>NC_091225.1:18319189-18403604 GCF_040958095.1 Procambarus clarkii | reverse complement strand
CGGTAAAAAATTTCAGTAATTTCAAACTGCGAATACGTGCAGAGAGCCAGAATTTGGCTCAAAAATATCGCTCAGGCCTCGAAATTGGGATGTTTGAGATATTTTGAAATCTGCAGGGGGGTTTGGGCAAAATATGACACACGCCGCTATCAGTAATTGGCATGTGTTCGGTAAAAAATTTCGTAATTTCAAACTGCGAATACGTGCAGAGAGCCAGAATTTGGCTCAAAAATATCGCTCAGGCCTCGAAATTGGGATGTTTGAGATATTTTGAAAACTGCAGGGGGGTTTGGGCAAAATATGACCCACCGCCGCTTTCAGTAATTGGTATGTGTTCGGTAAAAAATTTCGTAATTTCAAACTGCGAATACGTGCAGAGAGCCAGAATTTGGCTCAAAAATATGGCTCAGGCCTCGAAATTGGGATGTTTGAGATATTTTGAAAACTGCAGGGGGGTTTGGGCAAAATATGACCCACCGCCGCTTTCAGTAATTGGCATGTGTTCGGTAAAAAAATTTCGTAATTTCAAACTGCGAATACGTGCAGAGAGCCAGAATTTGGCTCAAAAATATCGGCTCAGGCCTCGAAATTGGGATGTTTGAGATATTTTGAAAACTGCAGGGGGGTTTGGGCAAAGTATGACCCACCGCCGCTTTCAGTAATTGGCATGTGTTCGGTAAAAAATTTCGTAATTTCAAACTGCGAATACGTGCAGAGAGCCAGAATTTGGCTCAAAAATATCGCTCAGGCCTCGAAAGTTGAGATGTTTGAGATATTTTGAAAACTGCAGGGGGGTTTGGGCAAAGTATGACCCACCGCCGCTTTCAGTAATTGGCATGTGTTCGGTAAAAAAATTTCGTAATTTCAAACTGCGAATACGTGCAGAGAGCCAGAATTTGGCTCAAAATATCGGCTCAGGCCTCGAAATTGAGATGTTTGAGATATTTTGAAAACTGCAGGGGGGTTTGGGCAAAAGTATGACCCACCGCCGCTTTCAGTAATTGGCATGTGTTCGGTAAAAAAGTTCGTAATTTCAAACTGCGAATACGTGCAGAGAGCCAGAATTTGGCTCAAAAATATCGCTCAGGCCTCGAAATTGGGATGTTTGAGATATTTTGAAAACTGCAGGGGGGTTTGGGCAAAAGTATGACCCACCGCCGCTTTCAGTAATTGGCATGTGTTCGGTAAAAAAATTTCGTAATTTCAAACTGCGAATACGTGCAGAGAGCCAGAATTTGGCTCAAAAATATCGCTCAGGCCTCGAAATTGGGATGTTTGAGATATTTTGAAAACTGCAGGGGGGTTTGGGCAAAATATGACCCACCGCCGCTTTCAGTAATTGGCATGTGTTCGGTAAAAAATTTCGTAATTTCAAACTGCGAATACGTGCAGAGAGCCAGAATTTGGCTCAAAAATATCGCTCAGGCCTCGAAATTGGGATGTTTGAGATATTTTGAAAACTGCAGGGGGGTTTGGGCAAAATATGACCCACCGCCGCTTTCAGTAATTGGCATGTGTTCGGTAAAAAAATTTCGTAATTTCAAACTGCGAATACGTGCAGAGAGCCAGAATTTGGCTCAAAAATATCGCTCAGGCCTCGAAATTGGGATGTTTGAGATATTTTGAAAACTGCAGGGGGGTTTGGGCAAAATATGACCCACCGCCGCTTTCAGTAATTGGTCATGTGTTCGGTAAAAAATTTCGTAATTTCAAACTGCGAATACGTGCAGAGAGCCAGAATTTGGCTCAAAAATATCGCTCAGGCCTCGAAATTGGGATGTTTGAGATATTTTGAAAACTGCAGGGGGGTTTGGGCAAAATATGACCCACCGCCGCTTCAGTAATTGGCATGTGTTCGGTAAAAAATTTCGTAATTTCAAACTGCGAATACGTGCAGAGAGCCAGAATTTGGCTCAAAAATATCGCTCAGGCCTCGAAATTGAGATGTTTGAGATATTTTGAAAACTGCAGGGGGGTTTGGGCAAAGTATGACCCACCGCCGCTTTCAGTAATTGGCATGTGTTCGGTAAAAAATTTCGTAATTTCAAACTGCGAATACGTGCAGAGAGCCAGAATTTGGCTCCAAAATGTGGCTCAGGCCTCGAAATTGAGATGTTTTGAGATATTTTGAAAACTGCAGGAGGGTTTGGGCAAAATTATGTCCCACTGCCCCTTTCAGTACTTGGCAGATGTTCGGTAAAAAAAGTTGTAATTTCAAACTGCGAATACGTGCAGAGAGCCAGAATTTGGCTCCAAAATATGGCTCAGGCCTCGAAATTTGAATGTTTGAGATATTTTGAAAACTGCAGGGGGGTTTGGGCAAAATATGTCCCACCTGCCGCTTTCAGTACTTGGCATATGTTCAGGTAAAAAAAGTCGTAATTTCAAACTGCGAATACGTGCAGAGAGCCAGAATTTGGCTCCAAAATATGGCTCAGGCCTCGAAATTGGGATGTTTGAGATATTTTGAAAACTGCAGGGGGGTTTGGGCAAAGTATGACCCACCGCCGCTTTCAGTAATTGGCATGTGTTCGGTAAAAAAATTCGTAATTTCAAACTGCGAATACGTGCAGAGAGCCAGAATTTGGCTCAAAAATATCGCTCAGGCCTCGAAGTTGGGATGCTTTGAGATATTTTGAAAACTGCAGGGGGGTTTGGGCAAAGTATGACCCACCGCCGCTTTCAGTAATTGGCATGTGTTCGGTAAAAAAATTCAGTAATTTCAAACTGCGAATACGTGCAGAGAGCCAGAATTTGGCTCAAAAATATCGCTCAGGCCTCGAAATTGGGATGTTTGAGATATTTTGAAAACTGCAGGGGGGTTTGGGCAAAGTATGACCCACCGCCGCTTATCAGTAATTGGCATGTGTTCGGTAAAAAATTTCGTAATTTCAAACTGCGAATACGTGCAGAGAGCCAGAATTTGGCTCAAAAATATCGCTCAGGCCTCGAAATTGGGATGTTTGAGATATTTTGAAAACTGCAGGGGGGTTTGGGCAAAATATGACCCACCGCCGCTTTCAGTAATTGGTATGTGTTCGGTAAAAAATTTCGTAATTTCAAACTGCGAATACGTGCAAAGAGCCAGAATTTGGCTCAAAAATGTGGCTCAGGCCTCGAAATTGGGATGTTTGAGATATTTTGAAAACTGCAGGGGGGTTTGGGCAAAATATGACCCACCGCCGCTTTCAGTAATTGGCATGTGTTTGGTAAAAAATTTAGTAATTTCAAACTGCGAATACGTGCAGAGAGCCAGAATTTGGCTCAAAAATATCGACTCAGGCCTCGAAATTGGGATGTTTGAGATATTTTGAAAACTGCAGGGGGGTTTGGGCAAAATATGACCCACCGCCGCTTTCAGTAATTGGTATGTGTTCGGTAAAAAATTTCGTAATTTCAAACTGCGAATACGTGCAGAGAGCCAGAATTTGGCTCAAAAATATCGCTCAGGCCTCGAAATTGAGATGTTTGAGATATTTTGAAAACTGCAGGGGGGTTTGGGCAAAGTATGACCCACCGCCGCTTTCAGTAATTGGCATGTGTTCGGTAAAAAATTTCGTAATTTCAAACTTCGAATACGTGCAGAGAGCCAGAATTTGGCTCCAAAATGTGGCTCAGGCCTCGAAATTGAGTTTTTGAGATATTTTGAAAACTGCAGGAGGGTTTGGGCAAAATTTGTCCCACTGCCCCTTTCAGTACTTGGCATGATGTTCGGTAAAAAAGTTGTATTTTCAAACTGCGAATACGTGCAGAGAGCCAGAATTTGGCTCCAAAATATGGCTCAGGCCTCGAAATTTGAATGTTTGAGATATTTTGAAAACTGCAGGGGGGTTTGGGCAAAATATGTCCCACTGCCGCTTTCAGTACTTGGCATATGTTCAGTAAAAAAAGTCGTAATTTCAAACTGCGAATACGTGCAGAGAGCCAGAATTTGGCTCCAAAATATGGCTCAGGCCTCGAAATTGGGATGTTTGAGATATTTTGAAAACTGCAGGGGGGTTTGGGCAAAGTATGACCCACCGCCGCTTTCAGTAATTGGCATGTGTTCGGTAAAAAAATTCGTAATTTCAAACTGCGAATACGTGCAGAGAGCCAGAATTTGGCTCAAAAATATCGCTCAGGCCTCGAAATTGGGATGCTTGAGATATTTTGAAAACTGCAGGGGGGTTTGGGTAAAGTATGACCCACCGCCGCTTTCAGTAATTGGCATGTGTTCGGTAAAAAAATTCATAATTTCAAACTGCGAATACGTGCAGAGAGCCAGAATTTGGCTCAAAAATATCGCTCAGGCCTCGAAATTGGGATGTTTGAGATATTTTGAAATCTGCAGGGGGGTTTGGGCAAAATATGACACACGGCCGCTATCAGTAATTGGCATGTGTTCGGTAAAAAATTTCGTAATTTCAAACTGCGAATACGTGCAGAGAGCCAGAATTTGGCTCAAAAATATCGCTCAGGCCTCGAAATTGAGATGTTTGAGATATTTTGAAAACTGCAGGGGGGTTTGGGCAAAATATGACCCACCGCCGCTTTCAGTAATTGGTATGTGTTCGGTAAAAAATTTCGTAATTTCAAACTGCGAATACGTGCAAAGAGCCAGAATTTGGCTCAAAAATGTGGCTCAGGCCTCGAAATTGGGATGTTTGAGATATTTTGAAAACTGCAGGGGGGTTTGGGCAAAATATGACCCACCGCCGCTTTCAGTAATTGGCATGTGTTTGGTAAAAAATTTAGTAATTTCAAACTGCGAATACGGTCAGAGAGCCAGAATTTGGCTCAAAAATATCGCTCAGGCCTCGAAATTGGGATGTTTGAGATATTTTGAAAACTGCAGGGGGGTTTGGGCAAAATATGACCCACCGCCGCTTTCAGTAATTGGTATGTGTTCGGTAAAAAATTTCGTAATTTCAAACTGCGAATACGTGCAGAGAGCCAGAATTTGGCTCAAAAATATCGCTCAGGCCTCGAAATTGAGATGTTTGAGATATTTTGAAAACTGCAGGGGGGTTTGGGCAAAGTATGACCCACCGCCGCTTTTAGTAATTGGCATGTGTTCGGTAAAAAATTTCGTAATTTCAAACTTCGAATACGTGCAGAGAGCCAGAATTTGGCTCCAAAATGTGGCTCAGGCCTCGAAATTGAGTTTTTTGAGATATTTTGAAAACTGCAGGAGGGTTTGGGCAAAATTTGTCCCACTGCCCCTTTCAGTACTTGGCAGATGTTCGGTAAAAAAAGTTGTATTTTCAAACTGCGAATACGTGCAGAGAGCCAGAATTTGGCTCCAAAATATGGCTCAGGCCTCGAAATTTGAATGTTTGAGATATTTTGAAAACTGCAGGGGGGTTTGGGCAAAATATGTCCCACTGCCGATTTCAGTACTTGGCATATGTTCAGTAAAAAAAAGTCGTAATTTCAAACTGCGAATACGTGCAGAGAGCCAGAATTTGGCTCCAAAATATGGCTCAGGCCTCGAAATTGGGATGTTTGAGATATTTTGAAAACTGCAGGGGGGTTTGGGCAAAGTATGACCCACCGCCGCTTTCAGTAATTGGCATGTGTTCGGTAAAAAAATTCGTAATTTCAAACTGCGAATACGTGCAGAGAGCCAGAATTTGGCTCAAAAATATCGCTCAGGCCTCGAAAGTTGGGATGCTTTGAGATATTTTGAAAACTGCAGGGGGGTTTGGGCAAAGTATGACCCACCGCCGCTTTCAGTAATTGGCATGTGTTCGGTAAAAAAATTCGTAATTTCAAACTGCGAATACGTGCAGAGAGCCAGAATTTGGCTCAAAAATATCGCTCAGGCCTCGAAATTGGGATGTTTGAGATATTTTGAAATCTGCAGGGGGGTTTGGGCAAAATATGACCCACTGCCGCTTTCAGTAATTGGCATGTGTTCGGTAAAAAAATTTCGTAATTTCAAACTGCGAATACGTGCAGAGAGCCAGAATTTGGCTCAAAAATATCGCTCAGGCCTCGAAATTGAGATGTTTGAGATATTTTGAAAACTGCAGGGGGGTTTGGGCAAAATATGACCCACCGCCGCTTTCAGTAATTGGCTATGTGTTCGGTAAAAAATTTCGTAATTTCAAACTGCGAATACGTGCAGAGAGCCAGAATTTGGCTCAAAAATAGTGGCTCAGGCCTCGAAATTGGGATGTTTGAGATATTTTGAAAACTGCAGGGGGGTTTGGGCAAAATATGACCCACCGCCGCTTTCAGTAATTGGCATGTGTTTGGTAAAAAATTCGTAATTTCAAACTGCGAATACGTGCAGAGAGCCAGAATTTGGCTCAAAAATATCGACTCAGGCCTCGAAATTGGGATGTTTGAGATATTTTGAAAACTGCAGGGGGGTTTGGGCAAAATATGACCCACCGCCGCTTTCAGTAATTGGTATGTGTTCGGTAAAAAATTTCGTAATTTCAAACTGCGAATACGTGCAAAGAGCCAGAATTTGGCTCAAAAATGTGGCTCAGGCCTCGAAATTGAGATGTTTGAGATATTTTGAAAACTGCAGGGGGGTTTGGGCAAAGTATGACCCACCGCCGCTTTCAGTAATTGGCATGTGTTCGGTAAAAAAATTCGTAATTTCAAACTGCGAATACGTGCAGAGAGCCAGAATTTGGCTCCAAAATGTGGCTCAGGCCTCGAAATTGAGATTTTTGAGATATTTTGAAAACTGCAGGAGGGTTTGGGCAAAATTTGTACCCACTGCCGCTTTCAGTACTTGGCATGATGTTCGGTAAAAAAAGTTCGTAATTTCAAACTGCGAATACGTGCAGAGAGCCAGAATTTGGCTCCAAAATATGGCTCAGGCCTCGAAATTGAATGTTTGAGATATTTTGAAAACTGCAGGGGGGTTTGGGCAAAATATGTCCCACTGCCGATTTCAGTACTTGGCATATGTTCAGGTAAAAAAAGTCGTAATTTCAAACTGCGAATACGTGCAGAGAGCCAGAATTTGGCTCCAAAATATGGCTCAGGCCTCGAAATTGGGATGTTTGAGATATTTTGAAAACTGCAGGGGGGTTTGGGCAAAGTATGACCCACCGCCGCTTTCAGTAATTGGCATGTGTTCGGTAAAAAAATTCGTAATTTCAAACTGCGAATACGTGCAGAGAGCCAGAATTTGGCTAAAAATATCGCTCAGGCCTCGAAGTTGGGATGCTTGAGATATTTTGAAAACTGCAGGGGGGTTTGGGTAAACTATGACCCACCGCCGCTTTCAGTAATTGGCATGTGTTCGGTAAAAAAATTCATAATTTCAAACTGCGAATACGTGCAGAGAGCCAGAATTTGGCTCAAAAATATCGCTCAGGCCTCGAAATTGGGATGTTTGAGATATTTTGAAAACTGCAGGGGGGTTTGGGCAAAATATGACCCACCGCCGCTTTCAGTAATTGGTATGTGTTCGGTAAAAAATTTCGTAATTTCAAACTGCGAATACGTGCAAGAGAGCCAGAATTTGGCTCAAAAATATGGCTCAGGCCTCGAAATTGGGATGTTTGAGATATTTTGAAAACTGCAGGGGGGTTTGGGCAAAATATGACCCACCGCCGCTTTCAGTAATTGGCATGTGTTTGGTAAAAAATTTAGTAATTTCAAACTGCGAATACGGTCAGAGAGCCAGAATTTGGCTCAAAAATATCGACCAGGCCTCGAAATTGGGATGTTTGAGATATTTTGAAAACTGCAGGGGGGGTTTGGGCAAAGTATGACCCACCGCCGGTTTCAGTAATTAGCCATGTGTTCGGTAAAAAATTTCGTAATTTCAAACTGCGAATACGTGCAGAGAGCCAGAATTTGGCTCAAAAATATCGCTCAGGCCTCGAAATTGGGATGTTTGAGATATTTTGAAAACTGCAGGGGGGTTTGGGCAAAATATGACCCACCGCCGCTTTCAGTAATTGTATGTGTTCGGTAAAAAATTTCGTAATTTCAAACTGCGAATACGTGCAAAGAGCCAGAATTTGGCTCAAAAATGTGGCTCAGGCCTCGAAATTGGGATGTTTGAGATATTTTGAAAACTGCAGGGGGGGTTTGGGCAAAATATGACCCACCGCCGCTTTCAGTAATTGGCATGTGTTTGGTAAAAAATTTAGTAATTTCAAACTGCGAATACGTGCAGAGAGCCAGAATTTGGCTCAAAAATATCGCTCAGGCCTCGAAATTGAGATGTTTGAGATATTTTGAAAACTGCAGGGGGGTTTGGGCAAAGTATGACCCACCGCCGCTTTCAGTAATTGGCATGTGTTCGGTAAAAAATTTCGTAATTTCAAACTGCGAATACGTGTAGAGAGCCAGAATTTGGCTCAAAAATATCGCTCAGGCCTCGAAATTGAGATGTTTGAGATATTTTGAAAACTGCAGGGGGGTTTGGGCAAAGTATGACCCACCGCCGCTTTTAGTAATTGGCATGTGTTCGGTAAAAAATTTCGTAATTTCAAACTTCGAATACGTGCAGAGAGCCAGAATTTGGCTCCAAAATGTGGCTCAGGCCTCGAAATTGAGTTTTTTGAGATATTTTGAAAACTGCAGGAGGGTTTGGGCAAAATTTGTCCCACTGCCCCTTTCAGTACTTGGCAGATGTTCGGTAAAAAAAGTTGAATTTTCAAACTGCGAATACGTGCAGAGAGCCAGAATTTGGCTAAAAAATATCGCTCAGGCCTCGAAGTTGGGATGCTTGAGATATTTTGAAAACTGCAGGGGGGTTTGGGTAAAGTATGACCCACCGCCGCTTTCAGTAATTGGCATGTGTTCGGTAAAAAATTTCATAATTTCAAACTGCGAATACGTGCAGAGAGCCAGAATTTGGCTCAAAAATATCGCTCAGGCCTCGAAATTGGGATGTTTGAGATATTTTGAAATCTGCAGGGGGGTTTGGGCAAAATATGACACACGGCCGCTATCAGTAATTGGCATGTGTTCGGTAAAAAATTTCGTAATTTCAAACTGCGAATACGTGCAGAGAGCCAGAATTTGGCTCAAAAATATCGCTCAGGCCTCGAAATTGAGATGTTTGAGATATTTTGAAAACTGCAGGGGGGTTTGGGCAAAATATGACCCACCGCCGCTTTCAGTAATTGGTATGTGTTCGGTAAAAAATTTCGTAATTTCAAACTGCGAATACGTGCAAAGAGCCAGAATTTGGCTCAAAAATATGGCTCAGGCCTCGAAATTGGGATGTTTGAGATATTTTGAAATCTGCAGGGGGGTTTGGGCAAAATATGACACCGCTGCTTTCAGTAATTGGCATGTGTTCAGTAAAAAATTTTGTAATTTCAAACTGCGAATTCGGGCAGAGAGCCAGAATTTGGCTAAAAAATATCGCTCAGGCCTCGAAATTAGGATGTTTGAGATATTTTGAAATCTGCAGGGGGGTTTGGGCAAAATATGACCCACCGCCGCTTTCAGTAATTGGCATGTGTTCGGTAAAAAATTTCGTAATTTGAAACTTCGATTACGTGCAGAGAGCCAGAATTTGGCTCCAAAATATGGCTCAGGCCTCGAAATTGGGATGTGTGAGATATTTTGAAAACTGCAGGGGGGTTTGGGCAAAATATGTTCCACTGCCGCTTTCAGTACTTGGCAGATGTTCGGTAAAAAAAGTTGTATTTTCAAACTGCGAATACGTGTAGAGAGCCAGAATTTGGCTCAAAAATATAGCTCAGGCCTCGAAATTGGGATGTTTGAGATATTTTGAAAACTGCAGGGGGGTTTGGGCAAAGTATGACCCACCGCCGCTTTCAGTAATTGGTATGTGTTCGGTAAAAAATTTCGTAATTTCAAACTGCGAATACGTGCAAAGAGCCAGAATTTGGCTCAAAAATATGGCTCAGGCCTCGAAATTGGGATGTTTGAGATATTTTGAAAACTGCAGGGGGGTTTGGGCAAAATATGACCCACCGCCGCTTTCAGTAATTGGCATGTGTTCGGTAAAAAATTTCGTAATTTCAAACTGCGAATACGTGCAGAAAGCCAGAATTTGGCTCAAAAATATCGCTCAGGCCTCGAAATTGAGATGTTTGAGATATTTTGAAAACTGCAGGGGGGTTTGGGCAAAGTATGACCCACCGCCGCTTTCAGTAATTGGCATGTGTTTAGTAAAAAATTTCGTAATTTCAAACTGCGAATACGTGCAGAGAGCCAGAATTTGGCTCAAAAATATCGCTCAGGCCTCGAAATTGAGATGTTTGAGATATTTTGAAAACTGCAGGGGGGTTTGGGCAAAGTATGACCCACCGCCGCTTTCAGTAATTGGCATGTGTTTGGTAAAAAAATTCGTAATTTCAAACTGCGAATACGTGCAGAGAGTAAGAATTTGGCTAAAAAATATCGCTCAGACCTCGAAATTGGGTTGTTTGAGATATTTTGAAATCTGCAGGGGGGTTTGGGCAAAGTATGACCCACCGCCGCTTTCAGTACTTGGCAGATGTTCGGTAAAAAAAAGTTGTATTTTCAAACTGCGAATACGTGCAGAGAGCCAGAATTTGGCTCCAAAATATGGCTCAGGCCTCGAAATTTGGATGTTTGAGATATTTTGAAAACTGCAGGGGGGTTTGGGCAAAGTATGACCCACCGCCGCTTTCAGTAATTGGCATGTGTTCGGTAAAAAATTTCATAATTTCAAACTGCGAATACGTGCAGAGAGCCAGAATTTGGCTCAAAAATATCGCTCAGGCCTCGAAATTGGGATGTTTGAGATATTTTGAAATCTGCAGGAGGGTTTGGGCAAAATATGACACACGGCCGCTATCAGTAATTGGCATGTGTTCAGTAAAAAATTTCGTAATTTCAAACTGCGAATACGTGCAGAGAGCCAGAATTTGGCTCAAAAATATCGCTCAGGCCTCGAAATTGGGATGTTTGAGATATTTTGAAAACTGCAGGGGGGTTTGGGAAAAATATGACCCACCGCCGCTTTCAGTAATTGGTATGTGTTCGGTAAAAAATTTCGTAATTTCAAACTGCGAATACGTGCAAAGAGCCAGAATTTGGCTCAAAAATGTGGCTCAGGCCTCGAAATTGGGATGTTTGAGATATTTTGAAAACTGCAGGGGGGGTTTGGGCAAAATATGACCCACCGCCGCTTTCAGTAATTGGCATGTGTTTGGTAAAAAATTTAGTAATTTCAAACTGCGAATACGTGCAGAGAGCCAGAATTTGGCTCAAAAATATCGCTCAGGCCTCGAAATTGAGATGTTTGAGATATTTTGAAAACTGCAGGGGGGTTTGGGCAAAGTATGACCCACCGCCGCTTTTAGTAATTGGCATGTGTTCGGTAAAAAATTTCGTAATTTCAAACTTCGAATACGTGCAGAGAGCCAGAATTTGGCTCCAAAATGTGGCTCAGGCCTCGAAATTGAGTTTTTTGAGATATTTTGAAAACTGCAGGAGGGTTTGGGCAAAATTTGTCCCACTGCCCCTTTCAGTACTTGGCAGATGTTCGGTAAAAAAAGTTGTATTTTCAAACTGCGAATACGTGCAGAGAGCCAGAATTTGGCTCCAAAATATGGCTCAGGCCTCGAAATTTGAATGTTTGAGATATTTTGAAAACTGCAGGGGGGTTTGGGCAAAATATGTCCCACTGCCGATTTCAGTACTTGGCATATGTTCAGTAAAAAAAAGTCGTAATTTCAAACTGCGAATACGTGCAGAGAGCCAGAATTTGGCTCCAAAATATGGCTCAGGCCTCGAAATTGGGATGTTTGAGATATTTTGAAAACTGCAGGGGGGTTTGGGCAAAGTATGACCCACCGCCGCTTTCAGTAATTGGCATGTGTTCGGTAAAAAAATTCGTAATTTCAAACTGCGAATACGTGCAGAGAGCCAGAATTTGGCTAAAAATATCGCTCAGGCCTCGAAGTTGGGATGCTTGAGATATTTTGAAAACTGCAGGGGGGTTTGGGTAAAGTATGACCCACCGCCGCTTTCAGTAATTGGCATGTGTTCGGTAAAAAAATTCATAATTTCAAACTGCGAATACGTGCAGAGAGCCAGAATTTGGCTCAAAAATATCGCTCAGGCCTCGAAATTGGGATGTTTGAGATATTTTGAAATCTGCAGGGGGGTTTGGGCAAAATATGACACACGGCCGCTATCAGTAATTGGCATGTGTTCGGTAAAAAATTTCGTAATTTCAAACTGCGAATACGTGCAGAGAGCCAGAATTTGGCTCAAAAATATCGCTCAGGCCTCGAAATTGAGATGTTTGAGATATTTTGAAAACTGCAGGGGGGTTTGGGCAAAATATGACCCACCGCCGCTTTCAGTAATTGGTATGTGTTCGGTAAAAAATTTCGTAATTTCAAACTGCGAATACGTGCAAAGAGCCAGAATTTGGCTCAAAAATGTGGCTCAGGCCTCGAAATTGGGATGTTTGAGATATTTTGAAAACTGCAGGGGGGTTTGGGCAAAATATGACCCACCGCCGCTTTCAGTAATTGGCATGTGTTTGGTAAAAAATTTAGTAATTTCAAACTGCGAATACGGTCAGAGAGCCAGAATTTGGCTCAAAAATATCGACCAGGCCTCGAAATTGGGATGTTTGAGATATTTTGAAAACTGCAGGGGGGGTTTGGGCAAAGTATGACCCACCACCGGTTTCAGTAATTAGCATGTGTTCGGTAAAAAATTTCGTAATTTCAAACTGCGAATACGTGCAGAGAGCCAGAATTTGGCTCAAAAATATCGCTCAGGCCTCGAAATTGGGATGTTTGAGATATTTTGAAAACTGCAGGGGGGTTTGGGCAAAATATGACCCACCGCCGCTTTCAGTAATTGGTATGTGTTCGGTAAAAAATTTCGTAATTTCAAACTGCGAATACGTGCAAAGAGCCAGAATTTGGCTCAAAAATGTGGCTCAGGCCTCGAAATTGGGATGTTTGAGATATTTTGAAAACTGCAGGGGGGGTTTGGGCAAAATATGACCCACCGCCGCTTTCAGTAATTGGCATGTGTTTGGTAAAAAATTTAGTAATTTCAAACTGCGAATACGTTCAGAGAGCCAGAATTTGGCTCAAAAATATCGCGCAGGCCTCGAAATTGAGATGTTTGAGATATTTTGAAAACTGCAGGGTGGGTTTGGGCAAAGTATGACCCACCGCCGCTTTCAGTAATTGGCATGTGTTCGGTAAAAAATTTCGTAATTTCAAACTGCGAATACGTGCAGAGAACCAGAATTTGGCTCAAAAATATCGCTCAGGCCTCGAAATTGAGATGTTTGAGATATTTTGAAATCTGCAGGGGGGTTTGGGCAAAATATGACACCGCTGCTTTCAGTAATTGGCATGTGTTCAGTAAAAAATTTTGTAATTTCAAACTGCGAATACGTGCAAAGAGCCAGAATTTGGCTCAAAAATATGGCTGAGGCCTCGAAATTGGGATGTTTGAGATATTTTGAAATCTGCAGGGGGGTTTGGGCAAAATATGACACCGCTGCTTTCAGTAATTGGCATGTGTTCAGTAAAAAATTTTGTAATTTCAAACTGCGAATACGTGCAGAGAGCCAGAATTTGGCTCAAAAATATCGCTCAGGCCTCGAAATTGGGATGTTTGAGATATTTTGAAATCTGCAGGGGGGTTTGGGCAAAATATGACCCACCGCCGCTTTCAGTAATTGGTATGTGTTGGGTAAAAAATTTCGTAATTTCAAACTGCGAATTCGGGCAGAGAGCCAGAATTTGGCTAAAAAATATCGCTCAGGCCTCGAAATTAGGATGTTTGAGATATTTTGAAATCTGCAGGGGGGTTTGGGCAAAATATGACCCACCGCCGCTTTCAGTAATTGGCATGTGTTCGGTAAAAAATTTCGTAATTTCAAACTTCGAATACGTGCAGAGAGCCAGAATTTGGCTCCAAAATATGGCTCAGGCCTCGAAATTGGGATGTGTGAGATATTTTGAAAACTGCAGGGGGGTTTGGGCAAAATATGTTCCACTGCCGCTTTCAGTACTTGGCAGATGTTCGGTAAAAAAAGTTGTATTTTCAAACTGCGAATACGTGTAGAGAGCCAGAATTTGGCTCAAAAATATCGCTCAGGCCTCGAAATTGGGATGTTTGAGATATTTTGAAAACTGCAGGGGGGTTTGGGCAAAGTATGACCCACCACCGCTTTCAGTAATTGGTATGTGTTCGGTAAAAAATTTCGTAATTTCAAACTGCGAATACGTGCAAAGAGCCAGAATTTGGCTCAAAAATATCGCTCAGGACCTCGAAATTGGGTTGTTTGAGATATTTTGAAAACTGCAGGGGGGTTTGGGCAAAGTATGACCCACCGCCGCTTTCAGTAATTGGCATGTGTTCGGTAAAAAATTTCGTAATTTCAAACTGCGAATACGTGCAGAGAGCCAGAATTTGGCTCAAAAATATCGCTCAGGCCTCGAAATTGGGATGTTTGAGATATTTTGAAATCTGCAGGAGGGTTTGGGCAAAATATGACACACGGCCGCTATCAGTAATTGGCATGTGTTCAGTAAAAAATTTCGTAATTTCAAACTGCGAATACGTGCAGAGAGCCAGAACTTGGCTCAAAAATATCGCTCAGGCCTCGAAATTGGGATGTTTGAGATATTTTGAAAACTGCAGGGGGGTTTGGGAAAAATATGACCCACCGCCGCTTTCAGTAATTGGTATGTGTTCGGTAAAAAATTTCGTAATTTCAAACTGCGAATACGTGCAAAGAGCCAGAATTTGGCTCAAAAATGTGGCTCAGGCCTCGAAATTGGGATGTTTGAGATATTTTGAAAACTGCAGGGGGGGGTTTGGGCAAAATATGACCCACCGCCGCTTTCAGTAATTGGCATGTGTTTGGTAAAAAATTTAGTAATTTCAAACTGCGAATACGTGCAGAGAGCCAGAATTTAGCTCAAAAATATCGCTCAGGCCTCGAAATTGAGATGTTTGAGATATTTTGAAAACTGCAGGGGGGTTTGGGCAAAGTATGACCCACCGCCGCTTTTAGTAATTGACATGTGTTCGGTAAAAAATTTCGTAATTTCAAACTTCGAATACGTGCAGAGAGCCAGAATTTGGCTCCAAAATGTGGCTCAGGCCTCGAAATTGAGTTTTTTGAGATATTTTGAAAACTGCAGGAGGGTTTGGGCAAAATTTGTCCCACTGCCCCTTTCAGTACTTGGCAAATGTTCGGTAAAAAAAGTTGTATTTTCAAACTGCGAATACGTGCAGAGAGCCAGAATTTGGCTCCAAAATATGGCTCAGGCCTCAAAATTTGAATGTTTGAGATATTTTGAAAACTGCAGGGGGGTTTGGGCAAAATATGTCCCACTGCCGATTTCAGTACTTGGCATATGTTCAGTAAAAAAAAGTCGTAATTTCAAACTGCGAATACGTGCAGAGAGCCAGAATTTGGCTCCAAAATATGGCTCAGGCCTCGAAATTGGGATGTTTGAGATATTTTGAAAACTGCAGGGGGGTTTGGGCAAAGTATGACCCACCGCCGCTTTCAGTAATTGGCATGTGTTCGGTAAAAAAATTCGTAATTTCAAACTGCGAATACGTGCAGAGAGCCAGAATTTGGCTAAAAATATCGCTCAGGCCTCGAAGTTGGGATGCTTGAGATATTTTGAAAACTGCAGGGGGGTTTGGGTAAAGTATGACCCACCGCCGCTTTCAGTAATTGGCATGTGTTCGGTAAAAAAATTCATAATTTCAAACTGCGAATACGTGCAGAGAGCCAGAATTTGGCTCAAAAATATCGCTCAGGCCTCGAAATTGAGATGTTTGAGATATTTTGAAAACTGCAGGGGGGTTTGGGCAAAGTATGACCCACCGCCGCTTTTAGTAATTGGCATGTGTTCGGTAAAAAATTTCGTAATTTCAAACTTCGAATACGTGCAGAGAAGCCAGAATTTGGCTCAAAAATATCGCTCAGGCCTCGAAATTGAGATGTTTGAGATATTTTGAAAACTGCAGGGGGGTTTGGGCAAAATATGACCCACCGCCGCTTTCAGTAATTGGTATGTGTTCGGTAAAAAATTTCGTAATTTCAAACTGCGAATACGTGCAAAGAGCCAGAATTTGGCTCAAAAATGTGGCTCAGGCCTCGAAATTGGGATGTTTGAGATATTTTGAAAACTGCAGGGGGGTTTGGGCAAAATATGACCCACCGCCGCTTTCAGTAATTGGCATGTGTTTGGTAAAAAATTTAGTAATTTCAAACTGCGAATACGGTCAGAGAGCCAGAATTTGGCTCAAAAATATCGACCAGGCCTCGAAATTGGGATGTTTGAGATATTTTGAAAACTGCAGGGGGGGTTTGGGCAAAGTATGACCCACCACCGGTTTCAGTAATTAGCATGTGTTCGGTAAAAAATTTCGTAATTTCAAACTGCGAATACGTGCAGAGAGCCAGAATTTGGCTCAAAAATATCGCTCAGGCCTCGAAATTGGGATGTTTGAGATATTTTGAAAACTGCAGGGGGGTTTGGGCAAAATATGACCCACCGCCGCTTTCAGTAATTGGTATGTGTTCGGTAAAAAATTTCGTAATTTCAAACTGCGAATACGTGCAAAGAGCCAGAATTTGGCTCAAAAATGTGGCTCAGGCCTCGAAATTGGGATGTTTGAGATATTTTGAAAACTGCAGGGGGGGTTTGGGCAAAATATGACCCACCGCCGCTTTCAGTAATTGGCATGTGTTTGGTAAAAAATTTAGTAATTTCAAACTGCGAATACGTGCAGAGAGCCAGAATTTGGCTCAAAAATATCGCGCAGGCCTCGAAATTGAGATGTTTGAGATATTTTGAAAACTGCAGGGGGGGTTTGGGCAAAGTATGACCCACCGCCGCTTTCAGTAATTGGCATGTGTTCGGTAAAAAATTTCGTAATTTCAAACTGCGAATACGTGCAGAGAACCAGAATTTGGCTCAAAAATATCGCTCAGGCCTCGAAATTGAGATGTTTGAGATATTTTGAAAACTGCAGGGGGGTTTGGGCAAAGTATGACCCACCGCCGCTTTTAGTAATTGGCATGTGTTCGGTAAAAAATTTCGTAATTTCAAACTTCGAATACGTGCAGAGAGCCAGAATTTGGCTCCAAAATGTGGCTCAGGCCTCGAAATTGAGTTTTTTGAGATATTTTGAAAACTGCAGGAGGGTTTGGGCAAAATTTGTCCCACTGCCCCTTTCAGTACTTGGCAGATGTTCGGTAAAAAAAGTTGTATTTTCAAACTGCGAATACGTGCAGAGAGCCAGAATTTGGCTCCAAAATATGGCTCAGGCCTCGAAATTTGAATGTTTGAGATATTTTGAAAACTGCAGGGGGGTTTGGGCAAAATATGTCCCACTGCCGCTTTCAGTACTTGGCATATGTTCAGTAAAAAAAAGTCGTAATTTCAAACTGCGAATACGTGCAGAGAGCCAGAATTTGGCTCCAAAATATGGCTCAGGCCTCGAAATTGGGATGTTTGAGATATTTTGAAAACTGCAGGGGGGTTTGGGCAAAGTATGACCCACCGCCGCTTTCAGTAATTGGCATGTGTTCGGTAAAAAAATTCGTAATTTCAAACTGCGAATACGTGCAGAGAGCCAGAATTTGGCTAAAAAATATCGCTCAGGCCTCGAAGTTGGGATGCTTGAGATATTTTGAAAACTGCAGGGGGGTTTGGGTAAAGTGTGACCCACCGCCGCTTTCAGTAATTGGCATGTGTTCGATAAAAAAATTCATAATTTCAAACTGCGAATACGTGCAGAGAGCCAGAATTTGGCTCAAAAATATCGCTCAGGCCTCGAAATTGGGATGTTTGAGATATTTTGAAATCTGCAGGGGGGTTTGGGCAAAATATGACACACGGCCGCTATCAGTAATTGGCATGTGTTCGGTAAAAAATTTCGTAATTTCAAACTGCGAATACGTGCAGAGAGCCAGAATTTGGCTCAAAAATATCGCTCAGGCCTCGAAATTGGGATGTTTGAGATATTTTGAAAACTGCAGGGGGGTTTGGGCAAAATATGACCCACCGCCGCTTTCAGTAATTGGTATGTGTTCGGTAAAAAATTTCGTAATTTCAAACTGCGAATACGTGCAAAGAGCCAGAATTTGGCTCAAAAATGTGGCTCAGGCCTCGAAATTGGGATGTTTGAGATATTTTGAAAACTGCAGGGGGGTTTGGGCAAAATATGACCCACCGCCGCTTTCAGTAATTGGTATGTGTTCGGTAAAAAAATTCGTAATTTCAAACTGCGAATACGTGCAAAGAGCCAGAATTTGGCTCAAAAATGTGGCTCAGGCCTCGAAATTGGGATGTTTGAGATATTTTGAAAACTGCAGGGGGGTTTGGGCAAAATATGACCCACCGCCGCTTTCAGTAATTGGCATGTGTTTGGTAAAAAATTTAGTAATTTCAAACTGCGAATACGGTCAGAGAGCCAGAATTTGGCTCAAAAATATTGACCAGGCCTCGAAATTGGGATGTTTGAGATATTTTGAAAACTGCAGGGGGGGTTTGGGCAAAGTATGACCCACCGCCGGTTTCAGTAATTAGCATGTGTTCGGTAAAAAATTTCGTAATTTCAAACTGCGAATACGTGCAGAGAGCCAGAATTTGGCTCAAAAATATCGCTCAGGCCTCGAAATTGGGATGTTTGAGATATTTTGAAAACTGCAGGGGGGTTTGGGCAAAATATGACCCACCGCCGCTTTCAGTAATTGGTATGTGTTCGGTAAAAAATTTCGTAATTTCAAACTGCGAATACGTGCAAAGAGCCAGAATTTGGCTCAAAAATGTGGCTCAGGCCTCGAAATTGGGATGTTTGAGATATTTTGAAAACTGCAGGGGGGGTTTGGGCAAAATATGACCCACCGCCGCTTTCAGTAATTGGCATGTGTTCAGTAAAAAAAGTTGTATTTTCAAACTGCGAATACGTGCAGAGAGCCAGAATTTGGCTAAAAAATATCGCTCAGGCCTCGAAGTTGGGATGCTTGAGATATTTTGAAAACTGCAGGGGGGTTTGGGTAAAGTATGACCCACCGCCGCTTTCAGTAATTGGCATGTGTTCGGTAAAAAATTTCATAATTTCAAACTGCGAATACGTGCAGAGAGCCAGAATTTGGCTCAAAAATATCGCTCAGGCCTCGAAATTGGGATGTTTGAGATATTTTGAAATCTGCAGGGGGGTTTGGGCAAAATATGACACACGGCCGCTATCAGTAATTGGCATGTGTTCGGTAAAAAATTTCGTAATTTCAAACTGCGAATACGTGCAGAGAGCCAGAATTTGGCTCAAAAATATCGCTCAGGCCTCGAAATTGAGATGTTTGAGATATTTTGAAAACTGCAGGGGGGTTTGGGCAAAATATGACCCACCGCCGCTTTTAGTAATTGGTATGTGTTCGGTAAAAAATTTCGTAATTTCAAACTGCGAATACGTGCAAAGAGCCAGAATTTGGCTCAAAAATATGGCTCAGGCCTCGAAATTGGGATGTTTGAGATATTTTGAAATCTGCAGGGGGGTTTGGGCAAAATATGACACCGCTGCTTTCAGTAATTGGCATGTGTTCAGTAAAAAATTTTGTAATTTCAAACTGCGAATACGTGCAGAGAGCCAGAATTTGGCTCAAAAATATCGCTCAGGCCTCGAAATTGGGATGTTTGAGATATTTTGAAATCTGCAGGGGGGTTTGGGCAAAATATGACCCACCGCCGCTTTCAGTAATTGGTATGTGTTGGGTAAAAAATTTCGTAATTTCAAACTGCGAATTCGGGCAGAGAGCCAGAATTTGGCTAAAAAATATCGCTCAGGCCTCGAAATTAGGATGTTTGAGATATTTTGAAATCTGCAGGGGGGTTTGGGCAAAATATGACCCACCGCCGCTTTCAGTAATTGGCATGTGTTCGGTAAAAAATTTCGTAATTTCAAACTTCGAATACGTGCAGAGAGCCAGAATTTGGCTCCAAAATATGGCTCAGGCCTCGAAATTGGGATGTGTGAGATATTTTGAAAACTGCAGGGGGGTTTGGGCAAAATATGTTCCACTGCCGCTTTCAGTACTTGGCAGATGTTCGGTAAAAAAAGTTGTATTTTCAAACGGCGAATACGTGTAGAGAGCCAGAATTTGGCTCAAAAATATCGCTCAGGCCTCGAAATTGGGATGTTTGAGATATTTTGAAAACTGCAGGGGGGTTTGGGCAAAGTATGACCCACCGCCGCTTTCAGTAATTGGTATGTGTTCGGTAAAAAATTTCGTAATTTCAAACTGCGAATACGTGCAAAGAGCCAGAATTTGGCTCAAAAATATGGCTCAGGCCTCGAAATTGGGATGTTTGAGATATTTTGAAAACTGCAGGGGGGTTTGGGCAAAATATGACCCACCGCCGCTTTCAGTAATTGGCATGTGTTCGGTAAAAAATTTCGTAATTTCAAACTGCGAATACGTGCAGAAAGCCAGAATTTGGCTCAAAAATATCGCTCAGGCCTCGAAATTGAGATGTTTGAGATATTTTGAAAACTGCAGGGGGGTTTGGGCAAAGTATGACCCACCGCCGCTTTCAGTAATTGGCATGTGTTTAGTAAAAAATTTCGTAATTTCAAACTGCGAATACGTGCAGAGAGCCAGAATTTGGCTCAAAAATATCGCTCAGGCCTCGAAATTGAGATGTTTGAGATATTTTGAAAACTGCAGGGGGGTTTGGGCAAAGTATGACCCTCCGCCGCTTTCAGTAATTGGCATGTGTTTGGTAAAAAAATTCGTAATTTCAAACTGCGAATACGTGCAGAGAGTAAGAATTTGGCTCAAAAATATCGCTCAGACCTCGAAATTGCGTTGTTTGAGATATTTTGAAATCTGCAGGGGGGTTTGGGCAAAGTATGACCCACCGCCGCTTTCAGTACTTGGCAGATGTTCGGTAAAAAAAGTTGTGTTTTCAAACTGCGAATACGTGCAGAGAGCCAGAATTTGGCTCCAAAATATGGCTCAGGCCTCGAAATTTGGATGTTTGAGATATTTTGAAAACTGCAGGGGGGTTTGGGCAAAGTATGACCCACCGCCGCTTTCAGTAATTGGCATGTGTTCGGTAAAAAAATTCATAATTTCAAACTGCGAATACGTGCAGAGAGCCAGAATTTGGCTCAAAAATATCGCTCAGGCCACGAAATTGGGATGTTTGAGATATTTTGAAATCTGCAGGAGGGTTTGGGCAAAATATGACACACGGCCGCTATCAGTAATTGGCATGTGTTCAGTAAAAAATTTCGTAATTTCAAACTGCGAATACGTGCAGAGAGCCAGAATTTGGCTCAAAAATATCGCTCAGGCCTCGAAATTGTGATGTTTGAGATATTTTGAAAACTGCAGGGGGGTTTGGGAAAAATATGACCCACCGCCGCTTTCAGTAATTGGTATGTGTTCGGTAAAAAATTTCGTAATTTCAAACTGCGAATACGTGCAAAGAGCCAGAATTTGGCTCAAAAATGTGGCTCAGGCCTCGAAATTGGGATGTTTGAGATATTTTGAAAACTGCAGGGGGGGTTTGGGCAAAATATGACCCACCGCCGCTTTCAGTAATTGGCATGTGTTTGGTAAAAAATTTAGTAATTTCAAACTGCGAATACGTGCAGAGAGCCAGAATTTGGCTCAAAAATATCGCTCAGGCCTCGAAATTGAGATGTTTGAGATATTTTGAAAACTGCAGGGGGGTTTGGGCAAAGTATGACCCACCGCCGCTTTTAGTAATTGGCATGTGTTCGGTAAAAAAATTCGTAATTTCAAACTTCGAATACGTGCAGAGAGCCAAAATTTGGCTCCAAAATGTGGCTCAGGCCTCGAAATTGAGTTTTTTGAGATATTTTGAAAACTGCAGGAGGGTTTGGGCAAAATTTGTCCCACTGCCCCTTTCAGTACTTGGCAGATGTTCGGTAAAAAAAGTTGTATTTTCAAACTGCGAATACGTGCAGAGAGCCAGAATTTGGCTCCAAAATATGGCTCAGGCCTCGAAATTTGAATGTTTGAGATATTTTGAAAACTGCAGGGGGGTTTGGGCAAAATATGTCCCACTGCCGCTTTCAGTACTTGGCATATGTTCAGTAAAAAAAGTAGTAATTTCAAACTGCAAATACGTGCAGAGAGCCAGAATTTGGCTCCAAAATATGGCTCAGGCCTCGAAATTGGCATGTTTGAGATATTTTGAAATCTGCAGGGGGGTTTGGGCAAAATATGACACACGGCCGCTATCAGTAATTGGCATGTGTTCGGTAAAAAATTTCGTAATTTCAAACTGCGAATACGTGCAGAGAGCCAGAATTTGGCTCAAAAATATCGCTCAGGCCTCGAAATTGAGATGTTTGAGATATTTTGAAAACTGCAGGGGGGTTTGGGCAAAATATGACCCACCGCCGCTTTCAGTAATTGGTATGTGTTCGGTAAAAAATTTCGTAATTTCAAACTGCGAATACGTGCAAAGAGCCAGAATTTGGCTCAAAAATGTGGCTCAGGCCTCGAAATTGGGATGTTTGAGATATTTTGAAAACTGCAGGGGGGTTTGGGCAAAATATGACCCACCGCCGCTTTCAGTAATTGGCATGTGTTTGGTAAAAAATTTAGTAATTTCAAACTGCGAATACGGTCAGAGAGCCAGAATTTGGCTCAAAAATATCGACCAGGCCTCGAAATTGGGATGTTTGAGATATTTTGAAAACTGCAGGGGGGGTTTGGGCAAAGTATGACCCACCACCGGTTTCAGTAATTAGCATGTGTTCGGTAAAAAATTTCGTAATTTCAAACTGCGAATACGTGCAGAGAGCCAGAATTTGGCTCAAAAATATGGCTCAGGCCTCGAAATTGGGATGTTTGAGATATTTTGAAGACTGCAGGGGGGTTTGGGCAAAATATGACCCACCGCCGCTTTCAGTAATTGGTATGTGTTCGGTAAAAAATTTCGTAATTTCAAACTGCGAATACGTGCAAAGAGCCAGAATTTGGCTCAAAAATGTGGCTCAGGCCTCGAAATTGGGATGTTTGAGATATTTTGAAAACTGCAGGGGGGGTTTGGGCAACATATGACCCACCGCCGCTTTCAGTAATTGGCATGTGTTTGGTAAAAAATTTAGTAATTTCAAACTGCGAATACGTGCAGAGAGCAAGAATTTGGCTCAAAAATATCGCTCAGGCCTCGAAATTGAGATGTTTGAGATATTTTGAAAACTGCAGGGGGGTTTGGGCAAAGTATGACCCACCGCCGCTTTCAGTAATTGGCATGTGTTCGGTAAAAAATTTCGTAATTTCAAACTGCGAATACGTGCAGAGAGCCAGAATTTGGCTCAAAAATATCGCTCAGGCCTCGAAATTGAGATGTTTGAGATATTTTGAAAACTGCAGGGGGGTTTGGGCAAAGTATGACCCACCGCCGCTTTCAGTAATTGGCATGTGTTGGGTAAAAAATTTCGTAATTTCAAACTGCGAATTCGGGCAGAGAGCCAGAATTTGGCTAAAAAATATCGCTCAGGCCTCGAAATTAGGATGTTTGAGATATTTTGAAATCTGCAGGGGGGTTTGGGCAAAATATGACCCACCGCCGCTTTCAGTAATTGGCATGTGTTCGGTAAAAAATTTCGTAATTTCAAACTTCGAATACGTGCAGAGAGCCAGAATTTGGCTCCAAAATATGGCTCAGGCCTCGAAATTGGGATGTGTGAGATATTTTGAAAACTGCAGGGGGGTTTGGGCAAAATATGTTCCACTGCCGCTTTCAGTACTTGGCAGATGTTCGGTAAAAAAAGTTGTATTTTCAAACTGCGAATACGTGTAGAGAGCCAGAATTTGGCTCAAAAATATCGCTCAGGCCTCGAAATTGGGATGTTTGAGATATTTTGAAAACTGCAGGGGGGTTTGGGCAAAGTATGACCCACCACCGCTTTCAGTAATTGGTATGTGTTCGGTAAAAAATTTCGTAATTTAAACTGCGAATACGTGCAGAGAGCCAGAATTTGGCTCAAAAATATCGCTCAGACCTCGAAATTGGGTTGTTTGAGATATTTTGAAAACTGCAGGGGGGTTTGGGCAAAGTATGACCCACCGCCGCTTTCAGTAATTGGCATGTGTTCGGTAAAAAATTTCGTAATTTCAAACTGCGAATACGTGCAGAGAGCCAGAATTTAGCTCAAAAATATCGCTCAGGCCTCGAAATTGGGATGTTTGAGATATTTTGAAATCTGCAGGAGGGTTTGGGCAAAATATGACACACGGCCGCTATCAGTAATTGGCATGTGTTCAGTAAAAAATTTCGTAATTTCAAACTGCGAATACGTGCAGAGAGCCAGAACTTGGCTCAAAAATATCGCTCAGGCCTCGAAATTGGGATGTTTGAGATATTTTGAAAACTGCAGGGGGGTTTGGGAAAAATATGACCCACCGCCGCTTTCAGTAATTGGTATGTGTTCGGTAAAAAATTTCGTAATTTCAAACTGCGAATACGTGCAAAGAGCCAGAATTTGGCTCAAAAATGTGGCTCAGGCCTCGAAATTGGGATGATTGAGATATTTTGAAAACTGCAGGGGGGGGTTTGGGCAAAATATGACCCACCGCCGCTTTCAGTAATTGGCATGTGTTTGGTAAAAAATTTAGTAATTTCAAACTGCGAATACGTGCAGAGAGCCAGAATTTAGCTCAAAAATATCGCTCAGGCCTCGAAATTGAGATGTTTGAGATATTTTGAAAACTGCAGGGGGGTTTGGGCAAAGTATGACCCACCGCCGCTTTTAGTAATTGACATGTGTTCGGTAAAAAATTTCGTAATTTCAAACTTCGAATACGTGCAGAGAGCCAGAATTTGGCTCCAAAATGTGGCTCAGGCCTCGAAATTGAGTTTTTTGAGATATTTTGAAAACTGCAGGAGGGTTTGGGCAAAATTTGTCCCACTGCCCCTTTCAGTACTTGGCAGATGTTCGGTAAAAAAAGTTGTATTTTCAAACTGCGAATACGTGCAGAGAGCCAGAATTTGGCTCCAAAATATGGCTCAGGCCTCAAAATTTGAATGTTTGAGATATTTTGAAAACTGCAGGGGGGTTTGGGCAAAATATGTCCCACTGCCGATTTCAGTACTTGGCATATGTTCAGTAAAAAAAAATCGTAATTTCAAACTGCGAATACGTGCAGAGAGCCAGAATTTGGCTCCAAAATATGGCTCAGGCCTCGAAATTGGGATGTTTGAGATATTTTGAAAACTGCAGGGGGGTTTGGGCAAAGTATGACCCACCGCCGCTTTCAGTAATTGGCATGTGTTCGGTAAAAAATTTCGTAATTTCAAACTGCGAATACGTGCAGAGAGCCAGAATTTGGCTAAAAATATCGCTCAGGCCTCGAAGTTGGGATGCTTGAGATATTTTGAAAACTGCAGGGGGGTTTGGGTAAAGTATGACCCACCGCCGCTTTCAGTAATTGGCATGTGTTCGGTAAAAAAATTCATAATTTCAAACTGCGAATACGTGCAGAGAGCCAGAATTTGGCTCAAAAATATCGCTCAGGCCTCGAAATTGAGATGTTTGAGATATTTTGAAAACTGCAGGGGGGTTTGGGCAAAGTATGACCCACCGCCGCTTTAGTAATTGGCATGTGTTCGGTAAAAAATTTCGTAATTTCAAACTTCGAATACGTGCAGAAAGCCAGAATTTGGCTCAAAAATATCGCTCAGGCCTCGAAATTGAGATGTTTGAGATATTTTGAAAACTGCAGGGGGGTTTGGGCAAAATATGACCCACCGCCGCTTTCAGTAATTGGTATGTGTTCGGTAAAAAATTTCGTAATTTCAAACTGCGAATACGTGCAAAGAGCCAGAATTTGGCTCAAAAATGTGGCTCAGGCCTCGAAATTGGGATGTTTGAGATATTTTGAAAACTGCAGGGGGGTTTGGGCAAAATATGACCCACCGCCGCTTTCAGTAATTGGCATGTGTTTGGTAAAAAATTTAGTAATTTCAAACTGCGAATACGGTCAGAGAGCCAGAATTTGGCTCAAAAATATCGACCAGGCCTCGAAATTGGGATGTTTGAGATATTTTGAAAACTGCAGGGGGGGTTTGGGCAAAGTATGACCCACCACCGGTTTCAGTAATTAGCATGTGTTCGGTAAAAAATTTCGTAATTTCAAACTGCGAATACGTGCAGAGAGCCAGAATTTGGCTCAAAAATATCGCTCAGGCCTCGAAATTGGGATGTTTGAGATATTTTGAAAACTGCAGGGGGGTTTGGGCAAAATATGACCCACCGCCGCTTTCAGTAATTGGTATGTGTTCGGTAAAAAATTTCGTAATTTCAAACTGCGAATACGTGCAAAGAGCCAGAATTTGGCTCAAAAATGTGGCTCAGGCCTCGAAATTGGGATGTTTGAGATATTTTGAAAACTGCAGGGGGGGTTTGGGCAAAATATGACCCACCGCCGCTTTCAGTAATTGGCATGTGTTTGGTAAAAAATTTAGTAATTTCAAACTGCGAATACGTGCAGAGAGCCAGAATTTGGCTCAAAAATATCGCGCAGGCCTCGAAATTGAGATGTTTGAGATATTTTGAAAACTGCAGGGGGGGTTTGGGCAAAGTATGACCCACCGCCGCTTTCAGTAATTGGCATGTGTTCGGTAAAAAATTTCGTAATTTCAAACTGCGAATACGTGCAGAGAACCAGAATTTGGCTCAAAAATATCGCTCAGGCCTCGAAATTGAGATGTTTGAGATATTTTGAAAACTGCAGGGGGGTTTGGGCAAAGTATGACCCACCGCCGCTTTTAGTAATTGGCATGTGTTCGGTAAAAAATTTCGTAATTTCAAACTTCGAATACGTGCAGAGAGCCAGAATTTGGCTCCAAAATGTGGCTCAGGCCTCGAAATTGAGTTTTTTGAGATATTTTGAAAACTGCAGGAGGGTTTGGGCAAAATTTGTCCCACTGCCCCTTTCAGTACTTGGCAGATGTTCGGTAAAAAAAGTTGTATTTTCAAACTGCGAATACGTGCAGAGAGCCAGAATTTGGCTCCAAAATATGGCTCAGGCCTCGAAATTTGAATGTTTGAGATATTTTGAAAACTGCAGGGGGGTTTGGGCAAAATATGTCCCACTGCCGCTTTCAGTACTTGGCATATGTTCAGTAAAAAAAAGTCGTAATTTCAAACTGCGAATACGTGCAGAGAGCCAGAATTTGGCTCCAAAATATGGCTCAGGCCTCGAAATTGGGATGTTTGAGATATTTTGAAAACTGCAGGGGGGTTTGGGCAAAGTATGACCCACCGCCGCTTTCAGTAATTGGCATGTGTTCGGTAAAAAAATTCGTAATTTCAAACTGCGAATACGTGCAGAGAGCCAGAATTTGGCTAAAAAATATCGCTCAGGCCTCGAAGTTGGGATGCTTGAGATATTTTGAAAACTGCAGGGGGGTTTGGGTAAAGTGTGACCCACCGCCGCTTTCAGTAATTGGCATGTGTTCGATAAAAAAATTCATAATTTCAAACTGCGAATACGTGCAGAGAGCCAGAATTTGGCTCAAAAATATCGCTCAGGCCTCGAAATTGGGATGTTTGAGATATTTTGAAATCTGCAGGGGGGTTTGGGCAAAATAAGACACACGGCCGCTATCAGTAATTGGCATGTGTTCGGTAAAAAATTTCGTAATTTCAAACTGCGAATACGTGCAGAGAGCCAGAATTTGGCTCAAAAATATCGCTCAGGCCTCGAAATTGGGATGTTTGAGATATTTTGAAAACTGCAGGGGGGTTTGGGCAAAATATGACCCACCGCCGCTTTCAGTAATTGGTATGTGTTCGGTAAAAAATTTCGTAATTTCAAACTGCGAATACGTGCAAAGAGCCAGAATTTGGCTCAAAAATGTGGCTCAGGCCTCGAAATTGGGATGTTTGAGATATTTTGAAAACTGCAGGGGGGTTTGGGCAAAATATGACCCACCGCCGCTTTCAGTAATTGGTATGTGTTCGGTAAAAAAATTCGTAATTTCAAACTGCGAATACGTGCAAAGAGCCAGAATTTGGCTCAAAAATGTGGCTCAGGCCTCGAAATTGGGATGTTTGAGATATTTTGAAAACTGCAGGGGGTTTTGGGCAAAATATGACCCACCGCCGCTTTCAGTAATTGGCATGTGTTTGGTAAAAAATTTAGTAATTTCAAACTGCGAATACGATCAGAGAGCCAGAATTTGGCTCAAAAATATTGACCAGGCCTCGAAATTGGGATGTTTGAGATATTTTGAAAACTGCAGGGGGGGTTTGGGCAAAGTATGACCCACCGCCGGTTTCAGTAATTAGAATGTGTTCGGTAAAAAATTTCGTAATTTCAAACTGCGAATACGTGCAGAGAGCCAGAATTTGGCTCAAAAATATCGCTCAGGCCTCGAAATTGGGATGTTTGAGATATTTTGAAAACTGCAGGGGGGTTTGGGCAAAATATGACCCACCGCCGCTTTCAGTAATTGGTATGTGTTCGGTAAAAAATTTCGTAATTTCAAACTGCGAATACGTGCAAAGAGCCAGAATTTGGCTCAAAAATGTGGCTCAGGCCTCGAAATTGGGATGTTTGAGATATTTTGAAAACTGCAGGGGGGGTTTGGGCAAAATATGACCCACCGCCGCTTTCAGTAATTGGCATGTGTTCAGTAAAAAAAGTTGTATTTTCAAACTGCGAATACGTGCAGAGAGCCAGAATTTGGCTAAAAAATATCGCTCAGGCCTCGAAGTTGGGATGCTTGAGATATTTTGAAAACTGCAGGGGGGTTTGGGTAAAGTATGACCCACCGCCGCTTTCAGTAATTGGCATGTGTTCGGTAAAAAATTTCATAATTTCAAACTGCGAATACGTGCAGAGAGCCAGAATTTGGCTCAAAAATATCGCTCAGGCCTCGAAATTGGGATGTTTGAGATATTTTGAAATCTGCAGGGGGGTTTGGGTAAAATATGACACACGGCCGCTATCAGTAATTGGCATGTGTTCGGTAAAAAATTTCGTAATTTCAAACTGCGAATACGTGCAGAGAGCCAGAATTTGGCTCAAAAATATCGCTCAGGCCTCGAAATTGAGATGTTTGAGATATTTTGAAAACTGCAGGGGGGTTTGGGCAAAATATGACCCACCGCCGCTTATAGTAATTGGTATGTGTTCGGTAAAAAATTTCGTAATTTCAAACTGCGAATACGTGCAAAGAGCCAGAATTTGGCTCAAAAATATGGCTCAGGCCTCGAAATTGGGATGTTTGAGATATTTTGAAATCTGCAGGGGGGTTTGGGCAAAATATGACACCGCTGCTTTCAGTAATTGGCATGTGTTCAGTAAAAAATTTTGTAATTTCAAACTGCGAATACGTGCAGAGAGCCAGAATTTGGCTCAAAAATATCGCTCAGGCCTCGAAATTGGGATGTTTGAGATATTTTGAAATCTGCAGGGGGGTTTGGGCAAAATATGACCCACCGCCGCTTTCAGTAATTGGTATGTGTTGGGTAAAAAATTTCGTAATTTCAAACTGCGAATTCGGGCAGAGAGCCAGAATTTGGCTAAAAAATATCGCTCAGGCCTCGAAATTAGGATGTTTGAGATATTTTGAAATCTGCAGGGGGGTTTGGGCAAAATATGACCCACCGCCGCTTTCAGTAATTGGCATGTGTTCGGTAAAAAATTTCGTAATTTCAAACTTCGAATACGTGCAGAGAGCCAGAATTTGGCTCCAAAATATGGCTCAGGCCTCGAAATTGGGATGTGTGAGATATTTTGAAAACTGCAGGGGGGTTTGGGCAAAATATGTTCCACTGCCGCTTTCAGTACTTGGCAGATGTTCGGTAAAAAAAGTTGTATTTTCAAACGGCGAATACGTGTAGAGAGCCAGAATTTGGCTCAAAAATATCGCTCAGGCCTCGAAATTGGGATGTTTGAGATATTTTGAAAACTGCAGGGGGGTTTGGGCAAAGTATGACCCACCGCCGCTTTCAGTAATTGGTATGTGTTCGGTAAAAAATTTCGTAATTTCAAACTGCGAATACGTGCAAAGAGCCAGAATTTGGCTCAAAAATATGGCTCAGGCCTCGAAATTGGGATGTTTGAGATATTTTGAAAACTGCAGGGGGGTTTGGGCAAAATATGACCCACCGCCGCTTTCAGTAATTGGCATGTGTTCGGTAAAAAATTTCGTAATTTCAAACTGCGAATACGTGCAGAAAGCCAGAATTTGGCTCAAAAATATCGCTCAGGCCTCGAAATTGAGATGTTTGAGATATTTTGAAAACTGCAGGGGGGTTTGGGCAAAGTATGACCCACCGCCGCTTTCAGTAATTGGCATGTGTTTAGTAAAAAATTTCGTAATTTCAAACTGCGAATACGTGCAGAGAGCCAGAATTTGGCTCAAAAATATCGCTCAGGCCTCGAAATTGAGATGTTTGAGATATTTTGAAAACTGCAGGGGGGTTTGGGCAAAGTATGACCCTCCGCCGCTTTCAGTAATTGGCATGTGTTTGGTAAAAAAATTCGTAATTTCAAACTGCGAATACGTGCAGAGAGTAAGAATTTGGCTCAAAAATATCGCTCAGACCTCGAAATTGGGTTGTTTGAGATATTTTGAAATCTGCAGGGGGGTTTGGGCAAAGTATGACCCACCGCCGCTTTCAGTACTTGGCAGATGTTCGGTAAAAAAAGTTGTGTTTTCAAACTGCGAATACGTGCAGAGAGCCAGAATTTGGCTCCAAAATATGGCTCAGGCCTCGAAATTTGGATGTTTGAGATATTTTGAAAACTGCAGGGGGGTTTGGGCAAAGTATGACCCACCGCCGCTTTCAGTAATTGGCATGTGTTCGGTAAAAAATTTCATAATTTCAAACTGCGAATACGTGCAGAGAGCCAGAATTTGGCTCAAAAATATCGCTCAGGCCACGAAATTGGGATGTTTGAGATATTTTGAAATCTGCAGGAGGGTTTGGGCAAAATATGACACACGGCCGCTATCAGTAATTGGCATGTGTTCAGTAAAAAATTTCGTAATTTCAAACTGCGAATACGTGCAGAGAGCCAGAATTTGGCTCAAAAATATCGCTCAGGCCTCGAAATTGTGATGTTTGAGATATTTTGAAAACTGCAGGGGGGTTTGGGAAAAATATGAAACACAGCCGCTTTCAGTAATTGGTATGTGTTCGGTAAAAAATTTCGTAATTTCAAACTGCGAATACGTGCAAAGAGCCAGAATTTGGCTCAAAAATGTGGCTCAGGCCTCGAAATTGGGATGTTTGAGATATTTTGAAAACTGCAGGGGGGGTTTGGGCAAAATATGACCCACCGCCGCTTTCAGTAATTGGCATGTGTTTTGTAAAAAATTTAGTAATTTCAAACTGCGAATACGTGCAGAGAGCCAGAATTTGGCTCAAAAATATCGCTCAGGCCTCGAAATTGAGATGTTTGAGATATTTTGAAAACTGCAGGGGGGTTTGGGCAAAGTATGACCCACCGCCGCTTTTAGTAATTGGCATGTGTTCGGTAAAAAAATTCGTAATTTCAAACTTCGAATACGTGCAGAGAGCCAAAATTTGGCTCCAAAATGTGGCTCAGGCCTCGAAATTGAGTTTTTTGAGATATTTTGAAAACTGCAGGAGGGTTTGGGCAAAATTTGTCCCACTGCCCCTTTCAGTACTTGGCAGATGTTCGGTAAAAAAAGTTGTATTTTCAAACTGCGAATACGTGCAGAGAGCCAGAATTTGGCTCCAAAATATGGCTCAGGCCTCGAAATTTGAATGTTTGAGATATTTTGAAAACTGCAGGGGGGTTTGGGCAAAATATGTCCCACTGCCGCTTTCAGTACTTGGCATATGTTCAGTAAAAAAAGTCGTAATTTCAAACTGCAAATACGTGCAGAGAGCCAGAATTTGGCTCCAAAATATGGCTCAGGCCTCGAAATTGGCATGTTTGAGATATTTTGAAATCTGCAGGGGTGTTTGGGCAAAATATGACACACGGCCGCTATCAGTAATTGGCATGTGTTCGGTAAAAAATTTCGTAATTTCAAACTGCGAATACGTGCAGAGAGCCAGAATTTGGCTCAAAAATATCGCTCAGGCCTCGAAATTGAGATGTTTGAGATATTTTGAAAACTGCAGGGGGGTTTGGGCAAAATATGACCCACCGCCGCTTTCAGTAATTGGTATGTGTTCGGTAAAAAATTTCGTAATTTCAAACTGCGAATACGTGCAAAGAGCCAGAATTTGGCTCAAAAATGTGGCTCAGGCCTCGAAATTGGGATGTTTGAGATATTTTGAAAACTGCAGGGGGGTTTGGGCAAAATATGACCCACCGCCGCTTTCAGTAATTGGCATGTGTTTGGTAAAAAATTTAGTAATTTCAAACTGCGAATACGGTCAGAGAGCCAGAATTTGGCTCAAAAATATCGACCAGGCCTCGAAATTGGGATGTTTGAGATATTTTGAAAACTGCAGGGGGGGTTTGGGCAAAGTATGACCCACCACCGGTTTCAGTAATTAGCATGTGTTCGGTAAAAAATTTCGTAATTTCAAACTGCGAATACGTGCAGAGAGCCAGAATTTGGCTCAAAAATATGGCTCAGGCCTCGAAATTGGGATGTTTGAGATATTTTGAAAACTGCAGGGGGGTTTGGGCAAAATATGACCCACCGCCGCTTTCAGTAATTGGTATGTGTTCGGTAAAAAATTTCGTAATTTCAAACTGCGAATACGTGCAAAGAGCCAGAATTTGGCTCAAAAATGTGGCTCAGGCCTCGAAATTGGGATGTTTGAGATATTTTGAAAACTGCAGGGGGGGTTTGGGCAAAATATGACCCACCGCCGCTTTCAGTAATTGGCATGTGTTTGGTAAAAAATTTAGTAATTTCAAACTGCGAATACGTGCAGAGAGCCAGAATTTGGCTCAAAAATATCGCTCAGGCCTCGAAATTGAGATGTTTGAGATATTTTGAAAACTGCAGGGGGGTTTGGGCAAAGTATGACCCACCGCCGCTTTCAGTAATTGGCATGTGTTCGGTAAAAAATTTCGTAATTTCAAACTGCGAATACGTGCAGAGAGCCAGAATTTGGCTCAAAAATATCGCTCAGGCCTCGAAATTGAGATGTTTGAGATATTTTGAAAACTGCAGGGGGGTTTGGGCAAAGTATGACCCACCGCCGCTTTCAGTAATTGGCATGTGTTCAGTAAAAAAAGTTGTATTTTCAAACTGCGAATACGTGCAGAGAGCCAGAATTTGGCTAAAAAATATCGCTCAGGCCTCGAAGTTGGGATGCTTGAGATATTTTGAAAACTGCAGGGGGGTTTGGGTAAAGTATGACCCACCGCCGCTTTCAGTAATTGGCATGTGTTCGGTAAAAAATTTCATAATTTCAAACTGCGAATACGTGCAGAGAGCCAGAATTTGGCTCAAAAATATCGCTCAGGCCTCGAAATTGGGATGTTTGAGATATTTTGAAATCTGCAGGGGGGTTTGGGCAAAATATGACACACGGCCGCTATCAGTAATTGGCATGTGTTCGGTAAAAAATTTCGTAATTTCAAACTGCGAATACGTGCAGAGAGCCAGAATTTGGCTCAAAAATATCGCTCAGGCCTCGAAATTGAGATGTTTGAGATATTTTGAAAACTGCAGGGGGGTTTGGGCAAAATATGACCCACCGCCGCTTTTAGTAATTGGTATGTGTTCGGTAAAAAATTTCGTAATTTCAAACTGCGAATACGTGCAAAGAGCCAGAATTTGGCTCAAAAATATGGCTCAGGCCTCGAAATTGGGATGTTTGAGATATTTTGAAATCTGCAGGGGGGTTTGGGCAAAATATGACACCGCTGCTTTCAGTAATTGGCATGTGTTCAGTAAAAAATTTTGTAATTTCAAACTGCGAATACGTGCAGAGAGCCAGAATTTGGCTCAAAAATATCGCTCAGGCCTCGAAATTGGGATGTTTGAGATATTTTGAAATCTGCAGGGGGGTTTGGGCAAAATATGACCCACCGCCGCTTTCAGTAATTGGTATGTGTTGGGTAAAAAATTTCGTAATTTCAAACTGCGAATTCGGGCAGAGAGCCAGAATTTGGCTAAAAAATATCGCTCAGGCCTCGAAATTAGGATGTTTGAGATATTTTGAAATCTGCAGGGGGGTTTGGGCAAAATATGACCCACCGCCGCTTTCAGTAATTGGCATGTGTTCGGTAAAAAATTTCGTAATTTCAAACTTCGAATACGTGCAGAGAGCCAGAATTTGGCTCCAAAATATGGCTCAGGCCTCGAAATTGGGATGTGTGAGATATTTTGAAAACTGCAGGGGGGTTTGGGCAAAATATGTTCCACTGCCGCTTTCAGTACTTGGCAGATGTTCGGTAAAAAAAGTTGTATTTTCAAACGGCGAATACGTGTAGAGAGCCAGAATTTGGCTCAAAAATATCGCTCAGGCCTCGAAATTGGGATGTTTGAGATATTTTGAAAACTGCAGGGGGGTTTGGGCAAAGTATAACCCACCGCCGCTTTCAGTAATTGGTATGTGTTCGGTAAAAAATTTCGTAATTTCAAACTGCGAATACGTGCAAAGAGCCAGAATTTGGCTCAAAAATATGGCTCAGGCCTCGAAATTGGGATGTTTGAGATATTTTGAAAACTGCAGGGGGGTTTGGGCAAAATATGACCCACCGCCGCTTTCAGTAATTGGCATGTGTTCGGTAAAAAATTTCGTAATTTCAAACTGCGAATACGTGCAGAAAGCCAGAATTTGGCTCAAAAATATCGCTCAGGCCTCGAAATTGAGATGTTTGAGATATTTTGAAAACTGCAGGGGGGTTTGGGCAAAGTATGACCCACCGCCGCTTTCAGTAATTGGCATGTGTTTAGTAAAAAATTTCGTAATTTCAAACTGCGAATACGTGCAGAGAGCCAGAATTTGGCTCAAAAATATCGCTCAGGCCTCGAAATTGAGATGTTTGAGATATTTTGAAAACTGCAGGGGGGTTTGGGCAAAGTATGACCCTCCGCCGCTTTCAGTAATTGGCATGTGTTTGGTAAAAAAATTCGTAATTTCAAACTGCGAATACGTGCAGAGAGTAAGAATTTGGCTCAAAAATATCGCTCAGACCTCGAAATTGGGTTGTTTGAGATATTTTGAAATCTGCAGGGGGGTTTGGGCAAAGTATGACCCACCGCCGCTTTCAGTACTTGGCAGATGTTCGGTAAAAAAAGTTGTAGTTTTCAAACTGCGAATACGTGCAGAGAGCCAGAATTTGGCTCCAAAATATGGCTCAGGCCTCGAAATTTGGATGTTTGAGATATTTTGAAAACTGCAGGGGGGTTTGGGCAAAGTATGACCCACCGCCGCTTTCAGTAATTGGCATGTGTTCGGTAAAAAATTTCATAATTTCAAACTGCGAATACGTGCAGAGAGCCAGAATTTGGCTCAAAAATATCGCTCAGGCCACGAAATTGGGATGTTTGAGATATTTTGAAATCTGCAGGAGGGTTTGGGCAAAATATGACACACGGCCGCTATCAGTAATTGGCATGTGTTCAGTAAAAAATTTCGTAATTTCAAACTGCGAATACGTGCAGAGAGCCAGAATTTGGCTCAAAAATATCGCTCAGGCCTCGAAATTGTGATGTTTGAGATATTTTGAAAACTGCAGGGGGGTTTGGGAAAAATATGACCCACCGCCGCTTTCAGTAATTGGTATGTGTTCGGTAAAAAATTTCGTAATTTCAAACTGCGAATACGTGCAAAGAGCCAGAATTTGGCTCAAAAATGTGGCTCAGGCCTCGAAATTGGGATGTTTGAGATATTTTGAAAACTGCAGGGGGGGTTTGGGCAAAATATGACCCACCGCCGCTTTCAGTAATTGGCATGTGTTTGGTAAAAAATTTAGTAATTTCAAACTGCGAATACGTGCAGAGAGCCAGAATTTGGCTCAAAAATATCGCTCAGGCCTCGAAATTGAGATGTTTGAGATATTTTGAAAACTGCAGGGGGGTTTGGGCAAAGTATGACCCACCGCCGCTTTTAGTAATTGGCATGTGTTCGGTAAAAAAATTCGTAATTTCAAACTTCGAATACGTGCAGAGAGCCAAAATTTGGCTCCAAAATGTGGCTCAGGCCTCGAAATTGAGTTTTTTGAGATACTTTGAAAACTGCAGGAGGGTTTGGGCAAAATTTGTCCCACTGCCCCTTTCAGTACTTGGCAGATGTTCGGTAAAAAAAGTTGTATTTTCAAACTGCGAATACGTGCAGAGAGCCAGAATTTGGCTCCAAAATATGGCTCAGGCCTCGAAATTTGAATGTTTGAGATATTTTGAAAACTGCAGGGGGGTTTGGGCAAAATATGTCCCACTGCCGCTTTCAGTACTTGGCATATGTTCAGTAAAAAAAAGTCGTAATTTCAAACTGCAAATACGTGCAGAGAGCCAGAATTTGGCTCCAAAATATGGCTCAGGCCTCGAAATTGGCATGTTTGAGATATTTTGAAATCTGCAGGGGGGTTTGGGCAAAATATGACACACGGCCGCTATCAGTAATTGGCATGTGTTCGGTAAAAAATTTCGTAATTTCAAACTGCGAATACGTGCAGAGAGCCAGAATTTGGCTCAAAAATATCGCTCAGGCCTCGAAATTGAGATGTTTGAGATATTTTGAAAAACTGCAGGGGGGTTTGGGCAAAATATGACCCACCGCCGCTTTCAGTAATTGGTATGTGTTCGGTAAAAAATTTCGTAATTTCAAACTGCGAATACGTGCAAAGAGCCAGAATTTGGCTCAAAAATGTGGCTCAGGCCTCGAAATTGGGATGTTTGAGATATTTTGAAAACTGCAGGGGGGTTTGGGCAAAATATGACCCACCGCCGCTTTCAGTAATTGGCATGTGTTTGGTAAAAAATTTAGTAATTTCAAACTGCGAATACGGTCAGAGAGCCAGAATTTGGCTCAAAAATATCGACCAGGCCTCGAAATTGGGATGTTTGAGATATTTTGAAAACTGCAGGGGGGTTTGGGCAAAATATGACCCACCACCGGTTTCAGTAATTAGCATGTGTTCGGTAAAAAATTTCGTAATTTCAAACTGCGAATACGTGCAGAGAGCCAGAATTTGGCTCAAAAATATGGCTCAGGCCTCGAAATTGGGATGTTTGAGATATTTTGAAAACTGCAGGGGGGTTTGGGCAAAATATGACCCACCGCCGCTCTCAGTAATTGGTATGTGTTCGGTAAAAAATTTCGTAATTTCAAACTGCGAATACGTGCAAAGAGCCAGAATTTGGCTCAAAAATGTGGCTCAGGCCTCGAAATTGGGATGTTTGAGATATTTTGAAAACTGCAGGGGGGGTTTGGGCAAAATATGACCCACCGCCGCTTTCAGTAATTGGCATGTGTTTGGTAAAAAATTTAGTAATTTCAAACTGCGAATACGTGCAGAGAGCCAGAATTTGGCTCAAAAATATCGCTCAGGCCTCGAAATTGAGATGTTTGAGATATTTTGAAAACTGCAGGGGGGTTTGGGCAAAGTATGACCCACCGCCGCTTTCAGTAATTGGCATGTGTTCGGTAAAAAATTTCGTAATTTCAAACTGCGAATACGTGCAGAGAGCCAGAATTTGGCTCAAAAATATCGCTCAGGCCTCGAAATTGAGATGTTTGAGATATTTTGAAAACTGCAGGGGGGTTTGGGCAAAGTATGACCCACCGCCGCTTTCAGTAATTGGCATGTGTTGGGTAAAAAATTTCGTAATTTCAAACTGCGAATTCGGGCAGAGAGCCAGAATTTGGCTAAAAAATATCGCTCAGGCCTCGAAATTAGGATGTTTGAGATATTTTGAAATCTGCAGGGGGGTTTGGGCAAAATATGACCCACCGCCGCTTTCAGTAATTGGCATGTGTTCGGTAAAAAATTTCGTAATTTCAAACTTCGAATACGTGCAGAGAGCCAGAATTTGGCTCCAAAATATGGCTCAGGCCTCGAAATTGGGATGTGTGAGATATTTTGAAAACTGCAGGGGGGTTTGGGCAAAATATGTTCCACTGCCGCTTTCAGTACTTGGCAGATGTTCGGTAAAAAAAGTTGTATTTTCAAACTGCGAATACGTGTAGAGAGCCAGAATTTGGCTCAAAAATATCGCTCAGGCCTCGAAATTGGGATGTTTGAGATATTTTGAAAACTGCAGGGGGGTTTGGGCAAAGTATGACCCACCACCGCTTTCAGTAATTGGTATGTGTTCGGTAAAAAATTTCGTAATTTCAAACTGCGAATACGTGCAGAGAGCCAGAATTTGGCTCAAAAATATCGCTCAGACCTCGAAATTGGGTTGTTTGAGATATTTTGAAAACTGCAGGGGGGTTTGGGCAAAGTATGACCCACCGCCGCTTTCAGTAATTGGCATGTGTTCGGTAAAAAATTTCGTAATTTCAAACTGCGAATACGTGCAGAGAGCCAGAATTTGGCTCAAAAATATCGCTCAGGCCTCGAAATTGGGATGTTTGAGATATTTTGAAATCTGCAGGAGGGTTTGGGCAAAATATGACACACGGCCGCTATCAGTAATTGGCATGTGTTCAGTAAAAAATTTCGTAATTTCAAACTGCGAATACGTGCAGAGAGCCAGAACTTGGCTCAAAAATATCGCTCAGGCCTCGAAATTGGGATGTTTGAGATATTTTGAAAACTGCAGGGGGGTTTGGGAAAAATATGACCCACCGCCGCTTTCAGTAATTGGTATGTGTTCGGTAAAAAATTTCGTAATTTCAAACTGCGAATACGTGCAAAGAGCCAGAATTTGGCTCAAAAATGTGGCTCAGGCCTCGAAATTGGGATGTTTGAGATATTTTGAAAACTGCAGGGGGGGTTTGGGCAAAATATGACCCACCGCCGCTTTCAGTAATTGGCATGTGTTTGGTAAAAAATTTAGTAATTTCAAACTGCGAATACGTGCAGAGAGCCAGAATTTAGCTCAAAAATATCGCTCAGGCCTCGAAATTGAGATGTTTGAGATATTTTGAAAACTGCAGGGGGGTTTGGGCAAAGTATGACCCACCGCCGCTTTTAGTAATTGACATGTGTTCGGTAAAAAATTTCGTAATTTCAAACTTCGAATACGTGCAGAGAGCCAGAATTTGGCTCCAAAATGTGGCTCAGGCCTCGAAATTGAGTTTTTTGAGATATTTTGAAAACTGCAGGAGGGTTTGGGCAAAATTTGTCCCACTGCCCCTTTCAGTACTTGGCAGATGTTCGGTAAAAAAAGTTGTATTTTCAAACTGCGAATACGTGCAGAGAGCCAGAATTTGGCTCCAAAATATGGCTCAGGCCTCAAAATTTGAATGTTTGAGATATTTTGAAAACTGCAGGGGGGTTTGGGCAAAATATGTCCCACTGCCGATTTCAGTACTTGGCATATGTTCAGTAAAAAAAAGTCGTAATTTCAAACTGCGAATACGTGCAGAGAGCCAGAATTTGGCTCCAAAATATGGCTCAGGCCTCGAAATTGGGATGTTTGAGATATTTTGAAAACTGCAGGGGGGTTTGGGCAAAGTATGACCCACCGCCGCTTTCAGTAATTGGCATGTGTTCGGTAAAAAAATTCGTAATTTCAAACTGCGAATACGTGCAGAGAGCCAGAATTTGGCTAAAAATATCGCTCAGGCCTCGAAGTTGGGATGCTTGAGATATTTTGAAAACTGCAGGGGGGTTTGGGTAAAGTATGACCCACCGCCGCTTTCAGTAATTGGCATGTGTTCGGTAAAAAAATTCATAATTTCAAACTGCGAATACGTGCAGAGAGCCAGAATTTGGCTCAAAAATATCGCTCAGGCCTCGAAATTGAGATGTTTGAGATATTTTGAAAACTGCAGGGGGGTTTGGGCAAAGTATGACCCACCGCCGCTTTTAGTAATTGGCATGTGTTCGGTAAAAAAATTCGTAATTTCAAACTTCGAATACGTGCAGAAAGCCAGAATTTGGCTCAAAAATATCGCTCAGGCCTCGAAATTGAGATGTTTGAGATATTTTGAAAACTGCAGGGGGGTTTGGGCAAAATATGACCCACCGCCGCTTTCAGTAATTGGTATGTGTTCGGTAAAAAATTTCGTAATTTCAAACTGCGAATACGTGCAAAGAGCCAGAATTTGGCTCAAAAATGTGGCTCAGGCCTCGAAATTGGGATGTTTGAGATATTTTGAAAACTGCAGGGGGGTTTGGGCAAAATATGACCCACCGCCGCTTTCAGTAATTGGCATGTGTTTGGTAAAAAATTTAGTAATTTCAAACTGCGAATACGGTCAGAGAGCCAGAATTTGGCTCAAAAATATCGACCAGGCCTCGAAATTGGGATGTTTGAGATATTTTGAAAACTGCAGGGGGGGTTTGGGCAAAGTATGACCCACCACCGGTTTCAGTAATTAGCATGTGTTCGGTAAAAAATTTCGTAATTTCAAACTGCGAATACGTGCAGAGAGCCAGAATTTGGCTCAAAAATATCGCTCAGGCCTCGAAATTGGGATGTTTGAGATATTTTGAAAACTGCAGGGGGGTTTGGGCAAAATATGACCCACCGCCGCTTTCAGTAATTGGTATGTGTTCGGTAAAAAATTTCGTAATTTCAAACTGCGAATACGTGCAAAGAGCCAGAATTTGGCTCAAAAATGTGGCTCAGGCCTCGAAATTGGGATGTTTGAGATATTTTGAAAACTGCAGGGGGGGTTTGGGCAAAATATGACCCACCGCCGCTTTCAGTAATTGGCATGTGTTTGGTAAAAAATTTAGTAATTTCAAACTGCGAATACGTGCAGAGAGCCAGAATTTGGCTCAAAAATATCGCGCAGGCCTAGAAATTGAGATGTTTGAGATATTTTGAAAACTGCAGGGGGGGTTTGGGCAAAGTATGACCCACCGCCGCTTTCAGTAATTGGCATGTGTTCGGTAAAAAATTTCGTAATTTCAAACTGCGAATACGTGCAGAGAACCAGAATTTGGCTCAAAAATATCGCTCAGGCCTCGAAATTGAGATGTTTGAGATATTTTGAAAACTGCAGGGGGGTTTGGGCAAAGTATGACCCACCGCCGCTTTTAGTAATTGGCATGTGTTCGGTAAAAAATTTCGTAATTTCAAACTTCGAATACGTGCAGAGAGCCAGAATTTGGCTCCAAAATGTGGCTCAGGCCTCGAAATTGAGTTTTTTGAGATATTTTGAAAACTGCAGGAGGGTTTGGGCAAAATTTGTCCCACTGCCCCTTTCAGTACTTGGCAGATGTTCGGTAAAAAAAGTTGTATTTTCAAACTGCGAATACGTGCAGAGAGCCAGAATTTGGCTCCAAAATATGGCTCAGGCCTCGAAATTTGAATGTTTGAGATATTTTGAAAACTGCAGGGGGGTTTGGGCAAAATATGTCCCACTGCCGCTTTCAGTACTTGGCATATGTTCAGTAAAAAAAAGTCGTAATTTCAAACTGCGAATACGTGCAGAGAGCCAGAATTTGGCTCCAAAATATGGCTCAGGCCTCGAAATTGGGATGTTTGAGATATTTTGAAAACTGCAGGGGGGTTTGGGCAAAGTATGACCCACCGCCGCTTTCAGTAATTGGCATGTGTTCGGTAAAAAAATTCGTAATTTCAAACTGCGAATACGTGCAGAGAGCCAGAATTTGGCTAAAAAATATCGCTCAGGCCTCGAAGTTGGGATGCTTGAGATATTTTGAAAACTGCAGGGGGGTTTGGGTAAAGTGTGACCCACCGCCGCTTTCAGTAATTGGCATGTGTTCGATAAAAAAATTCATAATTTCAAACTGCGAATACGTGCAGAGAGCCAGAATTTGGCTCAAAAATATCGCTCAGGCCTCGAAATTGGGATGTTTGAGATATTTTGAAATCTGCAGGGGGGTTTGGGCAAAATATGACACACGGCCGCTATCAGTAATTGGCATGTGTTCGGTAAAAAATTTCGTAATTTCAAACTGCGAATACGTGCAGAGAGCCAGAATTTGGCTCAAAAATATCGCTCAGGCCTCGAAATTGGGATGTTTGAGATATTTTGAAAACTGCAGGGGGGTTTGGGCAAAATATGACCCACCGCCGCTTTCAGTAATTGGTATGTGTTCGGTAAAAAATTTCGTAATTTCAAACTGCGAATACGTGCAAAGAGCCAGAATTTGGCTCAAAAATGTGGCTCAGGCCTCGAAATTGGGATGTTTGAGATATTTTGAAAACTGCAGGGGGGTTTGGGCAAAATATGACCCACCGCCGCTTTCAGTAATTGGTATGTGTTCGGTAAAAAAATTCGTAATTTCAAACTGCGAATACGTGCAAAGAGCCAGAATTTGGCTCAAAAATGTGGCTCAGGCCTCGAAATTGGGATGTTTGAGATATTTTGAAAACTGCAGGGGGGTTTGGGCAAAATATGACCCACCGCCGCTTTCAGTAATTGGCATGTGTTTGGTAAAAAATTTAGTAATTTCAAACTGCGAATACGGTCAGAGAGCCAGAATTTGGCTCAAAAATATTGACCAGGCCTCGAAATTGGGATGTTTGAGATATTTTGAAAACTGCAGGGGGGGTTTGGGCAAAGTATGACCCACCGCCGGTTTCAGTAATTAGCATGTGTTCGGTAAAAAATTTCGTAATTTCAAACTGCGAATACGTGCAGAGAGCCAGAATTTGGCTCAAAAATATCGCTCAGGCCTCGAAATTGGGATGTTTGAGATATTTTGAAAACTGCAGGGGGGTTTGGGCAAAATATGACCCACCGCCGCTTTCAGTAATTGGTATGTGTTCGGTAAAAAATTTCGTAATTTCAAACTGCGAATACGTGCAAAGAGCCAGAATTTGGCTAAAAAATGTGGCTCAGGCCTCGAAATTGGGATGTTTGAGATATTTTGAAAACTGCAGGGGGGGTTTGGGCAAAATATGACCCACCGCCGCTTTCAGTAATTGGCATGTGTTCAGTAAAAAAAGTTGTATTTTCAAACTGCGAATACGTGCAGAGAGCCAGAATTTGGCTAAAAAATATCGCTCAGGCCTCGAAGTTGGGATGCTTGAGATATTTTGAAAACTGCAGGGGGGTTTGGGCAAAGTATGACCCACCGCCGCTTTCAGTAATTGGCATGTGTTCGGTAAAAAATTTCGTAATTTCAAACTGCGAATACGTGCAGAGAACCAGAATTTGGCTCAAAAATATCGCTCAGGCCTCGAAATTGAGATGTTTGAGATATTTTGAAAACTGCAGGGGGGTTTGGGCAAAGTATGACCCACCGCCGCTTTTAGTAATTGGCATGTGTTCGGTAAAAAATTTCGTAATTTCAAACTTCGAATACGTGCAGAGAGCCAGAATTTGGCTCCAAAATGTGGCTCAGGCCTCGAAATTGAGTTTTTTGAGATATTTTGAAAACTGCAGGAGGGTTTGGGCAAAATTTGTCCCACTGCCCCTTTCAGTACTTGGCAGATGTTCGGTAAAAAAAGTTGTATTTTCAAACTGCGAATACGTGCAGAGAGCCAGAATTTGGCTCCAAAATATGGCTCAGGCCTCGAAATTTGAATGTTTGAGATATTTTGAAAACTGCAGGGGGGTTTGGGCAAAATATGTCCCACTGCCGCTTTCAGTACTTGGCATATGTTCAGTAAAAAAAAGTCGTAATTTCAAACTGCGAATACGTGCAGAGAGCCAGAATTTGGCTCCAAAATATGGCTCAGGCCTCGAAATTGGGATGTTTGAGATATTTTGAAAACTGCAGGGGGGTTTGGGCAAAGTATGACCCACCGCCGCTTTCAGTAATTGGCATGTGTTCGGTAAAAAAATTCGTAATTTCAAACTGCGAATACGTGCAGAGAGCCAGAATTTGGCTAAAAAATATCGCTCAGGCCTCGAAGTTGGGATGCTTGAGATATTTTGAAAACTGCAGGGGGGTTTGGGTAAAGTGTGACCCACCGCCGCTTTCAGTAATTGGCATGTGTTCGATAAAAAAATTCATAATTTCAAACTGCGAATACGTGCAGAGAGCCAGAATTTGGCTCAAAAATATCGCTCAGGCCTCGAAATTGGGATGTTTGAGATATTTTGAAATCTGCAGGGGGGTTTGGGCAAAATATGACACACGGCCGCTATCAGTAATTGGCATGTGTTCGGTAAAAAATTTCGTAATTTCAAACTGCGAATACGTGCAGAGAGCCAGAATTTGGCTCAAAAATATCGCTCAGGCCTCGAAATTGGGATGTTTGAGATATTTTGAAAACTGCAGGGGGGTTTGGGCAAAATATGACCCACCGCCGCTTTCAGTAATTGGTATGTGTTCGGTAAAAAATTTCGTAATTTCAAACTGCGAATACGTGCAAAGAGCCAGAATTTGGCTCAAAAATGTGGCTCAGGCCTCGAAATTGGGATGTTTGAGATATTTTGAAAACTGCAGGGGGGTTTGGGCAAAATATGACCCACCGCCGCTTTCAGTAATTGGTATGTGTTCGGTAAAAAAATTCGTAATTTCAAACTGCGAATACGTGCAAAGAGCCAGAATTTGGCTCAAAAATGTGGCTCAGGCCTCGAAATTGGGATGTTTGAGATATTTTGAAAACTGCAGGGGGGTTTGGGCAAAATATGACCCACCGCCGCTTTCAGTAATTGGCATGTGTTTGGTAAAAAATTTAGTAATTTCAAACTGCGAATACGGTCAGAGAGCCAGAATTTGGCTCAAAAATATTGACCAGGCCTCGAAATTGGGATGTTTGAGATATTTTGAAAACTGCAGGGGGGGTTTGGGCAAAGTATGACCCTCCGCCGGTTTCAGTAATTAGCATGTGTTCGGTAAAAAATTTCGTAATTTCAAACTGCGAATACGTGCAGAGAGCCAGAATTTGGCTCAAAAATATCGCTCAGGCCTCGAAATTGGGATGTTTGAGATATTTTGAAAACTGCAGGGGGGTTTGGGCAAAATATGACCCACCGCCGCTTTCAGTAATTGGTATGTGTTCGGTAAAAAATTTCGTAATTTCAAACTGCGAATACGTGCAAAGAGCCAGAATTTGGCTAAAAAATGTGGCTCAGGCCTCGAAATTGGGATGTTTGAGATATTTTGAAAACTGCAGGGGGGGTTTGGGCAAAATATGACCCACCGCCGCTTTCAGTAATTGGCATGTGTTCAGTAAAAAAAGTTGTATTTTCAAACTGCGAATACGTGCAGAGAGCCAGAATTTGGCTAAAAAATATCGCTCAGGCCTCGAAGTTGGGATGCTTGAGATATTTTGAAAACTGCAGGGGGGTTTGGGTAAAGTATGACCCACCGCCGCTTTCAGTAATTGGCATGTGTTCGGTAAAAAATTTCATAATTTCAAACTGCGAATACGTGCAGAGAGCCAGAATTTGGCTCAAAAATATCGCTCAGGCCTCGAAATTGGGATGTTTGAGATATTTTGAAATCTGCAGGGGGGTTTGGGCAAAATATGACACACGGCCGCTATCAGTAATTGGCATGTGTTCGGTAAAAAATTTCGTAATTTCAAACTGCGAATACGTGCAGAGAGCCAGAATTTGGCTCAAAAATATCGCTCAGGCCTCGAAATTGAGATGTTTGAGATATTTTGAAAACTGCAGGGGGGTTTGGGCAAAATATGACCCACCGCCGCTTTTAGTAATTGGTATGTGTTCGGTAAAAAATTTCGTAATTTCAAACTGCGAATACGTGCAAAGAGCCAGAATTTGGCTCAAAAATATGGCTCAGGCCTCGAAATTGGGATGTTTGAGATATTTTGAAATCTGCAGGGGGGTTTGGGCAAAATATGACACCGCTGCTTTCAGTAATTGGCATGTGTTCAGTAAAAAAATTTGTAATTTCAAACTACGAATACGTGCAGAGAGCCAGAATTTGGCTCAAAAATATCGCTCAGGCCTCGAAATTGGGATGTTTGAGATATTTTGAAATCTGCAGGGGGGTTTGGGCAAAATATGACCCACCGCCGCTTTCAGTAATTGGTATGTGTTGGGTAAAAAATTTCGTAATTTCAAACTGCGAATTCGGGCAGAGAGCCAGAATTTGGCTAAAAAATATCGCTCAGGCCTCGAAATTAGGATGTTTGAGATATTTTGAAATCTGCAGGGGGGTTTGGGCAAAATATGACCCACCGCCGCTTTCAGTAATTGGCATGTGTTCGGTAAAAAATTTCGTAATTTCAAACTTCGAATACGTGCAGAGAGCCAGAATTTGGCTCCAAAATATGGCTCAGGCCTCGAAATTGGGATGTGTGAGATATTTTGAAAACTGCAGGGGGGTTTGGGCAAAATATGTTCCACTGCCGCTTTCAGTACTTGGCAGATGTTCGGTAAAAAAAGTTGTATTTTCAAACGGCGAATACGTGTAGAGAGCCAGAATTTGGCTCAAAAATATCGCTCAGGCCTCGAAATTGGGATGTTTGAGATATTTTGAAAACTGCAGGGGGGTTTGGGCAAAGTATGACCCACCGCCGCTTTCAGTAATTGGTATGTGTTCGGTAAAAAATTTCGTAATTTCAAACTGCGAATACGTGCAAAGAGCCAGAATTTGGCTCAAAAATATGGCTCAGGCCTCGAAATTGGGATGTTTGAGATATTTTGAAAACTGCAGGGGGGTTTGGGCAAAATATGACCCACCGCCGCTTTCAGTAATTGGCATGTGTTCGGTAAAAAATTTCGTAATTTCAAACTGCGAATACGTGCAGAAAGCCAGAATTTGGCTCAAAAATATCGCTCAGGCCTCGAAATTGAGATGTTTGAGATATTTTGAAAACTGCAGGGGGGTTTGGGCAAAGTATGACCCACCGCCGCTTTCAGTAATTGGCATGTGTTTAGTAAAAAATTTCGTAATTTCAAACTGCGAATACGTGCAGAGAGCCAGAATTTGGCTCAAAAATATCGCTCAGGCCTCGAAATTGAGATGTTTGAGATATTTTGAAAACTGCAGGGGGGTTTGGGCAAAGAATGACCCTCCGCCGCTTTCAGTAATTGGCATGTGTTTGGTAAAAAAATTCTTAATTTCAAACTGCGAATACGTGCAGAGAGTAAGAATTTGGCTCAAAAATATCGCTCAGACCTCGAAATTGGGTTGTTTGAGATATTTTGAAATCTGCAGGGGGGTTTGGGCAAAGTATGACCCACCGCCGCTTTCAGTACTTGGCAGATGTTCGGTAAAAAAAGTTGTGTTTTCAAACTGCGAATACGTGCAGAGAGCCAGAATTTGGCTCCAAAATATGGCTCAGGCCTCGAAATTTGGATGTTTGAGATATTTTGAAAACTGCAGGGGGGTTTGGGCAAAGTATGACCCACCGCCGCTTTCAGTAATTGGCATGTGTTCGGTAAAAAATTTCATAATTTCAAACTGCGAATACGTGCAGAGAGCCAGAATTTGGCTCAAAAATATCGCTCAGGCCACGAAATTGGGATGTTTGAGATATTTTGAAATCTGCAGGAGGGTTTGGGCAAAATATGACACACGGCCGCAATCAGTAATTGGCATGTGTTCAGTAAAAAATTTCGTAATTTCAAACTGCGAATACGTGCAGAGAGCCAGAATTTGGCTCAAAAATATCGCTCAGGCCTCGAAATTGTGATGTTTGAGATATTTTGAAAACTGCAGGGGGGTTTGGGAAAAATATGACCCACCGCCGCTTTCAGTAATTGGTATGTGTTCGGTAAAAAATTTCGTAATTTCAAACTGCGAATACGTGCAAAGAGCCAGAATTTGGCTCAAAAATGTGGCTCAGGCCTCGAAATTGGGATGTTTGAGATATTTTGAAAACTGCAGGGGGGGTTTGGGCAAAATATGACCCACCGCCGCTTTCAGTAATTGGCATGTGTTTGGTAAAAAATTTAGTAATTTCAAACTGCGAATACGTGCAGAGAGCCAGAATTTGGCTCAAAAATATCGCTCAGGCCTCGAAATTGAGATGTTTGAGATATTTTGAAAACTGCAGGGGGGTTTGGGCAAAGTATGACCCACCGCCGCTTTTAGTAATTGGCATGTGTTCGGTAAAAAAATTCGTAATTTCAAACTTCGAATACGTGCAGAGAGCCAAAATTTGGCTCCAAAATGTGGCTCAGGCCTCGAAATTGAGTTTTTTGAGATATTTTGAAAACTGCAGGAGGGTTTTGGCAAAATTTGTCCTACTGCCCCTTTCAGTACTTGGCAGATGTTCGGTAAAAAAAGTTGTATTTTCAAACTGCGAATACGTGCAGAGAGCCAGAATTTGGCTCCAAAATATGGCTCAGGCCTCGAAATTTGAATGTTTGAGATATTTTGAAAACTGCAGGGGGGTTTGGGCAAAATATGTCCCACTGCCGCTTTCAGTACTTGGCATATGTTCAGTAAAAAAAAGTCGTAATTTCAAACTGCAAATACGTGCAGAGAGCCAGAATTTGGCTCCAAAATATGGCTCAGGCCTCGAAATTGGCATGTTTGAGATATTTTGAAATCTGCAGGGGGGTTTGGGCAAAATATGACACACGGCCGCTATCAGTAATTGGCATGTGTTCGGTAAAAAATTTCGTAATTTCAAACTGCGAATACGTGCAGAGAGCCAGAATTTGGCTCAAAAATATCGCTCAGGCCTCGAAATTGAGATGTTTGAGATATTTTGAAAACTGCAGGGGGGTTTGGGCAAAATATGACCCACCGCCGCTTTCAGTAATTGGTATGTATTCGGTAAAAAATTTCGTAATTTCAAACTGCGAATACGTGCAAAGAGCCAGAATTTGGCTCAAAAATGTGGCTCAGGCCTCGAAATTGGGATGTTTGAGATATTTTGAAAACTGCAGGGGGGTTTGGGCAAAATTTGACCCACCGCCGCTTTCAGTAATTGGCATGTGTTTGGTAAAAAATTTAGTAATTTCAAACTGCGAATACGGTCAGAGAGCCAGAATTTGGCTCAAAAATATCGACCAGGCCTCGAAATTGGGATGTTTGAGATATTTTGAAAACTGCAGGGGGGGTTTGGGCAAAGTATGACCCACCACCGGTTTCAGTAATTAGCATGTGTTCGGTAAAAAATTTCGTAATTTCAAACTGCGAATACGTGCAGAGAGCCAGAATTTGGCTCAAAAATATGGCTCAGGCCTCGAAATTGGGATGTTTGAGATATTTTGAAAACTGCAGGGGGGTTTGGGCAAAATATGACCCACCGCCGCTTTCAGTAATTGGTATGTGTTCGGTAAAAAATTTCGTAATTTCAAACTGCGAATACGTGCAAAGAGCCAGAATTTGGCTCAAAAATGTGGCTCAGGCCTCGAAATTGGGATGTTTGAGATATTTTGAAAACTGCAGGGGGGGTTTGGGCAAAATATGACCCACCGCCGCTTTCAGTAATTGGCATGTGTTTGGTAAAAAATTTAGTAATTTCAAACTGCGAATACGTGCAGAGAGCCAGAATTTGGCTCAAAAATATCGCTCAGGCCTCGAAATTGAGATGTTTGAGATATTTTGAAAACTGCAGGGGGGTTTGGGCAAAGTATGACCCACCGCCGCTTTCAGTAATTGGCATGTGTTCGGTAAAAAATTTCGTAATTTCAAACTGCGAATACGTGCAGAGAGCCAGAATTTGGCTCAAAAATATCGCTCAGGCCTCGAAATTGAGATGTTTGAGATATTTTGAAAACTGCAGGGGGGTTTGGGCAAAGTATGACCCACCGCCGCTTTCAGTAATTGGCATGTGTTCGGTAAAAAATTTCGTAATTTCAAACTTTGAATACGTGCAGAGAGCCAGAATTTGGCTCCAAAATGTGGCTCAGGCCTCGAAATTGAGTTTTTTGAGATATTTTGAAAACTGCAGGAGGGTTTGGGCAAAATTTGTCCCACTGCCCCTTTCAGTACTTGGCAGATGTTCGGTAAAAAAAGTTGTATTTTCAAACTGCGAATACGTGCAGAGAGCCAGAATTTGGCTCCAAAATATGGCTCAGGCCTCGAAATTTGAATGTTTGAGATATTTTGAAAACTGCAGGGGGGTTTGGGCAAAATATGTCCCACTGCCGCTTTCAGTACTTGGCATATGTTCAGTAAAAAAAAGTCGTAATTTCAAACTGCGAATACGTGCAGAGAGCCAGAATTTGGCTCCAAAATATGGCTCAGGCCTCGAAATTGGGATGTTTGAGATATTTTGAAAACTGCAGGGGGGTTTGGGCAAAGTATGACCCACCGCCGCTTTCAGTAATTGGCATGTGTTCGGTAAAAAAATTCGTAATTTCAAACTGCGAATACGTGCAGAGAGCCAGAATTTGGCTCAAAAATATCGCTCAGGCCTCGAAATTGGGATGTTTGAGATATTTTGAAATCTGCAGGGGGGTTTGGGCAAAATATGACACACGGCCGCTATCAGTAATTGGCATGTGTTCAGTAAAAAATTTCGTAATTTCAAACTGCGAATACGTGCAGAGAGCCAGAATTTGGCTCAAAAATATCGCTCAGGCCTCGAAATTGAGATGTTTGAGATATTTTGAAAACTGCAGGGGGGGTTTGGGCAAAGTATGACCCACCACCGGTTTCAATAATTAGCATGTGTTCGGTAAAAAATTTCGTAATTTCAAACTGCGAATACGTGCAGAGAGCCAGAATTTGGCTCAAAAATGTGGCTCAGGCCTAGAAATTGGGATGTTTGAGATATTTTGAAAACTGCAGGGGGGGTTTGGGCAAAATATGACCCACCGCCGCTTTCAGTAATTGGCATGTGTTTGGTAAAAAATTTAGTAATTTCAAACTGCGAATACGTGCAGAGAGCCAGAATTTGGCTCAAAAATATCGCTCAGGCCTCGAAATTGAGATGTTTGAGATATTTTGAAAACTGCAGGGGGTTTGGGCAAAGTATGACCCACCGCCGCTTTCAGTAATTGGCATGTGTTCGGTAAAAAATTTCGTAATTTCAAACTGCGAATACGTGCAGAGAGCCAGAATTTGGCTCAAAAATATCGCTCAGGCCTCGAAATTGAGATGTTTGAGATATTTTGAAAACTGCAGGGGGGTTTGGGCAAAATATGACCCACCGCCGCTTTCAGTAATTGGTATGTGTTCGGTAAAAAATTTCGTAATTTCAAACTGCGAATACGTGCAAAGAGCCAGAATTTGGCTCAAAAATGTGGCTCAGGCCTCGAAATTGGGATGTTTGAGATATTTTGAAAACTGCAGGGGGGTTTGGGCAAAATATGACCCACCGCCGCTTTCAGTAATTGGCATGTGTTTGGTAAAAAATTTAGTAATTTCAAACTGCGAATACGTGCAGAGAGCCAGAATTTGGCTCCAAAATGTGGCTCAGGCCTCGAAATTGAGTTTTTTGAGATATTTTGAAAACTGCAGGAGGGTTTGAGCAAAATTTGTCCCACTGCCCCTTTCAGTACTTGGCAGATGTTCGGTAAAAAAAGTTGTATTTTCAAACTGCGAATACGTGCAGAGAGCCAGAATTTGGCTCCAAAATATGGCTCAGGCCTCGAAATTTGAATGTTTGAGATATTTTGAAAACTGCAGGGGGGTTTGGGCAAAATATGTCCCACTGCCGCTTTCAGTACTTGGCATATGTTCAGTAAAAAAAAGTCGTAATTTCAAACTGCAAATACGTGCAGAGAGCCAGAATTTGGCTCCAAAATATGGCTCAGGCCTCGAAATTGGCATGTTTGAGATATTTTGAAATCTGCAGGGGGGTTTGGGCAAAATATGACACACGGCCGCTATCAGTAATTGGCATGTGTTCGGTAAAAAATTTCGTAATTTCAAACTGCGAATACGTGCAGAGAGCCAGAATTTGGCTCAAAAATATCGCTCAGGCCTCGAAATTGAGATGTTTGAGATATTTTGAAAACTGCAGGGGGGTTTGGGCAAAATATGACCCACCGCCGCTTTCAGTAATTGGTATGTGTTCGGTAAAAAATTTCGTAATTTCAAACTGCGAATACGTGCAAAGAGCCAGAATTTGGCTCAAAAATGTGGCTCAGGCCTCGAAATTGGGATGTTTGAGATATTTTGAAAACTGCAGGGGGGTTTGGGCAAAATTTGACCCACCGCCGCTTTCAGTAATTGGCATGTGTTTGGTAAAAAATTTAGTAATTTCAAACTGCGAATACGGTCAGAGAGCCAGAATTTGGCTCAAAAATATCGACCAGGCCTCGAAATTGGGATGTTTGAGATATTTTGAAAACTGCAGGGGGGGTTTGGGCAAAGTATGACCCACCACCGGTTTCAGTAATTAGCATGTGTTCGGTAAAAAATTTCGTAATTTCAAACTGCGAATACGTGCAGAGAGCCAGAATTTGGCTCAAAAATATGGCTCAGGCCTCGAAATTGGGATGTTTGAGATATTTTGAAAACTGCAGGGGGGTTTGGGCAAAATATGACCCACCGCCGCTTTCAGTAATTGGTATGTGTTCGGTAAAAAATTTCGTAATTTCAAACTGCGAATACGTGCAAAGAGCCAGAATTTGGCTCAAAAATGTGGCTCAGGCCTCGAAATTGGGATGTTTGAGATATTTTGAAAACTGCAGGGGGGGTTTGGGCAAAATATGACCCACCGCCGCTTTCAGTAATTGGCATGTGTTTGGTAAAAAATTTAGTAATTTCAAACTGCGAATACGTGCAGAGAGCCAGAATTTGGCTCAAAAATATCGCTCAGGCCTCGAAATTGAGATGTTTGAGATATTTTGAAAACTGCAGGGGGGTTTGGGCAAAGTATGACCCACCGCCGCTTTCAGTAATTGGCATGTGTTCGGTAAAAAATTTCGTAATTTCAAACTGCGAATACGTGCAGAGAGCCAGAATTTGGCTCAAAAATATCGCTCAGGCCTCGAAATTGAGATGTTTGAGATATTTTGAAAACTGCAGGGGGGTTTGGGCAAAGTATGACCCACCGCCGCTTTCAGTAATTGGCATGTGTTCGGTAAAAAATTTCGTAATTTCAAACTTTGAATACGTGCAGAGAGCCAGAATTTGGCTCCAAAATGTGGCTCAGGCCTCGAAATTGAGTTTTTTGAGATATTTTGAAAACTGCAGGAGGGTTTGGGCAAAATTTGTCCCACTGCCCCTTTCAGTACTTGGCAGATGTTCGGTAAAAAAAGTTGTATTTTCAAACTGCGAATACGTGCAGAGAGCCAGAATTTGGCTCCAAAATATGGCTCAGGCCTCGAAATTTGAATGTTTGAGATATTTTGAAAACTGCAGGGGGGTTTGGGCAAAATATGTCCCACTGCCGCTTTCAGTACTTGGCATATGTTCAGTAAAAAAAAGTCGTAATTTCAAACTGCGAATACGTGCAGAGAGCCAGAATTTGGCTCCAAAATATGGCTCAGGCCTCGAAATTGGGATGTTTGAGATATTTTGAAAACTGCAGGGGGGTTTGGGCAAAGTATGACCCACCGCCGCTTTCAGTAATTGGCATGTGTTCGGTAAAAAAATTCGTAATTTCAAACTGCGAATACGTGCAGAGAGCCAGAATTTGGCTCAAAAATATCGCTCAGGCCTCGAAATTGGGATGTTTGAGATATTTTGAAATCTGCAGGGGGGTTTGGGCAAAATATGACACACGGCCGCTATCAGTAATTGGCATGTGTTCAGTAAAAAATTTCGTAATTTCAAACTGCGAATACGTGCAGAGAGCCAGAATTTGGCTCAAAAATATCGCTCAGGCCTCGAAATTGAGATGTTTGAGATATTTTGAAAACTGCAGGGGGGGTTTGGGCAAAGTATGACCCACCACCGGTTTCAATAATTAGCATGTGTTCGGTAAAAAATTTCGTAATTTCAAACTGCGAATACGTGCAGAGAGCCAGAATTTGGCTCAAAAATGTGGCTCAGGCCTAGAAATTGGGATGTTTGAGATATTTTGAAAACTGCAGGGGGGGTTTGGGCAAAATATGACCCACCGCCGCTTTCAGTAATTGGCATGTGTTTGGTAAAAAATTTAGTAATTTCAAACTGCGAATACGTGCAGAGAGCCAGAATTTGGCTCAAAAATATCGCTCAGGCCTCGAAATTGAGATGTTTGAGATATTTTGAAAACTGCAGGGGGTTTGGGCAAAGTATGACCCACCGCCGCTTTCAGTAATTGGCATGTGTTCGGTAAAAAATTTCGTAATTTCAAACTGCGAATACGTGCAGAGAGCCAGAATTTGGCTCAAAAATATCGCTCAGGCCTCGAAATTGAGATGTTTGAGATATTTTGAAAACTGCAGGGGGGTTTGGGCAAAATATGACCCACCGCCGCTTTCAGTAATTGGTATGTGTTCGGTAAAAAATTTCGTAATTTCAAACTGCGAATACGTGCAAAGAGCCAGAATTTGGCTCAAAAATGTGGCTCAGGCCTCGAAATTGGGATGTTTGAGATATTTTGAAAACTGCAGGGGGGTTTGGGCAAAATATGACCCACCGCCGCTTTCAGTAATTGGCATGTGTTTGGTAAAAAATTTAGTAATTTCAAACTGCGAATACGTGCAGAGAGCCAGAATTTGGCTCCAAAATGTGGCTCAGGCCTCGAAATTGAGTTTTTTGAGATATTTTGAAAACTGCAGGAGGGTTTGAGCAAAATTTGTCCCACTGCCCCTTTCAGTACTTGGCAGATGTTCGGTAAAAAAAGTTGTATTTTCAAACTGCGAATACGTGCAGAGAGCCAGAATTTGGCTCCAAAATATGGCTCAGGCCTCGAAATTTGAATGTTTGAGATATTTTGAAAACTGCAGGGGGGTTTGGGCAAAATATGTCCCACTGCCGCTTTCAGTACTTGGCATATGTTCAGTAAAAAAAAGTCGTAATTTCAAACTGCGAATACGTGCAGAGAGCCAGAATTTGGCTCCAAAATATGGCTCAGGCTTCGAAATTGGGATGTTTGAGATATTTTGAAAACTGCAGGGGGGTTTGGGTAAAGTATGACCCACCGCCGCTTTCAGTAATTGGCATGTGTTCGGTAAAAAAATTCATAATTTCAAACTGCGAATACGTGCAGAGAGCCAGAATTTGGCTCAAAAATATCGCTCAGGCCTCGAAATTGGGATGTTTGAGATATTTTGAAATCTGCAGGGGGGTTTGGGCAAAATTTGACACACGGCCGCTATCAGTAATTGGCATGTGTTCGGTAAAAAATTTCGTAATTTCAAACTGCGAATACGTGCAGAGAGCCAGAATTTGGCTCAAAAATATCGCTCAGGCCTCGAAATTGAGATGTTTGAGATATTTTGAAAACTGCAGGGGAGTTTGGGCAAAATATGACCCACCGCCGCTTTCAGTAATTGGTATGTGTTCGGTAAAAAATTTCGTAATTTCAAACTGCGAATACGTGCAAAGAGCCAGAATTTGGCTCAAAAATGTGGCTCAGGCCTCGAAATTGGGATGTTTGAGATATTTTGAAAACTGCAGGGGGGTTTGGGCAAAATATGACCCACCGCCGCTTTCAGTAATTGGCATGTGTTTGGTAAAAAATTTAGTAATTTCAAACTGCGAATACGGTCAGAGAGCCAGAATTTGGCTCAAAAATATCGACCAGGCCTCGAAATTGGGATGTTTGAGATATTTTGAAAACTGCAGGGGGGGTTTGGGCAAAGTATGACCCACCGCCGGTTTCAGTAATTAGCATGTGTTCGGTAAAAAATTTCGTAATTTCAAACTGCGAATACGTGCAGAGAGCCAGAATTTGGCTCAAAAATATCGCTCAGGCCTCGAAATTGGGATGTTTGAGATATTTTGAAAACTGCAGGGGGGTTTGGGCAAAATATGACCCACCGCCGCTTTCAGTAATTGGTATGTGTTCGGTAAAAAATTTCGTAATTTCAAACTGCGAATACGTGCAAAGAGCCAGAATTTGGCTCAAAAATGTGGCTCAGGCCTCTTAATTGGGATGTTTGAGATATTTTGAAAACTGCAGGGGGGGTTTGGGCAAAATACGACCCACCGCCGCTTTCAGTAATTGGCATGTGTTTGGTAAAAAATTTAGTAATTTCAAACTGCGAATACGTGCAGAGAACCAGAATTTGGCTCAAAAATATCGCTCAGGCCTCGAAATTGAGATGTTTGAGATATTTTGAAAACTGCAGGGGGGTTTGGGCAAAGTATGACCCACCGCCGCTTTCAGTAATTGACATGTGTTCGGTAAAAAATTTCGTAATTTCAAACTGCGAATACGTGCAGAGAGCCAGAATTTGGCTCAAAAATATCGCTCAGGCCTCGAAATTGAGATGTTTGAGATATTTTGAAAACTGCAGGGGGGTTTGGGCAAAGTATGACCCACCGCCGCTTTTAGTAATTGGCATGTGTTCGGTAAAAAATTTCGTAATTTCAAACTGCGAATACGTGCAAAGAGCCAGAATTTGGCTCAAAAATGTGGCTCAGGCCTCGAAATTGGGATGTTTGAGATTTTGAAAACTGCAGGGGGGTTTGGGCAAAATATGACCCACCGCCGCTTTCAGTAATTGGCATGTGTTTGGTAAAAAATTTAGTAATTTCAAACTGAGAATACGGTCAGAGAGCCAGAATTTGGCTCAAAAATATCGACCAGGCCTCGAAATTGGGATGTTTGAGATATTTTGAAAACTGCAGGGGGGGTTTGGGCAAAGTATGACCCACCGCCGGTTTCAGTAATTAGCATGTGTTCGGTAAAAAATTTCGTAATTTCAAACTGCGAATACGTGCAGAGAGCCAGAATTTGGCTCAAAAATATCGCTCAGGCCTCGAAATTGGGATGTTTGAGATATTTTGAAAACTGCAGGGGGGTTTGGGCAAAATATGACCCACCGCCGCTTTCAGTAATTGGTATGTGTTCGGTAAAAAATTTCGTAATTTCAAACTGCGAATACGTGCAAAGAGCCAGAATTTGGCTCAAAAATGTGGCTCAGGCCTCTTAATTGGGATGTTTGAGATATTTTGAAAACTGCAGGGGGGGTTTGGGCAAAATACGACCCACCGCCGCTTTCAGTAATTGGCATGTGTTTGGTAAAAAATTTAGTAATTTCAAACTGCGAATACGTGCAGAGAACCAGAATTTGGCTCAAAAATATCGCTCAGGCCTCGAAATTGAGATGTTTGAGATATTTTGAAATCTGCAGGGTGGTTTGGGCAAAATATGACACACGGCCGCTATCAGTAATTGGCATGTGTTCGGTAAAAAATTTCGTAATTTAAAACTGCGAATACGTGCAGAGAGCCAGAATTTGGCTCAAAAATATCGCTCAGGCCTCGAAATTGGGATGTTTGAGATATTTGGAAAACTGCAGGGGGGTTTGGGCAAAGTATGACCCACCGCCGCTTTCAGTAATTGACATGTGTTCGGTAAAAAATTTCGTAATTTAAAACTGCGAATACGTGCAGAGAGCCAGAATTTGGCTCAAAAATATCGCTCAGGCCTCGAAATTGAGTTTTTTGAGATATTTTGAAAACTGCAGGAGGGTTTGGGCAAAATTTGTCCCACTGCCCCTTTCAGTACTTGGCAGATGTTCGGTAAAAAAAGTTGTATTTTCAAACTGCGAATACGTGCAGAGAGCCAGAATTTAGCTCCAAAATATGGCTCAGGCCTCGAAATTTGAATGTTTGAGATATTTTGAAAACTGCAGGGGGGTTTGGGCAAAATATGTCCCACTGCCGCTTTCAGTACTTGGCATATGTTCAGTAAAAAAAAGTCGTAATTTCAAACTGCGAATACGTGCAGAGAGCCAGAATTTGGCTCCAAAATATGGCTCAGGCCTCGAAATTGGGATGTTTGAGATATTTTGAAAACTGCAGGGGGGTTTGGGCAAAGTATGACCCACCGCCGCTTTCAGTAATTGGCATGTGTTCGGTAAAAACATTCGTAATTTCAAACTGCGAATACGTGCAGAGAGCCAGAATTTGGCTAAAAAATATCGCTCAGGCCTCGAAGTTGGGATGCTTGAGATATTTTGAAAACTGCAGGGGGGTTTGGGTAAAGTATGACCCACCGCCGCTTTCAGTAATTGGCATGTGTTCGGTAAAAAAATTCATAATTTCAAACTGCGAATACGTGCAGAGAGCCAGAATTTGGCTCAAAAATATCGCTCAGGCCTCGAAATTGGGATGTTTGAGATATTTTGAAATCTGCAGGGTGGTTTGGGCAAAATATGACACACGGCCGCTATCAGTAATTGGCATGTGTTCGGTAAAAAAATTCGTAATTTCAAACTGCGAATACGTGCAGAGAGCCAGAATTTGGCTCAAAAATATCGCTCAGGCCTCGAAATTGGGATGTTTGAGATATTTTGAAAACTGCAGGGGGGTTTGGGTAAAGTATGACCCACCGCCGCTTTTAGTAATTGGCATGTGTTCGGTAAAAAATTTCGTAATTTCAAACTTCGAATACGTGCAGAGAGCCAGAATTTGGCTCCAAAATGTGGCTCAGGCCTCGAAATTGAGTTTTTTGAGATATTTTGAAAACTGCAGGAGGGTTTGGGCAAAATTTGTCCCACTGCCCCTTTCAGTACTTGGCATGTGTTCGGTAAAAAATTTCATAATTTCAAACTGCGAATACGTGCAGAGAGCCAGAATTTGGCTCCAAAATATCGCTCAGGCCTCGAAATTGAGATGTTTGAGATATTTTGAAAACTGCAGGGAGGTTTGGGCAAAATATGACCCACCGCCGCTTTCAGTAATTGGCATATTATTGGTATAAAAAGTCGTAATTTCAAACTGCGAATACGTGCAGAGAGCCAGAATTTGGGTGAAAAATCTTGTTCAGGTCTCAGATTTGCGATATTTCCGATATTCATACTCCCCCACTTTCCCCTTCACTCCCCCATACTACCCCATTTTCCCCCACTTTCCCCCCTTACTCTATGTATGAGGAGTGTGGGGGAAAGTGGGGGAGTATGGGGGAAGTGAGGGGGGAAGAGGAGTGAGGGGGGAGGAGGAGTTAGGGGGTAGTAGTGAGGGGTGCGAGTGAAGCGGAGGAGGAGTGCGGGCGTAGGGTGTAGAAGGGAAGAGTGAAGAGGCAGGAGGAAGGGGGAGGAGTGAGAGGGTAATTGGGAGGAATGAGGGGGTAGCAGGGAGGAATGAGAGGGCAGGAGGGAGGAATGAAGGGGTAGGAGGGAAGGCAGGAGGGAGGAATGAAGGGGTAGGAGGGAAGGCAGGAGGGAGGGAGTAGAAGGGAGTTAGGGGGTATGTAGGAGGGGTAGGTATGACCTGGCTATATTGGTCATGTCAAAGTTTTGCACGCTGAATGCACAAAGACCGTTTCTTTATTCAGTGTTTATCACATACCTCATGGGGGAGTGGATAGGCAAACACTCATCCAGTTAAACTTGCCTCGTAGTACTTTCATAGCTCGGTAATTTGTATTCTGGTAAGCAGAATCTCCAAATAAATGGACGTTTAAAGCGCATTCCTATTTGGTTTTAAAAGGTTGTACCGATTGAGAAACTCGGATTAAATAGTCTAACACCAGAAATGTTATTATTCAGTTTAGTCGCCTAAAGGACATACAAGGACTAGACATTACCAGGCATTCCTGTATACCTTACCTTATGCTGTATAACATTGCCACAACCCTGGGTTATTTAAATGGCCACAGGGAGTCGTACAAAATTGCGGGTTATAATGTTATTTATCCACTGTGGTGACAAGTGGGCTGACTGATGTCTGTTGACATTTGTATCGTGGTTCAGTTTACTCGCCAAGTCGTCCTGTCACGGGACTCGTCTGTAGGAAGTATATCAAAATTTCTTGGATCATTAATAGCATAAGACTTGGGGGTAGGAGAGGGCTGCAGTGTTTGTCGTGGCCCTCAGTTGTTCCTGGTATTAGTCGACTTAGTTTTAGAAGTATTTTTGTTGGCCAGTGTTGAAGTTGTTTGAAAGTAGATGTGTTTTTCTAAAGAGAGTGGGAGGGGGGGGTGTCCATGCTTGGATACAATTATCTAAGTGATAATAGATATCTGGTGTATAAGTGTTTTGACAGTAGAATAACTACCTTCTTTTCCTTAAAGTCAAAATGTCGCTAAATTATTTCAGAGGTTTTGTTAGTGATTGTGATGTTAGTGCAGCAACTTTTGGTTAATGATGGATTCTTGCTCAAGGTCCTTTATTTCATCGTTCTGCTTCATTTTAATGTTAATGTGGTAGTTGTGATATGGATTGTTCTGGCCCACCTCTAAGGTTTTGCAATGTTAAACGTATATTAAGAAGAATTTGCCAGTCTTTGAACCATTTTTAGAGTTCGTGTAGATCTTTGTAAGGACTCGCTATAATTGTTTCATGTTCTTTATACCATGAATCTTGGCGTCATCTGCAAATTTGATGTGGTTTTTAATATTTTGATTTGTTATTGATGTATATAAGGTATAGACCCTTGTGGTATGCCTCCAGTTAAATCTGTTTCTGAGGAACCTTTAATTTCTTTGGTTTAAATAAGCCTTCGTTTTATCCTTTCTACCATTTATTCTATGTGCCTAGTGTTTCATATGGTGCTTTAGCAAACAAAGTACTTGTGTACCAATAGCTGGTTATCTTTAAAAACGTTCCCATTTGTTATAACAAACCAGTCTTGTTGATTTTACAAGACTATGAATGAATCTTCCCTTCAGGACCTTGCAGATGAGAGGTCAAAGTAATCATAATTTTTTCTGCTTGGCATTATCTACATTTCAAATGTCACTTAAATTTTTAAAAAGTTGAGAATAGCTTTGAACCTATCTAGTGAGTTTAAGTGGCAATAAGTTTGAATGGAAGTTCATTTAAGAGCTTAGATTGAATTCCAGATATCTGAAGTTTTTATAATTTTAGTTTGAAAAGCTCTTCCCATTTATGGTGATAGTGATTACATTGCCTGTAACAATCTTTAGTTACCACAAATTTTTCAAGCTGCTGAAGATAATAGATTGTCTGGTGTGTGAATTTAGTGTAGATTCCAAATATTTGGTAAACATTTCATAGTGCAGCAAATATTAACAGATTGGACATTTCTAGTTTTTTCTTTTAAGACGAGACCAAACACTGCAATTTTTTACTAATTTGATATTGTCCAGCATTAGACAATATTGTTAGCAAGTATGGAAGTTGTATAGTTTATAGTAATCACATTATGTATTAAAACTTTGTATTAAAACTTAATGGGCTAAGTGTGACATTTAGTAAGGCACTTTTCAAAAACTAAATTTGGTGTAATCATTCCATTTTTTTTAATTTTTACATAAATGTAAGTTTAGCCCATACATTTGTTTTAAGAGTGAAATTTGGTAGTTTTAATATAAATTATTTTAAATTTAATTTTATTATCAGGGTAATTCAGTTTGTCATGCAAAGTTTTAAAAAGTTGTCAAAAGTATTTTTGTATGCTTATGTATAAGCATCTTAAGTTTTTAATAACTTTATGAAGTTTAAGTTTTCATAAACTACATTAGCTATGAAAATTTATAACTTGTGCATTATATCAGCTTTTTGATGTCATTGTTAAGACTGCATTAGTAATGAATTTCCAGGATAAATTATATAAAGTAGTTTCATAAATTGATTTATTAAATAGTATACAATATAACTAATATTGACAATTTTTGTTTCAGGTTGAGGCTTCCACCAGACTCCAAACAGCTTCAAAAGACCAGGAAAACACCCAGAGTACCAAGGACAACATCCACCTGTAAAAGAAAAATAAAGTATATCAAACAGGGACACTCATTTTATTAACACTAACACCTATCTATAAGCACCAAAACCCCTAAGTCCCAATCTTTTAAGATTGGCTCAGCAAGGCCTACCCCTTACTTGCATTTTGAGGCAGGACTTGTTGGCTGAAAGAGTGGAACACATCTTTTAGTTTAGTGCCCTCAACATGATGTACATAAGCTTGTTGTGAAGCCTATGTACATCATGTTCCAGGCACTAAACCTCTGGATGTATCCACCCTTTCAGTGAACAAGCCCTGTAGTTATTAACAATGTTTGCACATTGTTAAGCGTCCCTACACCTATGCAATTCTAGTCCATCTATCAGATGGGTAGTAGAGCAGGGCTCTGAAAAAGCCAAGCCAGGGAAATCTGCAGGACTGCCTGGTCCCCTTCTATGACATGGGGTAGGATCAGTAAACTGCATCAATCCCTGCCGGTGGTAACAGTGGGACTTTGGTACACATCTATAAATGGACTAGATAAAAAAGAAAGTGAATTAATTATTTGATATAGCTAAAACTTTTAATTCAACATACCAGTTTATTAGATGTACAGAGTAGAACAGCCACACTTCTTTAGCAACTCAATGCTTTGATACCAGTCATCTTCATTAGCACCTGAAACATTTAACCAAATTACCTTATAAATTCTGTATTGGGCTAATTTTACTTTAGTTTCTTTGCAAATTAACATTATTCAATGTTCATCGATTCTTACAAGTTTAAATTTTATTCTCATTAATGCTAATCAAGCAAAAAACTTTTACATATTAAACTTAGATTGAGTAGCCTGGAGAACAATACTTTTGATTTTACATTATCTACATGCAACCATCATTTCACGTTTTCTTTAGCCTTAATGCTAGACTTAACGTTTTTTACTATATAATATAATTTAATTTAATTGTTTAAAATAATAACTACCACACCCACCTGATTATGAATGTCAAACAAGCAACACCTTCAAACTCTAGGATGAAGTTCTAGACTTCCCAATCCATATTCTGAAAGAAAAACCTTATTTAAACTTCAAATTATATTAAACATAAGATGAAGTACAGTTACCATCCTTAATTTTTACTTTCAGTTAGGAACATAGCTTCTCAAGTTAAACATTTAGATGAACAAATCTATAAGGGTTAAAACCTAGAACCATGAGGTCAGTAGGCCTCCAAGTTGCAATTCTTTTACCTTGTCATGGCAGTCAATTATGGTACATATACAATCTTCAGACATTTGAACACTGATCACAGCCATTGTGATATGCATGAAATTTAAGTACTATTGTGATTGTGCAATTTATGTATGAAAAACCTTTAACCAAATAATTAAGAACCAAACAATTAACTGAACAAAGTCAAGCAATCCATTTAACATTAAGTAATTATAAATGCCTTCAACTTCAGATTTTAGTCTATTCAAGAATTAACACCACTTAAAAAATTAAGTCCCTTTAGATGCTATTCAAAGCAATTCCTGCAAGGACTAAACTTTGATATTGTACCCACTTTCCAAGCCCTAGAACTAGTTTATATTTTTCCCATTTACAGGCCCCTTCACATTTTTATCCAAATATTTAAAAACTAGGTATTATACTAATTATATCAGTAAACTTACTTTCCCCTCTTAATTCTCTCAACCGTGCTACTTTCTATAGCACAACTTTTGCCATTTGTTCTGTACACTGTTCCTGAAGTTTTGTTGTAAGGACCCTCTACAACCTGTCAATGAAATGTTAAATATGGTTAATAAATGTTTTGCACAGCAATTTATTGTTTTAGCTTAAATATTTGCCTTTAAGACCACTAATAAATTAACTACTTTCCCCACCCCATCTTTCATTTATAAATTATAGAACAAAGCCCTATTAAGTAACAATTAAAAGGTAGGCTACCGAAATTTTTATTTTCAAATAAAATGTATAGTTAGGATTCCCCCACATCGGTACAATTTATATAGCCAAAACTTTTAATTCAACATACCAGCTTAATAGACGTGCAGAGTAAAACAGCCACACTTCTTAAGCCAGTCAATGCTTGGATACCATTGTAGTCTATAAAAACACCTGAAACATTTAACCAAATTAGCTTATAAATTCTGTATTGGGCTTATTTTACTTGTGCAAGTTTCTTTGCAAACTCACAATGGATGATGTTCCTTTAAAAGCTACCAAAATGTTAATATTTTAAGATTCTCACTAATGCTAATGAAGCAAAAAACTTAGGATATGGCTAATCAAACTAAGTTTGTCGAGTACATTAAACTGGAGAAAGTTACTTCAGACTTTCATGGCCATTTTGAAATTACATTATCTACATGGAACCATCATTCAAAATATATTTACCCATAATGCTAGATTTTTTAACTAATAAAATGCAAATCTGTTTAAAATAATATTTACTGCCACACTCACCAATTCTGAATGTGAAACACCACCTTCAAACTCTAGGATGATGTTCTGGACTTCCCAATCCATATTCTGAAAGAAAAAGCATATTTAAACTTCAATTATATTAAAAAGATTATGTACAGTTACCATTCAATATTTAATTTCTGTTCCATCATTTCTACTTTGTTATGAACATATCCTCAAGTTAAACATAACTAACAAATCCATGCGGGTTCAAACCTACATCAAACTGCAGGAGCCATAAGTAAATAATTATCAAGGCACCAAACAAGGAATGCAGGAGCTAAGAGGCCAGTAGGCCTCCCAGTTACATTTCTTTTACCTTCTCATGGCAGTCAATTATGGTACATCTACAATCTTGTGACATTTGAACCCTCATAACACCCCTTTGAGATTTGTCGATTTCTTGCATCACTATTGTGCAATTTATAGACTAAAAACTTTGTGCCAAATATTTAAGAACCAAACTACTAACTGAAAGGTAAGCAAACCAATTAACATTAAATATTTGTTTATAAATATTCAACTACAGATTTTATTCCATGTAAGAATTTACACCATTTTACATTTTAAAATTTTGGTGCTATTCAAAGCAATTCCTGCAAGGACTAAACTTTGATATTGTACCCCACTTGTCAAGGCCTACAACTAGTTTTTATTTTCTCCATTTCAAGGCCCCTTCACCATTATTACATTTTCCTAAATATTTAAAAACTAGCTTTTAAACTAATTATATCAGTAAACTTACTTTTGCCCTCTAATTTAGACAACCATGCTACTTTCTGTAGCATGTAACTTCCGGCAGTTGTTCTATACACTGTTCCTGAACTTATGTTGGAAGGATCCTCCACAATCTGATAATGGAACATTAAATATGGTTAATAAAGTTTCTTTACACAGCAATTTGTTTTAAATTAAATATTTGCCTTTTTAAGACTAATAATTTAGCTAATCCCCCCCCCCCCCCAATCTTATAAATTATAGAACAAAGCCCTTTTAAGTAAAAATTAAAGCTACAAAAATTATTTTAAAATAAAATTAGTTAACATTCCCCCCATAGTGGTACTACAATTAATTTATATACCTAAAACATTTCATTCAACATACCAGCTTCAGATGGGCAGAGCAGAACAGTCACGTTTCTTTAGCCAGTCAATGCTTTGATACCATTGTAATCATTGCCACCTGAAACACTTAACCAAATTAGCTTATAAATTCTGTATCGAGCTTATTTTACTTGTGCAAGTTTCTTTGCAAAATCACAATGGATAATGTTCCTTTAAAAGTCTACTAAAATGTTAATATTAACACTCGCTAATGCTAATCAAGCAAATAAACTTATATGGCTACTAAAACTAAGTTTGTTGAGTACATTAAACTTGAGAAAGTTACTTCAGACTTTCATGGCCATTTTGAAATTACATTATCTACATGCAACCATCATTCAGAATATATTTACCCAAAATGCCAGATTTAAATATAATGCAAATCTGTTTAAAATAATATTTACTACCACACACCTAATTCTGAATGTGAAGCAACCTTCAAACTCTAGGATGATGTTTGGGACTTCCCAATCCATATTCTGAAAGAAAAAGACTATTTAAACTTCAATTATATTAAAAATATGTACAGTTACTATTCAATATTTAATTTCTGTACCATCATTAATTTCTACTTTCAGTTATGAACATATCCTCTTAAGTTAAACATTTAGATGAACAAATCCATGAGTGTTCAAACCTACATCCAACTGCAGGAGCCATAAGTAAATAATTATCAAGGCACCTAACAATGAATGCAAGAGCCACAAGGCCAGTAGGCCTCCCAGTTCCAATTCTTTTACCTTCTCATGGCAGTCAATTATGGTACATATGCAATCTTCTGACATTTGAATCCTCATAACAGCCCTTTGAGATTTGTTCATTTCTTGCATTACACTATTGTGCAATTTATAGATGAAAAACTTTTAGCCAAATAATTAAGAACCAAACTACTAACTGAACACTGAAAGGTAAGCAAACCAATTACCATTAAATATTTGTTTATAAATATTCAACTACAGATTTTATTCCATTTAAGAATTTACACCATTTTACATTTTAAAATTTCTTTATGCTATTCAAAGCAATTCCTGCAAGGACTAAACTTTGATATTGTACCCCACTTGTCAAGGCCTACAACTAGTTTTTATTTTCTCCATCTCCAGGCCCCTTCACCATTATTACATTTTTTACCTACAAATTTAAACTAGCTTTTAAACTAATTTTACCAGTAAACTTACTTTTGCCCTCTAATTGACAACCATGCTACTTTCTGTAGCATGTAACTTCCGGTAGTTCTTTACACTGTTCCTGAAGTTATGGTGGAAGGACCCTCCACAATCTGTCAATGGAACATCAAATATGGTTAATAAATTGCTGTGCAAAGAAATTTTTTTAAACTTAAATATTTGCCTTTTTTAAGACTAATAATTTTGCTACTTTCCCCCCCCACCATCTCAAATTATAGAACAAAGTCCTTTTAAGTAAAAATTAAAGCTACAAAAATTGTATTTTCAAATAAAATTTGTAGTTAAAATTCCCCCCCATAGTGGTACTACAATTAATTTATATAGCTAAAACATGTCATTCAACATACCAGCTTCAGATGGACAGTACAACAGTCACATTTCTTAAGCCAGTCAATGCTTTGATACCATTGTAATCATTACCACCTGAAACATTTAACCAAATTAGCTTGCAAATTCACAATGGATAATGTTCCATTGTGATTCCATTTGTTCATGGATAATGTTCCTTTAAAATCTACCAAAAATGTTAATATTGCAAGATTCTCACTAGTGCTAATCAATCACACAAATTGAGATGGCTATCTAGAAAATCTAGTACTGTATTACAACTACAATATTTGCCAAGACATTTATTCAATTTTCATACTTTAATGCAACAGGAATCTATCTTATCACAATGTGGAGCGGTGATTATTCCTTCAATCCTAGTCACCACACCATGGCTTACAACTACATCCAAGTGTAGATAAACTTTCACCACCTTGTTACTCAAACAAGGTTACCCAACCACTTGGGGTTGGACGGTAGAGCGACGGCCTCTATGCAGGTCTACGTTCAATCCACGACCGTCCAAGTGGTTAGACATCATTCCTTTCCCCCCCCCACCCCCCCCCATCCCAAATCCTTATCCTGACCCCTTCCCAGTGCTGTATAGTCGTAATGACTATGAACTGTCGGGGGGGGGGGGGGGAAAGCGTAAACAAGGTCAACTGCCCATTGACACCCATATTTATAATCTAGTACCAAGGCAATTAGTCTCGAAACACAGATGATGCCAAGATCATGATTACATATTCCAAAACGGCCAAAAAGCTCTTTTTAACTAAAACCCAACAGGTCTCTTACCACGTTTCATCACTACAATACGTGAACAATTAACATGCATAAGGGGGGCCATACCCAAACTTTTGCTACTACCAACAATTTCATTTCAATACCAAGTACATTACAGGGGTCATTGCAGATGATACGTGTCCAACAGGTCATATTACCAAGTTCATGAAACAACTTATTTGCACGCCCAATCAAACCAATACGTAAGTATACAAATCCTTAAAATAATTACCATATAATCTAAAATCTCTGACCATGAAATGAAAAGTTGCAAGAATCTAGTAACAATACACTATCTCACATTTACCACTGATCTCACCCACAGACATTTAACAGCTGGCATCATTATGTTGTGCGCAATGAACATTTTACCACAAACAATTTAATTTCCATTATACAACATACTGGTAGTTTAGTCTAAATTTTTAGCTATTAAGGACAAGTTAAACCATTTCCATTTTCCTAAATGAATCACCCAAGACCCAGCTGTGTACTTCATTGGCAGAGTATATTGCCTACATAGTACATACTAGCAAATTCTACCATTCAAGATTATGGACCATAATCAATTATTAAACTAGTACCACATTTATTTTGAGCACCACTAATGTTTAACAATTAGCTTTCTACTACAATACAAAATTGTGAACATGTTTCCTAACCATGCCAAGATACTAGATAATCCAAATTGTTGGGGCCTTTAAGATGACATTCCATTCATCAATCCTACATTACAATAGGCAAAGCCTACAACCTATAAAATATTCCGATAAACATCTTGAGGTTTTAGATGCAACACCCAAGGACCATACAAGCCTATGCTACAGTGTCCAATTTCATTTATTCCAATTATTTAATAAAACTAATTTTTACAATTTTTCCAAGACCGAAGCTGGAATATGCAGCTCATGCTGCCAATCTCTTAGGAAAGTCAAAGATTTCCAATATGAAAAACTTTGCAGCATTGCCATAATTAAAACTAGATAATTACAAAAAATAGTAACCAAGTAAAGATTGAATTATTCAACTAAGTATATGTTATATCTGCACCTGGAACTACCAAGCCAATTCTAATTTTATCTAAATTTAAGGAAACTTCAAATAATTACCTACTTTAGTAACTACACTTTGCCAAGTGAAATGTTAGATTATAATTTTTAACATCCAAAAAGGTCTGCACGATTTCATACACTACCCTCTCAGAAAGAACAAGAATGGCAATTCATCACCAAGGTGCTTAGAACAAGACATTATGTATTATAGGAACAACTACAGCTTTCCCAAATATCATTTGCACCTACAATAAACTACACTGGATTGTACAGGTTGTTTAACAGTAATGAAGCAGCCTTTTTGAACATTTACATTATATAAAATCAACCTACAGAGGCTTCAAATTCTGAAAGAAACTTAATTCAAAAATATCCCAAAGTACACATACCTACACTATAGAACCTTTAAGACAAAATTATATATATCAATACAAAGGTATCCAACATTGCAAAAGATTGTGACCAACAACCATTTTGACCAAGCAACATTATCGGCTCCACCTTAGCACGTCTGAGCAACAAACTCATTACATCAGTATTCAACTTTATATGCCAAAACATTTATGGATATGAAGCAGGTGTAGGGAATGAATTAAGAGATACCATAATAAGAGACAAGTGGAAAAAGCTGATCGATTCTAAAGCCACAGGTGGACATTTTAATGCAAAGTTAACCCTTAGACTAAACAATACCTACCCATGATTCAACACTAAGGTTAACAAATTTAAAACCTTCAAACTACAAATTTTTTTGGCATAATCAACTAGGCAAATGCTCCAACTGTCTAAATGATCAAAGCATAACTTTGAAAGATAATCTAAATTTTATTCAAAACTAAACATTCAATTCTGAATAAATAATATGAACCATTATTAATTGTTCATTTAATGTTATTCTAGAGAATAACATCAGGTTATAGTATAGGTTTCCAGTAAATTTTATTGTAAAAACATTTTAAAAAATTTGTATATTTGTAATGTGGCAATGTGACAAATTATAACTCCAATTTCATAAAGCTTAAGAAAAAATCCATTCTGATGAGATTTTTGTAACAGCCAAGCACAATACATCAAGTTATTGAGATTCTTTCTAAATTTTAAAATCCACTTTAAGTGCAAACTCAAACTAGAGATAATGGAAGTTATCAACAATGAATGAAGATGTTTCCGATTCGTTAATTTTATGTTTTAATAAACATTCCCATTTGTACTATGGTGAAAGTTTTAGGACTATTTAAGAAAAAAGTTGGAGATTTAACATTTAATTTTTTTTCCACAATTCTAAATATTTTTCACTACTACGATGCCTATATTTGCAGTAATATGCACAGTTTAAGGGTTAAGGAAACTTTCCATGAAGTGTGCCTCTAGACCAACCAATACTTACCTAGATTGGAATTTTGCAGATGTTGCTCCTATTCATACAGCCCACAATTGGCACAGTAGAAAACTACCATCTGTTCCAGCCGACTTGATATCTGTAAAGTCAGATTCATTCACCATTTACACGAGATTTTAGAAACTAGGTTCCCCCCCCCTCCCAACAACAAAAAATTAAACTATATAAAAAGGCTTTCATGCAAACTTTACTTCCCAAATTAAGTACTTTTATATTTTAAAAAGGTCTAAAAAAATAAGTGCCAAGTAACTAAAGCTTTTCACAACCTACCACACGACTGGCAAGGAAACAAAGCATATTAAATAACCATTACAATGGATAAAAAAAACAGCAGTGAAAGGGTCTCAAATTATTAAACGTGGCAGGAGAAAACCCAATATTTTATTTGTCCCAACTGTCTTAATGGATATTAAGATTACTCAAACATGAAAGTGTAGGCTATGGAGGAATAATAAATGTACATGAACAAACAGTTTGACAACTGGCAAACTAATTGCCAAACTCAAAAGCTTAACATGTGCAGCATAATCCATAAATGCCAAAAATATTACCTTTCAATAGATGAAGGACCAAGTCACAGTCCAATCAATCAATTCCTCAAGTGGGAGCTACAGTTTAAGAAAAAAAATAAATAAATAAAAATTTAGACTTTAGGAAAAAGTTAATTTTACAACCTGATTAATCTCATTCACCCAACTAATACCAAAGTACTTGCTTCACTGATTTTATCCGCTTTAGAGGATATTTAATACCAGCCAACAATTCATTCTTTAACAAATTACCATTAGTAAAAATTATACATTGCAAGCCAGACAGTAATCTACCAATTTCTTCAAACTGAAAACCGATTATTTGGCAAAATATTGTCAAGATAACCAAGTTGAATTAAACATTGAATCTATGGTTTAAAGAACACCACCACAATGCATAACAAAACTAGAGATGCTTTTTCACTATTATAATCCAACAGAACAGTCTACCAACTAAAAAATGCCAGACTATTCTGCTGTTTAAGATAAAGCTTTACAAACAAGGAATGGAAGAGAAGGGGGGGGGGGACAAACTGCCAAGGAAAGGGGGGGGGAGGGAGGGAGGGAGGGCTTAAGATTGTACCTTTTCCATGTTAATGTAGACTTTCCCCATAGGATCTGGGCGTCATCTACTACGACGTTTGCCAGAGTTGGTGCCAGCTGCTGGTTAGAAACGGTGCCATACCATGCCATATGCTACTTCAGGAAACTACTTCCTCACTTCGCCACAGGGAACATTGGCTCGGGAGCTTATCATGGTGGGAGGCAGTTGAAGACTTTCCAGTCGACACCCTGGGCTGGAGATGTGTAGCAGGTGAAGAATTTACCACCTGCAAATACAATTTAAAGAACAAGAACACGTAGTGAATTTTAGGAATTTAGAGTAAATTAATGTAGGACAAAGGAAGACTTCAAAACTGAATTTTACTAAAAATGACCCGTTTTTAAAGATCAGTTTTCAACTGTGCAGCAGAATGCAGTTTTTAACTGTTAAATTACAGGTACTGCACTTCAGTATGGTAATTTCAAAGTATATTACATGACAATCTACATTTACGTATATTACATGACGTAGGAAAAACTAGTATGGAGATTATGTGAAGACCGGATTTTTAATGCATAACCAAATTTATAATATGATAGCATGCCATAATTTATTTTTACATTCCTCAAATCCAGGGATACCCTCATTATGCTTGTTAATATTAAAGCACTGTCCCACTTATATTTTTCCCTAAAGAGCCAAAAGAGGGAATACAAGCTATTCTTGTTCCCTCCTGCCCTCTTTTTCAAGGCAAACTAGACTAAAATTACAGGCTGTATGCCTGCAAGTCAAAAATACAACATACACATGATAGCACAAGCAGCCCCATAGCTAAATGGGTAGAGTACACATCCAAACAAGGAGCCAGCCTACAAAAAGCAAACAGTTAACAAGTGGCCTATGCAACACTATGAAGACAGCCACCCAAGAGTTGGCATTGGCGTGAATAAAATGCATGCCAGCCCTGCCCAATTTTAAGTACCCATAACCAATGGTGCCAGCCAACATTGGCAGAAGCCATGCACAATACTAACACTTAACTGCTAAGTGTCTTTTTACCCTTGGCTCCACACCCATATTCTACAACAATTTGACAGAAGCAAAACATTTTATAAAACTTTAATTATTAGGTCCTAACTTAATACAAGACCATCTTGTCTGCAGATTACACTTTTATAGTCTTTGAGAGAGCCAGTGTCATCAAATTTTGGAGGACAAGAGGAACAGGAAATTAAAACATTTGAAGCAAGGGCTGCTGTAAACTAGATCATTAAGATTAAAGCTTCGGCATGGCGAGGCATACCTATTTAACTTTCCAGTTAACTGTAGCGAGTAATCTTTATACTCGCTCCATTATCTCTATTGCACAACTAATTAACACTAACTCTACAAGCTATAATCCTATTCCCAGTGACAGGTAACTGTTCTCGCATCCTGCTATCCTAGTAGAGAAAGGCGAGGGTGTAGTCACCAAATATAAGGAAGCAATAAGAGAATAAACAGCACAATTTCCAGGCAAGAATGTAGCACTGCGTAGGCAGTTCTAATAGTCGCCAAGACGCTACAGCTTTGACATAGAACAGACTGACAGACTGACTGCATCGAGCTATAACGCTCCCACAGAGCTCCACGACTCGTGGCCACACTTTGCTCCAAGCTCCGTCTGACACTTCTGTATCCAGGACTAAAATATGAAACTAAACACTAATCTACCCAACAACGAAACAATTGTACGTTACAACTATCTTTCAAAACTGGTTTTCGGTAATTTTCATGTACACTAGTTAATAGACATACTGGCTTTTGACAAACTTTGGGCCTAAGCAGGTTAGAACACAAGAATGAAGGTAACTACAGAATGGTTGTTGGACCATGAGGTAACTATATTCATATACCGTCATTCATTCATTCATATACTGTACACTTTACCTAAGTTTGAAACGGTCAGGGGATCATATACAATTTTTTGCAGTAATTGTTTACACAAATCAACCCTATTACCACAGTATTTACCCATGGCTTTCCTATACCTAAACTTTCCAATTCATACGCATTGTTTTAGGTTATGTCTTTTGAATACTTCATACCTCTAATACCGTTTGTCAAGTTAATTTGTCAACTTAAACAAGTCTAAGTAATTCTTTGTCTTTTTAGAGGCATGCATTTGAGCTTTTTCGACCTTCATACGATAGATTCTAATTTGCGGGATTAGCTTTTGTCATTCTACGTTTGATATACTTCAGCAATTTTATAGTCATTCTAGAGCATGGCAACCATGGATAATTTAAAGGGGGTTTTAAGATAACTTAAGAACTAGGCATTTTATTACCAGTGCTTAGACAGATTCCATTTCCCTAATTATGAAAATGTATTTTTATCAATCACCACAACTACCAGAGCCCTTTTGCAATCTCTACTTTTCTTCCCACAGAAACTTCACCGCTTTGAGAAGCAGTGTCCATGTTTAAGGTTACAAATTAAATTTGCACCTAGAACTTTCTCACAATAGACTTGGCTAATAGGCTGTAAGTTTCACAAGCTATCCGTCTTTGGACAACTAGATTCACATTCAAAATTCATTGTCCTTTCAAACTGGTACCACATTCGCAACTTGCCAAGACTGGCACTTCCTGACTAGTGATTTAATAAGCTTAGTATACGGCGGTTCTCAAACCTGCCCTTTGCAATCTTTAAGCACCCTGGTAAACCGTGTTAAAGTTTTATCATTTATTTGAATTAAAGACCAATCCTCCCCCGGTAACTGCTAAACTATTCTACCCGTCTGCTTCCCCCCCCACCAACAGACTTGTTCGGTGAAAGGCCTAATGTCGTTAATTAGTAATTATAGAATTAGAATTACTTTATCCCTTATCAGTTATCCAACCTTAGTTTTAAATGGACCCCATCCTTGCCCCTTTTTAGATTAACTATTTAGGATTTGTTTTTTTGTTTGTCAATAACTCACAAATATTCCCGCTGCACGTTAAGCGGTAATTAAGGGGCTAGTCTTAGATTTGTTTTAAACACTAAAGAACACCAGACAAAGCGTTTTCAGTGTGGATGTTAAACACTAAAGTTTCTCTCCCACACTTAAATTTATGAAACAAGTTATCCGTCTAAGCCGTACTTAGAAAACAGCTTAAAAAAATTGACAAGACGCTGGCTTCCTATTCCCGTAAAGGCCACTAGGGGTACCGGCCCTCTGATCAATTCGCTTTGAAACCGTATCTAACTTACGGAAATAATTAATTGTTGCCTATACAATTCTTCCCCCCTCCCTTTATATCATTATCTATACCCATCAAATAAATTTAAAGTAAAAACCTAACCAAACATCCTAAAATTATTTGACAAATGACTATTAGAAAGACTTCACACATGTCAGTTGCTTAATTTAGAACCTGTACTCTCGAGGTCGATCTCGAACCCATTGTTGATGTGACGACATATTGAATTTTGTCACTAGCTCATCAAGATTGTAACTTGCTTAGCTAAATGAATTGTGGGGTTTAGTCCCTGAGCCCATTATGTGCCTCTAACCCTTTCCACTACCGCCCACAAGATGGGTATGGGGTGCATAATAAATAAACTAAACTAACTCACAACTTACCCGCTGGTCAACCACACTGGTCTACACATCCTCTTCCAACACTGGTTAAACAGTTACTGCTGGCCTCCGCCCGCATCCTACTACAAATCACTTACGTTGTCTAGAAACTTATATAGAATAGCAACTGACCATAACACCCATATTTAGCTCATCGAATAACGTGGGTAAACTGGTAGTACTGCTGACAAAACATAGATGGCGCACAGCCAAATGGACTCGCCTAGTTGTGCTTATGGGAATGAGCTTCGACTATTTGGCCCCGCCCTTCACCTGTTAATTAATTGGTATACACAGGCTCCTGAACCTATGAGGACCAGTAACACTTTAGTGTTAGTGGTTATATAAGAACACAAGAATTAAGGTAACTGCAGAAGGCCTATTGGCCCATACGAGGCAGCTCCTATTTACCGTGATGAGTTTTTCCAGCTGCATTTTAATATTTAACAGTTTTGGCATTTACAGCTTCGGCACGTTTCTTATCACCTAATACATAAGAACATAAGAATAAAGGTAACTCAGAAGGTCTATTTGCCCATACGAGGCAGCTCCTATTTATAACCACCCAATCCCACTCATATACATGTCAAATTCAAATTTTTATTCAGGAAGGTAAGGTAATTATCAAAAGAAGGCACCAAACCGGAAAGGCTGTGTAGCACCATCAAAGTGCGAAATAACCAGAGGGCGCTAAATATCACCAAGAATGCCAATACGAGAACAAAAACGCATAAGGCGAACGATATCAAAAGTATCCGATTCACCAAGAATTCTATCGAGGGACAAGTGACCGCGAGGGACAGTCGGAAAGCAAGACACGCGCTCGTTCTGGAAGTCAGGACATTCAACAAGGATATGCACAACTGTAAGAGGGACAATGCAATTTGAGCAATAAGGAGCAGGGCGGCGCTCCATTAAGTGACTGTGGGTTAAGCGAGTATGACCAACCCGCAGCCGTGCCAAAGCAGTTTCCTACCGTCGGTTACGGTGGCAGGAGGAAGGCCACGGGGACACTACGTCTGAGAGTACGCAGCTTGTTACTAACCACAGAGGACCAACAACCCTGCCAACGGGCAAGAATGGAGGAATGAATAACAGGATAAAAGTCGGAATAAGGAATACCTTTACGGGAGATGGGACAAGAACGGATAGCTTCCTTAGCGGCAGCATCCGCAAGCTCATTGAAAGAAACACCAATATGGCTGGGAACCCAGCAAAACTCTACTGATTTAAATTTACTAGAAATAAGAAACAGCCAATGTTGAATGAATCTCGATGACCACCGGATGGACTGGATTAAAGGACCCTAAAGCCATGAGGGCACTACGAGAGTCAACTACAACCACAAAAGAGGAATGACATTGAGAAAGCAAGAGACGGAGAGCATAGAGAACAGCATAAAGTTCTGCCGTAAAGACGCTAGCCTCCGAAGGGAGACGACACATATAAGTACGGTCAGGAAAAACAACAGAGTAGCCCCGGGTGTTTGTCAGCACACCACCCCAAAGGGCATGACGACAATTGAAATCACCCAGCAGGAGCACAGGCTCCGGCAAGGAGTCTAGGAGGTGTTAAAGATCGGGAAGAGAAAGTGGGACAGTGAGGGGGGGGGGATAAATGGAACGAACCGTGTACCATCTACGCACAAAGACACGGGCGGCAGAACAGTGGAGAGACGAGGAAAAAAGTAAGGGGACAAAGAGAACATCGGAGCGAATCAAGAGAGCAGAAGAATTATTGGCTCCAGCATCAGCTGGGGGGGGGGGGGGAGGGGAGAGAAAAGAATAGCCACGGAAGCGACCAGGACGAGCACCAAGCTTCGGCTCCTGGAGACAGCCACAAAGGGACGAAAACTGTGAAATGAGAAGTTGGAGGTCAAGAAAATTGGTGTAATATCCACGGATGTTCCATTGAAGAATAGATATCAGCAAAGAGAGAGAGGAGAGCAACAGAGAGCAAAGAAGAAACAAAGGTGAAAAAGAAACACAGCACGTCAAAGAAACACAGGGTCAGCGAAGTCAGGGTTCTGAGCATGGGTAAACTGAGTAAAGAAGGAGGGAAAGAAGCGGGAGGACAGACCAGAGGTGGACAGGTGGGGTCTGGAGGAGGGGGAGAAGGAGGGGCAGAAAGAGGAGGAGCGCACCTCAGCGAGGGCAGGAACCGAGATGGAACCGGCGGCTAAAGAAACCCCCACAGTAGGAACAGGGGGCAGCACCACCGAAGCGGGAGAAGGAATGATAGAATCAGAGATAGGGGGCGAAGAAGAAAGCGAAGCCTTCTTACCTACCGGGGAGGAGGAAAGAGAGGAGCCAGGTTTCCGCTTCTGACTCAAAGATACAGGCGTCCCAGCAGCAATGTACTGGGCAACAGACTCCAGCGTCTCGATAAAAGAAGAGCGAGAGCGAACAACACGACCACCAGGAGAGCGATGGACGTCGGCCCGCACAGTCAGGCGGCGTGAAGAGCCAAGAAACGGAGGAGAATGACGGGAAGGAGGACCAGAGGGAGAGGAGAAAGAAGACACAAGAGACGTGACAGACTGGGTAGAAAGAAGGGGAGCCCTAGACAGAGAACCAAGAGGGGGACCCTCCGAGACAGAACGGAGGGAAACAGGGGAGGTGGTGGTGGGCGAGTCCGGGTCTAAGGCCTGGAAACGGTTGAAGGTGACAGAGGCATCTACGGAATCGACAAGATGCCTATGAAGGGAAAAATCGTCAGGAGCAGTTGAATCCAAAGGAAGGAGGTCAAAGTACTTAGTCCATGTAGCAGGACCAAACAAAGCATGAAACGAATTAGGATGGGAAGGGAGCATATGAGAGCAGCCATGGCAGAGACGGCGATGAGAACCTTTATAGAGAGACGAGTCAAAATGTGCAGTAGTCACAAGAAGAGACGGAGCCGTGCAAGGGGATGAGACGGTCACCACAGCAGGCTTGGGGCTCGACCCAACCACGGAGGAGGGAGAGGAGCAGGGAGGAAGAGTCCGGTCTGGGCCTAAACCGGGTCCTGTAGCGGGGGCTACAGATCCCGGTCTTCCAGGACTGTCTGACTCAGGGGCCTGGTCGCCCACCCCATGAGCCTGGGTAAGAGAAGTCAAGTCGTCAACCATACAGCAAACCAATAACTAAAGAATGGGACCTGGAACCAAGGGATACCACCTACCAGGGCAGCCAGGGAGGCCGAGCGCGGGCCAGTGCAGGAAGGGAGTGTCGTGCCCAGCGGTGCTCCCCCTTTTCAACAGGGAAGTCCTACTACTTCGTCCATTCTCCCACACTGGTGCTAAGACCCCAGTACCCCTATCGCCCCAGCCTGGACACCCAACCATCCACTCAGGGCGGCCTCTCACAGGCGACCCCTCCAGCGGGTGGTCCGATGGCTCATAAGGCCCCTACATGGTGCCCTTCAGCACGTACACCACCCAAAGAGGGGGCAGGAGAGGGGGCACAGGCAACCCACACCTGTTCCAGGGAAGTGTACGTGAGCCCCTCACCACGTCCGTGTGGTTGTGAACCCTATACCCATCCTATGGACAGTTGTAGACCCCATACCCATCCAACAGGTGGTAGTGGACCCCATACCTATCCAAAATGTGGTGGTAGACCCTATAACTATCTTTTTGGATGGTAGTGGTCCCCATAAACATCGTATGTTAGGATCTTATTTACTTCCTGTTTTCAGTATTGTTTCCCATAGACATTCCAACAGAACATCGTTTTCTGTGGACGTTCCTAAAATCCATTCTCTTTAGATTTTTAAAGCACACACTATTGTATGTAATATTTATTGGCGAACGCATAATTATTATATGTAATAATTTATAGTGCTTATTATAATTTACTGAGAACTACCAAGATTTCTCAAAACTAAACTACGAGCCTTCAATATGATGAAGCTGATCTATGATATTCGAATAGCATGAAAAATAGTACGTAAATTTCACATCAGAAATGAGATTGGAAAAATATAGTTATTAAAATTAGAGCAATCCGACTGTTCAGCTGTCTACGGCGATGGGACGGGTACTATGAGACACTGTTGTAGGCCACTTTGGACCAGTAACCGAGTTCTTGCTGTTAGAACCTCTTCTTCTATATCCAACCCCAAGTCGGTGGTAAACTTTCAAGAACTGACTGTACAGTATTAGTGAAAAGAATAGAAAGGGGATTAAAAAATTAGCAATACACAATTACACCTTCACCAATATATTAACACCTTCACCACTATATATATTAAAGTATTACTACAAATATTTACAAAGTGTGTCTTTCACTCACCACACAATACATTGTGTTCATCAATCCCTGTGAATCCACTTTCCAAGAACACGTCGTCCACACTTAAATGGTAATCACCTGTGAGTTCACCTTCAGCACGGGCCCGTCCACACACACCGTATCGTGTATCGTGTCAATACCCCGCCTCCGCTCTCCAGATACAGTCTCCGTGGTGCAGTGGTAAGACACTCGCCTGGCGTTCCGCGAGCGCTTTGTAATGGGTTCGTATCCTGGCCGGGGAGGATTTACTGGGCGCAATTCCTTAACTGTAGCCTCTGTTTAACGCAACAGTAAAATGTGTACTTGGTTGTAACAAAGATTCTTCGCGGCGGGGATCGTTTTCCAGGGACCTGCCCGAAACGCTACGCGTACTAGTGGCTCTACAAGACTGTAACAACTCTTGTATACATCTCTCATACACACGCTGACAAGGGTCTCAAACTATCACTTACAGGGGTAGCTAGTACTCTGGCAGAAGTCTCTAGCAGCTCGCTAGCAGCACTTTTATAGATATATACAAGAGTTGTTACATGGTTGTAGAGCCACTAGTACGCGTAGCGTTTCGGGCAGGTCCCTGGAATACGATCCCCGCCGCGAAGAATCGTTGTTACAACCAAGTACACATTTTACTGTTGAGTTAAACAGAGGCTACAGTTAAGGATTTACTTCTCAACAGACGCATCACTGTCGTCGCGTAACTCTTCCTGGCCAATCCCGGGTACGACGGCCTATTTAACACTGCATAAAACAGCAGCTAACACACCAAATACCGGGGACTTGGAGCGCAGGCTCATAGATGGCGCAGAAGTCGCCACTCCTCACTCCAGCGACGGTGTCCGTACCGTAACACACTACGGTACGTGAGGATGGGTTGGTGCCTGGTGATAGGTAATAACTGGAAATCTACCACAGAGGAACTATGAACATTAGCAGCATAGGAACTATTAGCATTTAGTTATATAGGTTCTATCGTATAATAAGAACGGGTTGGAACAAATGTTACAGTCATGCCAAGTATTAAACAATTTTAGTTATCCCTAAATCATTTTCTGCGAAGATTTATAAAAGAAAACTTAAATGCCTAAGTTTAGTGGGTAACTATATTAAACTGCATGATGTATAACATTTTGACAAAATGTTTCCTATTCGGAAAGGGGCAGGAAGTCTGTAAGGCTTATTGAGATTCCTGTAGGCCAACGACCGACTTTATTAGAATGCAACCCACAAAAGGCTCCTAGATTCCAGGTATCTATTGCTAGGTAAACACAGCTTAGACGTGCATAGGAAGCACGTCCTCGTGAACAATATATAGATATTTGTTAATCCACTTGCTAAACTATATACCCATAGTGCGGGTCGTTGTGGACCCAATATCCATCACGTGGGTGGTGGTAGACCCAATACCCATCCTGTGGGCCCCATACTCATCTAGTGGGCGGTATTGGGCCCCATATCCATCCAGTGGGTTGTAGTGGACCCCATACCCATCCAGTGGGTTGTAGTGGACCCCATACCCAACCACTGGGTTGTAGTGGACCCCATACCCAACCAGTGGGTTGTAGTGGACCCCATACCCATCCAGTGGGTTGTAGTGGACCCCATACCCATCCAGTGGGTTGTAGTGGACCCCATACCCATCCTATGAGCAGTAGTAGAAAATGTTGCAAAGGCACATAATGGGCTCAGGAACTGGGCCCCAAATTATGATATCTTAACTATTCAAGTCTTGATAAACTATTACCACAAGTAATGTGTGTTAATACCAACATTCTTTTATAGATCTGTGACGAAAACAAATTTAATCCAGAATTCCAATTGATGTTTTAAAATGGAAAAAAGTCACAAAGTAAAAGATAGGTTGCAAACTAGATCAGGATCTAGCCTTCATTAACTAAATAAATAAATAAATAAATAAATAAATAAATAAATATATAAATAAATAAATGTTTATTCAGGTAAGGTACATACATACAAGAGATTTTACATAAATTGGTCGATTTATAGATAGAGCTAGTACATACAATGCCTAAAGCCACTATTACGCGAAGCGTTTCGGGCAGAAACGTAAACTATCATATATAACCTTAGTTGGACTCAATCCTGTAACTAAAGACGAGAACAGAATCTAACCCTTAGGCTCAATCCTTTAAATAGAGAACAAAACTAATTTGAATATTCTTGGCTTATCAGTGTAAAGGTGAAAATTAAATCCTGCATAATATTTAGTAATTTATTTATTTACATACGAATATCTATAGGCATGGCATTCACATAGGAAATGTTATATTATAATACAATATACAGTGTTTCTACTCCTTAACTACGATACCTTTCACCATCTACAATAGTAAGTATTTAGATCTATGTGCAAATGTTTACAAAATTACAATATTATGAACATAACATCACAACACACATTGCGACATGTATTAATGAATACATAATGTATACTTGATCCGAAGGAACACCCAGAAATGTATGAACCAGTTGGTATGGCTACGAGGTTCTAGAGACAATCCAGGAAAGGATTCACAAACAACTTGCGTGTCCACTTGTGATATCTGGACCTCTTAGCTCGATCATGGCGTCTTAGTCGGATTTACTAAACAGTTTACGAGTTCCGAATCCGGATTACGAGCCGCCATGATCGAGATAAGAGGTACACATGTCGTAAGAGGAAACGGATATGTTCTGTGAATACTGGTCCGGGAGATCTCAAGTCTTAATGAACTGAGATGCGTCTATGACAACGTCGGGTCATGGCGGTCATTAGGGGTCATCGGTGTCACCAAGAGATTGTCGAGACAGGGCGATAACGGGCCTCGTTATCAGGCATTTTCTTCACATTTCTTGGAGGCATAAGTAAGAGCGTTTTGCAGGTTGCATAAAACAGTGTTATATATTTAAATTATAACTTAAATTATTGCATTAAATGTTGCATCGATCTTCAAGTGTGAATGTTTTGTGAAATGTAGAAATTGCTTCAATCTACATCACCTTTATTTCAGAATGCATCACGTCTTACTTGCCTGCTCTAGTCACTGTGAACAATGAAGGTGGACGTATGAACTTAACTTTCCAAAAGCCCCACAGATACGAAGATCTAGAGCCCGATGACTCGTCTGAGGACCTGACAGAGTCCTCCGTCCGGGTCGACGTCGTGAAGATCGAGGAGCTCGTTTGACTCACAGGATACAGAGTATTTCTTTGCCCTGAGGAGAGCGATGACGGTGACCTCTCCGGGTCAGAGGTCATGGACTCAGAGGTCAGCGAGGGTCCTCTGGACGGCCCAGATAGCAAATCTCTTGAAGAATCGACGGAAAGAGTTGTTTGGTTACGGCGATTTCCTTCTCTTGTTGTCAGAGTTCCTCTTGATGATTCTCTGATGGTCTGAGAGACATTTTCCTCTTCTGATGAGTGTTCCTTCAGTCGCCCCTATTCTTCCGTTCTCCTTGCGTGCCTACGTAGGGTGATATCTTCCTTCTTACTGCGGCGAACGCGAACAACGATCAAGATAACAAGGAGGATAAGCAGTACTAACCCCAAGACCGATCCTACGACAATTCCTGCTATCTCCCCTGACTTGAGTTTTGCGTTATCTGAGTAAGAGAGACGATAGCGTGAGAGAAATTACAGGCTGTAGATAACCGTGTTATATTTAGCATTTTATAGTTTGATATAACAGTAATAACAGATCTTCAAGACACTTGAATAGACTCATAATAACACAGGAGAACGAGACAATGTTGCTGCTAAAAACTTAATGTTTGCAATCTGAAAGCAATTACACTTAATAACCATTTATCATTGCATCATTAACAACGTCTCAAGATACCCATCCAAGATGGCCAAGGTCATGGCCAGGTAACCACATTACCTGGCCATGACCCTCTGAAATAATCCCCCCCATCAACCCGTCCATGGACCAAGTCCATTCCATCCAGCGGTCGATCCCAAAGACGCATTCACCAATTTTAACAATCTGTTCATTCCCTCACACACACACACCCAATGTTTATATTGTCAACTCTTTACCTTTAAAAATGCCATCGTTATCGACGTGTCCAACGTCTTACCGACGTGCCAATGCCTTATAGACGTATCCAACGTCTTACAGACATGCCCAACGTCTTACAGACATGTCCAACGTCTTACAGACGTATCCAACATCTTACAGACGTGTCCAACGTCTTACAGACATGTCCAACGTCTTACAGACGTGTCCAACGCCTCACAGACTTGTCCAACGTCTTACAGACGTATCCAATGTCTTACCTCCACCTCCAGAATCGTCGGTGTTGTCAACGCTGCAGACGCCGACGTTACCAGCAACGTCGTACACGCTAACACTCAGCGTGGGATCACAACACGATGCGCTATACGTCCACTGTACGTTAGTGTCCCCTTTTGAGAAGACTGGAGGGTACCTGGCGGCCGGAATCGTCACCACTCTGCCTATTCCTGACGCGCCTTCGATGGAAAGAAAATGAAACCTTGTAAAACATGTACACGAATATGAAGAAAGATGATTGGGTTCATTTTCAAACCTCTTTAGCTGTGTTTCCAGTCATGTCTGGGATGTACAGGGTACAGTTCCGTGGCTAGCGGTACATGGTACAGTTCCGTGGCTAGTGGTACAGGGTACAGTTCCGTGGCTAGTGGTACAGGGTACAGTTCCGTGGCTAGTGGTACAGGGTACAGCTCCGTGGCTAGTGGTACAGGGCACAGTTCCGTGGCTAGTGGTACAGGGTACAGTTCCGTGGCTAGTGGTACATGGTACAGTTCCGTGGCTAGTGGTACAGGGTACAGTTCCGTGGCTAGTGGTACAGGGTACAGTTCCGTGGCTAGTGGTACAGGGTACAGTTCCGTGGCTAGTGGTACAGGGTACAGTTCCGTGGCTAGTGGTACATGGTACAGTTCCATGGCTAGTGGTACAGGGTACAGTTCCGTGGCTAGTGGTACAGGGTACAGTTCCGTGGCTAGTGGTACAGGGTACAGCTCCATGGCTAGTGGTACAGGGTACAGTTCCGTGGCTAGTGGTACAGGGTACAGCTCCATGGCTAGTGGTACAGGGGAAAACTCTAGTTTAGTCTAGAAACTCCCCCGATCGGTTCAGAGGAGCCAGTCGGCCGAGCGGACAGCACGCTGGACTTGTGATCCTGTGGTCCTGGGTTCGATCCCAGGCGCCGGCGAGAAACAATGGGCAGAGTTTCTTTTACCATATGCCCCTGTTGCCTAGCAGTAAAATAGGTACCTGGGTGTTAGTCAGCTGTCACGGGCTGCTTCCTGGGGGTGGAGGCCTGGTCGAGGACCGGGCCGCGGGGACACTAAAGCCCCGAAATCATCTCAAGATAACCTCAAGATAGTCCAAGAACATCAGCTCTATGATGTTGAATATACAATGAGAATACAATGTATTCTAAATAATTTTTTATACCAATTACATTATTCTCAATGTAATTTTGTTTATGTATTTGAAGAAAAGTGTAGGAGGTAGAATTCCTACACTACAAAGATAGAGTACATGAGGGGGGGGGGGCAGTGTGTGAAGCCATTGTATTAGGCTTCAGTGGAAGCCTCAGGTACCCTAGAGGATTCAGTCGAATCCCAGGTTGCAATGTTTTTTGACCTGACGTGTCAAATGTCGTGGCGTAGTGGTCTAGGG
>NC_091225.1:18284189-18314189 GCF_040958095.1 Procambarus clarkii | reverse complement strand
CAAAGTTTTGATGTAATACCCAGAAAAAATATCTGGATCACAAGTACACAGACATAGTCATCTTTAATGACTGACAGTGACACCTAGACCCATATGTGACACATGGCTTGTCATATGTCTTGAGAACTCTTGGTAAACACAACCTAAATTACCCCCCCACGTATCACCCCATGTATCACCTATGTATCACTTATGTATCACTTATGTATCACCCACGTATTAGTTACTTGGTTGATTGAGCTCACCTGAATGTGGTAGGGCGTCGAATCTACCACTGTGTAGCCTTGGTGGTTAACAGAACCAGGTTGGGCTTTCAGGTCGAATCTGTTACCTGTGAGAGAGAGAGAGAGAGAAATGAAACATTAAAAAATGCTATAACTGAAATAAATAACATTTCTCAATTATTTTCTGGGATATGCCTACGTATGCCCTGAGCCTCTGATTGGCTCTCTGTGACTCATTTCTGCCAGAGGGTAAGTCCTTATGACTCGTATGGTGTCTTTAATAAAATTATGTCCAATGTGTTTAACAACTTCTGTGCTGTTAAATCTGTTTAAATCTTATTTGGTTGGGATCTCTGCACTGTGTTTGGATAATGTTCCAGCGGTCTGTTGGGCATTTCTCCACAGTGCTGACATTTCCTCTTTTCTTCTGGAACCTGTAAACTTATTTCCCATGCACGTGGGTATCCAAACCTGATGTGGTTTAAGTATACTGCAGTTTTCCTATTGTTCCCTTTCAACAACAACAACAATGTTCAATAGTTTGTCAAATTTTTGTACCAAATTGCAGATTCAGTTTATTTCAAATGCTGTGTTTCAACCATTCCATTTTCTACAATGCTCTATGTCTAATTATTTTCATTATCAGAGATAGACTCTGTGGTATGTAAATGTCTACATTCTTTATTTTGATTGCAAGTTTTGCAGATTCATCTGCAATGTCATCCCCTAGTATTCCTACATGACTTGACACCAAGTTGATTGGTGAACAAATATTAAAAAAGTATATATTTCCCCCTTCTATCCCTTGCATTCTAATTTTATTCATCCCATGTTGACCAGACCACACACTAGAAAATGAAGGGACGACGACGTTTCGGTCCGTCCTGGACCATTCTCAAGTCCACTGCCGGCCATCCCATGTTTATTGTCCCACAACACAAGTGACTGTAACTGACCAGAGGGAGAGTTGAGGGTAGCAGTAGTCACTCCCCCAGAGATGGACACCTCCAGCTCCTGCACCAGGGAGTCCACAGGTATTCTCACAGTCTGGGAGGTCGTGACATCAAACACCCGTCGAAGTATTGCCTGGAACACGAACCAGCAACCTTTCACTGTCTATTCTAATCCACTGAAGACTATAATATTGGACAGACTGGAACATGTGACAGCCATTAAGATTAAGCCACTCCAGAGATGACACTCCAGAGTAAAGAAGGGTAGAAATAGCCTAATCTACTCTATCCCTTTGAGGTGTATTTGATTGTCTAAATAAACGTACTTGAACGGGCATGAATAACCCGTAAGTGGTAAAAAAACCCATAGATAGTAAGTTACTTAAGTATAGCTGGAGACTATACCTCCCCCCCAGTACACCCCACTGCTACACCCCCCCCCAACCCACACTACTGTAAAAGAGTCACTTCCCCAATTTTCAGAAATATGGATTGTGTATAGAACCAATACCTTAACCATCTCAATCACTTACCAGTGGATACTGCGTCTCCTCTAAGATTCACTTACCAGTGGATACTGTGTCTCCTCTAAGATTCTTGCCGTTTCTTCTACCTTATCACCCGTCGTCTCAATGACCTGACCTCCTGTCCTTTGAGCCAGCTCATTGTACTTCTCAAAGCTCTGCAACTGACGCTTCTTGCGAGAGGAGATGTTGCTGCTGCTGCTTCTTGACCTAAGGGAAAGTGTGCAAATGTCATTCATTAATTAATTTGTGGCGAGATTAGTGTCATTTTGCTCAAAGGTGTATAATCACTGTTTGCAACAGGTGCGAGAAGGTAGGTAAAGCTTGAAATTTCAATAAAGCATTGAAATTAAAGCATCCTAGTGTACTTATTTATTTGGATAAGGTCTGATTGATGAGTGAGGAAAATCAGATTCCTTTGATCTTTCCCTATTACCTGAGGCCGCCATCTTTTCCCCATTAACTGAGCCTACCATCTCCCCCATTATCTGAGACTACCGTCTTCTTCCATTACCCAGGACCCATTATCTTCATTATATCATGCTGCTATTCTCCCCATTACCTAATATTCGGGTCCTGACGGGTCCTGACACGGTTCAGACTCGTTTCTTCGGGCCTGAGGTTGTCCTCTAGCTCTAGGACCAGCCTGCCAGTGATGCCTCCGTGTAGCAACGGCATCGTTATCACTGGCGTCACCTGGAGAAAAATAATGTGTCGGTCATTTGGAATTTATTTGGTAATAATCACTAGCATTATTTTATTCTAGGAGTGAAGAGACACAGTCTGAATTCTGAGTTGTCCATTATACAGATGTAAGGAGATAATTGCTTGACAAATTTGGCGAGGTGACGGCAAAGAAAGAGAGATCTGGGTCAGAGTGCATCTTCCATGACTGTCCGAAAGATATCGACACTGTCCCTCACGGGAGATTTCTACTTTTAAGCTAGAGAAGACAGGTGGGTACTTAGAAGAGACAGGTGGATACTTAGAAGAGACAGGTGGGTACTTAGACGAGACAGGTAGATACTTAGAAGAGACTGGTGGATACTTAGAAGAGACAAGTGAATACTTAGAAGAGACAGGTGGATAATTAGAAGAGACAGGTGGGTACTTAAAAGAGACAGGTGGATACTTAAAAGAGACAGGTGGATACTTAGACGAGACAGGTGGATACTTAGAAGAGACAGGTGGATACTTAGAAGAGACAGGTGGATACTTAGAAGAGACAGGTGGATACTAAGAAGAGACAGGTGGATACTAAGAAGAGACAGGTGGACACTTAGAAGAGACAGGTGGACACTTAGAAGAGACAGGTGAACACTTAGAAGAGACAGGTAGATACTTAGAAGACACAGGTGATACTTGTGCATCTCACCTTGATGGACTTAGAGAGTGCTAGAGTAATGACAGCATCGAAAAGCTCCGGATCCTTGATGGAGGCGTCGGTGAAGAGGTAGACCTGAGAGTGTGGAGGACTGGTGTGGAGAGCCAGGTTCAAGGCCGACATGCTCAGCTGTAAAAGGAGTCACATTGGTTGTTGACCAGACCACACACTAGAAGATGAAGGGACGACGACGTTTCGGTCCGTCCTGGACCGTTATCAAGTTGTGTGTCATCACATAAGGCTTGATAATGGTTAAGAATAGACCGAAACGTCGTCTATTCATCTTCTGATGAGTGGTTTGGGTCATCATATCATCAGCCACGTTATTGTGACTCATTGTCGGCACATTGGTTAATACATACGTGTTGTAAATATAATGATTAAGGGTAATGCGGAAGTCCTATTGATCCGTATGAGGCAGCTACTCTTAATAGCCACCCAGATAGCCTGGGTGGCTATCTGGGTGGATATTATCTGTGATAACCTCTGGGATTCAGGCACGACTGACAATAAACAAACATATCTTCTAAAAATGATAGCACATCTATGTAAAAAAAGTATTGTCAAAGGCATAGCTAAACAACAACATCCTATACATCTAATCTGTCCTTGACCTAAATAAGCAATCCAAGACTTAAAATACGACGGCACCGCTCCTGTGCCAGGTAAGTTACGGGCTCACCATAGCCCGTGCTACTTGGAACTTGTTCCGAGTAGCTGAATCTATAACAACAACTTAAAATACGTAATCTTAGACCGAACGGGAGGCAGACCATCCGGCCTGTCTCCCGTCTGGACCATCCGGTCTGTCTCCCGTCCATCCGGCCTCCGTATTCCGTCTGGCCGGTGAGGTAACTTGCCTCAGCTTCATCGCCTCCACCAATGGCTCTCAGTTGGGTCAAGGCGTTGTAGATCTCCTCAGGACGTCGAGATCTCGTCACTGGTCCGTATACTAGAGGTAAGAAAATGCTTAAGTTTTAGTTTAATGAAGTTCAATATTGCGTCGGGGGCTCAGTGAAGATAAATGGCATCAATAAGTCAGAAATGTCACATGATTAGGTGTGTATAGTGACTGCTTGCTAGTTACTGACCCTCTATAGCGAGTGTGCTTGCTATTGTTGGTCAATAAGCTACTGTGGTAGCCCTGATGACCCTGTTGGTGAGCATATTGACCCTTAAACTACTGTTTAGAAACCCCTGTATTCATTCCGGGTTATTCATGCCCGTGCCAGGTTGCTTAATCTTCATCAATCAGTTAATCAATCCCTATATTCAGGTGAGCATGGGGAAAAAATAGTACTGAAAACTCACATAGAACAATTATATTTGTCTATTTTGAACACAGGTAGGAAATTGCAGATCGCGATTGGAGCAAAGAGGTACAGATTGAAATTTCACGATTGGAATCTGTACAGTATTAGAGCAATCTTAAGGCCAAGATTAACATCAAAGTTTGAGCAACCTCATCCCATTGTGTGTGTTTATACCTCAATAAACTTATTTCAATTTCAATTTAAAAAAAAACAAAGAAATCTCTCTCTCGGGATACTGAAATATATACACCGGTATATACCACCATTTCTTACGAAATATACACTCAAAAGTTTATATACTTGAAGTCTTTGTTATGTTCAGGATTAAATTACATATATACAAGTGATTAGTAAGCTATTAATGTGCACCATCTGGTTACCACTTGGTCCGGGAGACATCTCCCGTCACGCAGGGTGCAGTCGCACCTCCACAGATCTCCAGTATCATCTATTGATACTGGAAATGGCTCAAAAGGGCCACCACTTACGGGCTATTCATGCCCGTGCCACCTTTTGGGTGGCATAATCTTCTCTCTCTCTCTCTCTCTCTCTATTAATGTGGCAAATCCCCCCCCCCCCCCCCTCCCGCCCTATTATATCCGAACGAACGTTCGGATATACGTTCACGTTCGGTTACGTTCACTCATTACGTGACTGAACGTAACCGAACGAGGACACTGTACCCTTTACATATGTTGCAGTGTATTGAATTAAATCGTACAGTATTAGGTATTGACCTAATACTGTACGTGTTTAGATTATGTACGTGTTAATACTTTGGTTACGTGTTTAGATTCGTTTAGGTTAGATTAAGTTGCATTAGAGTTGATTAGTCAAGATTAGATTAGGTTGAATCAAGCTTGATTACGTTGGGTTAGATTAGATTAGGTTAGAAGTGATTATATTGGGTTAGACTTCATTACATCGGGTTAGATTACATTGGGTTAAGCTATATCACTTTTGCTAGATTAGGTTAGATAAGATTGGGTTATAATAGATTAGGTCCGAAACCTGACATATACCCGATATGACTTCGTCAATTTCAAGGCTCAATGTCCCCAAGCTGGTCCTCCACCCAGACCTCGTCTGGTCTGGTTGGAGGAATTCCATCATTCAGACCTCGTACTTGAACCACACTACGTGAATCTACACGACTCGACGGCAGGTCTTACTTACGCGGATCATTGAAGGGCACGAACACGTACTCCGCCGGCGGATAGGTAGCGACCTCGTGCTGCTGGACCAGGCGACTGACGGAACGTCGAAGGGCGAGCAGTTCCTTGTCCATGGAGTCTGTGGTGTCGAGGACGAGGACAAGGGCTGGCGTCGGGTGGAGGCCCAGAAGGCGACTGAAAGTGGCGTCCCCGACGCCTCCACGAACGAGATTAATGTAGTACTCACTCGCCTGTTAACGGATGTTCTGGTACTAAAGTTACAGAGTACTTGTACTAGAGTTATTGCAGTGTACTTGTGCTAGACTTACAGTGTCATTGTACTAGACTTACAGTGTCATTATACTACAGTTACAGTCATTGTACCAGAGCTACAGAGTATATTTACAATGACACATTACTATGAGAATCGAAACTTTGAAATAAGTCTTAATTCTTAACCCTTATAGTCTGTGGTGTTTGAAGAATCACAATAATATATCAGGATTATTATTCACTTTTTCATTAATAATTACAATTAATTTGTCTTATAATACAAAAATTCTTGCCTTAGATCCAAGCCATAAAAGCCCTGGAACTACATAAAAGGGTTTTGTATTAAATTACAAAACAGAATGGGGAATTTTGTGTGGTGGGGGGGCAGGAAGTGGGGTGCAGGAGACTGACTTTGATGGCCTGTTGTGCCGCTTGCTGGTGCAGGCTGTGGTGGGGGGAGAAGCAGGCTGTAGGCAGCTCCTTGTTGATGCCTCCTCTGGCGCCGCCTGCCCCGCGCGACCTGTCTCTTGGGCCGCCGTGGCTGCATTTGTCTGTACACACAAACAGGACGAAAGGAATATGTTAATGTGTTTCCATGATTCGGGGCTGTATGAGGGATGTATTAGGGCTGTATCTGGGCTGTATTAGGGGTGTATCAGGGTTGTATCAGGGCTGTATCAGGGCTGTATCTGGGTTGTATTAGGGCTGTATCTGGGCTGTATTAGGGGTGTATCAGGGTTGTATCAGGGCTGTATCAGGGCTGTATCTGGGTTGTATTAGGGCTGTATCTGGGCTGTATTAGGGGTGTATCAGGGTTGTATCAGGGCTATATCAGGGCTGTATCTGGGCTGTATCAGGGCTGTATTAGGGCTGTATCTAGGCTGTATCTGGGCTGTATTAGGGCTGTATCTGGGCTGTATCAGGGTTGTATCTAGGCTGTATCAGGGCTGTATTAGGGCTGTATCTAGGTTGTATCTTGGCTGTATCAGGGCTGTATCTGGGCTGTATCTAGGCTGTATCAGGGCTGTATCTAGGGTGTAACAGGGCTATATCAAGGCTGTATCAGGGCTGTATCTAGGTTGTATCTGGGCTGTATCAGGGCTGTATCTGGGCTGTATCTAGGCTGTATCAGGGCTGTATCTAGGGTGTAACAGGGCTATATCAAGGCTGTATCAGGGCTGTATCTGGGCTGTATCAGGGCTGTATCAGGGCTGTATCAGGACTGTATCAGGACTGTATCAGGACTGTATCAGGACTGGGACGTTACTGGAAGCCAATAATACAGAATGTGTAGCGAGAGAGGTGATAAGATGGTGAGACTGGTATTTGAAGTGCTAGATAATGAGTCACTCTGTAGTTGGGTCAACTGCCCCATGAAGATGGGTAAGGGGCCCCCAATAAAGGTAGGTAAACTGCCCCATGAAGGAACGTAACCCGCACCATGAAGGTGGGTAACTCCATGACATAATTGGTCATGGCATAACCAATTACGTTATGCACTCAGCTGAATAAGCAGCCCATCGTCCTGTTTTGGTAGTACTTATAGTAACGATGAATACATAGTATAGTATACCATAGTATACCGGTATACCATAGTATACCGACGTACAACAAAATTAGAACGTAGAAATCTGAGCTACTGAGTTGGATAATCCGGAAAACAATTTTTATACCTGTGTTGCTTTGGCAAATTAAACTAACCTATCCTAACCTCCCTAGACGTAATACACGATATCTAAGGCCTAAACTAGTACATATATGTGCTATACTAGGCCTAGAAATATCTAAGTTTGTACTTTAGCTTCATTTATTTTAAAATATTTGACAGGAGTCAATGTTCACTCACTAACGTCTCTGGGCTTCTGCACCCGCTCGTTGTTGACGAAGGCGTTGTCGGTGTAGCCTGAAGTGAGCTTCCCTGCCTCCATGATCTCCTTCAGCAGGTTATTGGGGCAGGAGCCAGCACCGTCAGCAGCCTCTGGACAGTCCTTACACGTGTCTTCATGGATCCCAGCCACGTTCTTGAACTCCTTGCTCGGAACACCTGAGGAAATAATGTGTTCAAAATCCGTTTATCCTTATTGAACAAGATTAATCAGTTCATTATTTGATATCGAATAGTACAAGTATTTATACGATGGGAGAGACTTATATACCGGATGAGGAAGATTTATATGGATCTAATTAGATGGGGAAGATTCGCCAATCTAACAGATTTAACAGGAAAATTAAATTAACACCGACACCCAAAACTGTTCCAATATCGCTGCTCTTACCAACGTCAGGGTTGAAGTCCGTGTTGCCAAGTTCGATCCAGTTGGTGTTGGAGTAGAAGTCCTGGATAGCCGCGAGGGATAGCCCCAGCAGGTGGATAGCCGAGCTGTAGTCCCCTGCGTCCCCAGCCTTGACTATCCTCCGCCAGCGGCCCGACAGTAACTGTTGCGTCTCGGAGAAGCGTTCGTTTCCGAAGTGGTACCTGTCGGGACCCAGGTGGAATCCCGTCAAACGCGGTAGCTTAAATCTTGCTACTATAAACATATGGTGCCTACGGTATCTTGAGTCTTGTTTACCAAACTACACACTAGAAAGTGAAGGGACGACGACGTTTCGGTTCGTCCTGGACCATTCTCAAGTCGATTGTCGTGAAGACCATCGACTTGAGAATGGTCCAGGACGGACCGAAACGTCGTCGTCCCTTCACTTTCTAGTGTGTGGTCTGGTCAACATACTTCAGCCACGTTATTGTGACTCCTCGCCTGCACTCACACCTTACTCTTTTATCAGCATACCTGACAGCCTACTTGGGGTTCAGCATCTTTTAACACCTTACCTGGGTTCAGCATCCTTAAGATCTCACCTGGGATCAGCTCCTAAGAGACCCGTGTCAGCCTCTGCCACGGCATCAGCCAGCTTCGACACGGTGTCAAGGAATGGCTTCGGGGACCTTGAATCGCCGTAATACTCAGAGTAGGCCTCCTCCAAGGTCATGCCTACCCGGTGGTCATAGCTCCCCTCCGCAGGGGTCACCTCCTGAAACAGAGGTCACAAAGGTCAATTCGGAAATTGGATGTTATGAAGACTCTGTAGGTGGAAGCGTTCAGAACATCCCTTCTTCAACTCATGCTGTATATTGACCTTACAATGCTGAACTGATGCTGTAGACTGACCATACAATACTCAACTAATGCTGTAGACTGACCTTACAATACTCAACTAATGCTGTAGACTGACCTTACAATGCTCAACTAATGCTGTAGACTGACTTTACAATGCTCAACTAATGCTGTACAGTGACTTTACAATGCTCAACTAATGCTATAGACTGACTTTCATATATTCATAAGATATAAGAAAAGTTCCCAGGCACGCAAAATATGCCTCTAGACCAAATAAACAAAAAATACCACAATAAACCAAATCTTAAATCTTCGAACAGCTTGCGTCCGAAAACGAGCTATCGAACTGTTATTGAAAATCTTATCATGATTTGGGCTTCGCAAAGTTCGAAATGTAATTCGTTGTTAACAAGAGCCCGTCTTCATTAACAATGGCTCAATGCTGGTTAATCCACAGCTTCTCCTCACTAACAATGGTTAAATGATCGTTAATCTATAATCACTCATGTCTCAATTGGTTGTCTACCTAAAACAATGACAAATATGCAGCGAATCATCTCTATAATATATGCAAAAAGGAAAAAAAAATAGATTATCATTAAATACCAATCACATTCTCGGTGCTTTCAATGTACGCTAAAATGTTCCTTAGTTTCCAGCCTGTAGGAGGCCTGGTCGACGACCGGGCCGCGGGGACACTAAGCCCCGGAAGCACCTCAAGGTAACCTGTAGTTGTTAGCAATGCTTTTGAAATGTATTTTGGTTTAGCTTTCATATATTGTTCTGTTGGCAATGTTATATGGACTTGAGATTTTAAGTGTTAACACCCTGTGTTTCAGGCCAAGATTAGCACGAGCCAAGATGGGTGAGGACATTGTGGGAGAGGACATTGTGGGAGAGTACATTGTGGGAGAGGACATTGTGGGAGAGGACATTGTGGGAGAGGACATTGTGGGAGAGGACATTGTGGGAGAGGACATTGTGGGAGAGGACATTGTGGGAGAGGACATTGTGGGAGAGGCCATTCTGGGAGAGGACATTGTGGGAGAGGCCATTGTGGGAGAGGCCATTGTGGGAGAGGACATTGTGGGAGAGGACATTGTGGGAGAGGACATTGTGGGAGAGGACATTGTGGGAGAGGCCATTCTGGGAGAGGACATTGTGGGAGAGGCCATTGTGGGAGAGGACATTGTGGGAGAGGACATTGTGGGAGAGGCCATTGTGGGAGAGGCCATTGTGGGAGAGGCCATTGTGGGAGAGGACATTGTGGGAGAGGACATTGTGGGAGAGGACATTGTGGGAGAGGCCATTGTGGGAGAGGACATTGTGGGAGAGGACATTGTGGGAGTGGACATTGTGGGAGAGGACATTGTGGGAAAGAACATTGTGGGAGAGGACATAAATAACTTTTACTGTTATCTACCAATCAGAGTGAGAGAGATAGACATGACCGGAAGCCTAACTGGCATCAGAAACCCACAACAGAACCCCCCCCCCCAGGGGGAGTGGGGGGTTGAGGGGGTTTCCTGAACGGTAAAAACAGTCACTACTGACCCAATTTAGGGCCTCCGAGTGCTGACCCAATAATAAGGGAGAAAGAATTGTCAGAGAAAATTACCAAGTCAATACGACTATATAGCACTTGAAAGGGGTCAGGATAAGGCTCTGGGATGGGACGGGGGGGAAAGGAATGGTGTCCACAACCCCTTGGACAGTCGGGGATTGAACACCATCCTGCATGAAACGAAACCGTTGCTCTACCGTCCACTCCCAAGCGGACTGGCGGAAAAAAAGGAAAAAACGTAAAAAACTGGAATTAGAGAACTAATTCCAATATTTGGGTCAAATTAAATGATTTAACACATTTAATTCTTTATCTTTAGTCGTGATAACTACGCAATATCGGAAAACAAACTATCACCAAATATAGGAACTCTTTATCACGAAGCAAAAGGGAAAGTAATGAGCTCTTATCAATCAACAAGGTCGCAGCTAATCCTATGTTATCTCAGTGGATAGTTTACTTAGGGGATAGTTTACTTAGGGAATAGTTTCACATATACCGAGAGGAATGCTCTACTTCACTGTGTATATCCAGTGTGAGTTTACACCTGTCTTGGAGAAAGTTAAGGACTGAAGTGTACTAGTTGGTTCATCAGTAAACTGTTGTAGTGGTTCTGACAGCCCTTCAGAGTTGGATAGAACTTAATCTTATTTTATTCAGGTCAATTATCATCGACAGTGAAGAAAAACATAAGAAATATTGAGAAAATTGGTGTTAGAATTATTAATCTTAACTTTTCGGTCATATTAAGCAGCATATATATATATATATATATATATATATATATATATATATATATATATATATATATATATATATATATATATATATATATATATATATGTCCTACTTGTGTATAAACAGAGTTTACACTAGCCCTAGACAATCTTAAGCCCTGAAAAATACCCTTCCTGCAATTGGATAGGGTGTAATAGCCTTCCCTCGGTTGTTAGGTTGTTAACTACGAACCAAAGTATCTTGCAAATATTTACGGAGCATAAACACAAAAAACCGGATATAAGCTGAGCCTTATCTCCCAACCGGAACTCTCCACTCGCGGGCCACCACGAACGCAGCGGCGGGTGCTGGAACCATGGGGACATGGGGGCAACCCGTTCTCCAAATTGAACGTCGCATTTTGACGTATACTCTACCTAAGGCCAACAAATTGTCGTACTAGAAAATGTCAGTGGCTCGCGATATTGACAATGTCCCGTTTTCTGTTTTGGGTCCTCTGGTTGGTTAAGATATTATATATTATATATATATATATATATATATATATATATATATATATATATATATATATATATATATATATATATATATATATATATATATATATATATATATTTGATGGTTAGTGGGTGTTGTTTAATATTGACAAACTCTTATCCAGCTCTTATTTATCACAAACATATGAAATGCTAGAATCCTATAAGGTTTAAAAAGAGTTCAAAACTCCTCCTCTCTCAATAAAAGTCTTGTACAGTATAGTATCAGCCTCTATGATTACTCCTTGGTGCTGTGTAAAGTCTTCAAAGAGATTCAAACAGTCAAAGAGATTCTTCTTAAACTGCACTCCTAAAAATTATAGGAAATCATAAGGAAGCACTAGCCAGTGTCACTATATGCTCTTGAGCAAAACATGTCAGAAACATTCAATATCTTGTTAAACATAATATCTCTCTAAAACAGCAGTGGAAGCTGTCAAGTAGATCCTTGACACGTTACTGGATCAGCCAGGCTATGACAGCTGTGGGAACCTACGGGCTACGAACACAAACAGCTTAACAGACATGACAATCACCACCAAAGAAGGTCGGTCCCCAGGCCAGGCTTCGATAGGAGAGGATCTACGGAAGTCACCAACGTGTAACCTGAGCTACAGCTTAATTGGAAGCAGCATGAACTTTGTTTTTACTTCACATGAAAGAAAAAGAAAACACGCCTCGCAAGCTGGCCACAGATCAAGCTTCGAGAGTAAAAAAAAACCCTAGAAACCATCAACAGGTAATCATAACTCAGATGAAATCATTAAGCAACACACAGTCGTTTTCTTAAAATTGTAACTACACTTTGAGCTCCACTCGAAAGCAATTTAAAATAGTCCTTACCTGGAAGTACCTGATGACGACTCTCCTAATGGCTTCTCTGGTGATCTCCCGGTGGTGCCAGACCGTGGTCCCTCGATCGAACCCCGTACAATATATATCAAAGATATCGCCTTGAGTCTCCAAGAGAGTTCCACGCCCGAGGAAGGCGGTGGTGGGGCGAGGCGTTACCACCATCACTGCTAACAACAACCAGACTGAAACTACGTCGTTTGTCTCTCTTCGTCTCACCAGAGCCATTGTTAAACCCGTTTCAAAAACTAACTTGCAATACACCTTTAAAATCCTCAATGTAGAAACACTGTTGATTCCAATGGAATATTTGGAATGACCTCAGATGATCTGTTGTTGCTATTGTTCCTAGTGGCTTTTGGAGACAATCAGGAAGCAACAGTTACTCAAGAGGTCGTTTGAGTTGAGGAGCTGCACAGTCAGAGTGCCTCGTTCACCAATGGCACACTAGCTTGTCGGCACAGCTGGCCTGGAGGTGTATATATATACACACTACCTGACACACTCCTGCCGGATGCCCATGTTTGTGAGGCCAGTGTGTTATCTTGATCCATGGGATACGAACCCTGAACACGCGTGGGTCGCACTTCATACATACCTTAACACATATGCTACGAGAAACACATGTTGAAACATATAGTCGCAACTTCTGAAACACAAATGTTATGACGTATCGAGATATATATACATACATATATATATTTATATATGATTTCCCAAATAATCACCTAATCTCCGGAAATGGTGTCATAGTGTACATACACACAGATACAACAGGTCAAATGCCAGGTGGTATTAGATAAGGAGAGGCCTTGAAAAGTCACTAAATACTGATAAAAAGCATCAAAGTACCGCATGGGAAGGAGGGAGGTCGGCCCTTTTGAGTTAAATAACATGTTAATCCATTATCATGTCTATTTAACCCTGCTACGAGGTTAGCAGATTGGCAGTTAACCAGTGAGACCTTATAGTTGTCAAAAGTTAATATATTTGTATGTAAACTATGCAAATATTGTATGTAAACTATGCATATATACCTGACACCGTACTTTGTATATACTGACAGTATACATAATAATTTTTACTGTATCCTCTTTCGTTAGACTTTTGCTCTGTACTAAATATGTGACTTGAGTTGTCTAATGTACTCACCTAATTGTACTCACCTAGTTGTGCTTCCGGGGGTTGAGCTTTGGCTCTTTGGTCCCGCCTCTCAACTGTCAATCAACTGGTGTACAGATTCCTGAGCCTACTGGGCTCTATCATATCTACACTCGAAACTGTGTATGGAGTCAGCCTTCACCACATCACTTCCTAGTGCATTCCATTTATTAACTACTCTGACACTGAAAAAGTCTTTCTAACGTCTCTAATATGTGCGTATTATGTGACCCCAGATGTGTCCATACTCAACATGTGTGTGTGTCTACATGTACTCTGTGATCCATGATACATATGTATGCTTCCGATAACCTCTCACATACCCTCACTCCCGCCTATGACTGAATAAATATACAATCGAACCCTTATTTCAAATATTGTTCCCCCTCCCCCCTTCCCCTCTGTACTCCAAACACTCTGCACCATCCAAAAATAGCGAACTACAAACCATGGTAACAACCATTCATTCCTGAGAGGTGGAGAATAGTGAACTACCCACACACTACGCCTACACAGCTCGTTCTTTCCTGATAAGAAAGGAATCTAACTAGTGTTTCGGCTACTCCTTTGAAGATTCCGAAAGGGGTCCGCCAGTCTTTTGATTCGCCGATCTTGAAGTGACTGTAGCAAGTGGTTTGAGGCTAAGACAGACCGTTTCCTACGGCTGTGTGAGGGGGTAATTCAACTTTGTTCATCGTTGCAAACAAAAGATGTGGAAAAAATTGCAATTATCTCAGCGTCGAATAACAAAGATTTGGCCAAGACGCAGACACAAGCTATGCGAAAATCATCAGAAAATATTGTTTAATACAGGTGTTTAACTGTCATGTCATCCAAGGACATGACAATATCACTTCTGTCAATGTCACTTATTAAATTTCCCACAAACACAACGGGCATAAAATATTTTAATATTACAGGAAAACTAATTTAACTCTTAGGAGGCTAAATACTTCTTTCTTAATCTTGTTGTACAGTAATCATATGGAACAATGGACCAGGAGTACATGCAGCATGGTACAGCATGGTACAGAGCTGAATAGCTGTATTAATAATAATATGTATAGCTATACTAACCAGCTATACAGAGAAAATACACACCACCATTTATATTGATACAGATCACCTGTGATATCATACACATTATAGAACAAAATCCTGAACGATGCTAAACCTTGAACACAAAACCCACGCAACGGAGCCGATTGGGCAAGCTTAGCAGAAAGTGATATTTACACATAATTCCTTAATGGTGACAAATTGCTAGATAGCGTTATCCCTTTTAACGTGTTTTATCCACGATAACCAGCCCGCCTCATACTTATATATACGTCACTCATACTCATGCGATATACATATAGCAGCGCGTCGCTTGGAGGCGTAATGAGTGAATGGTCTAAAAATGAACTTGTGATCTTTGACGAATAAGTGATTTCTTATCACGGCAGAGACTGGGCCACACTGATTCATTGCGTCACGCGTATGTTTATGCGTTAGGTAAAGGAAGATATATTGCGTCACGCGTATGTTTATGCGTTAGGTAAAGGAAGATATATTGCGTCACGCGTATGTTTATGCGTCAGGTAAAGGGAAGACTTTGCGTCACAATGACGCAATGGAACTCGTTCTCTCGACAACCCGTTCTCCCACTTGCTAATAGTCAATATTAGCTATGTAGACCAGACCACACACTAGAAGGTGAAGGGACGACGACGTTTCGGTCAAGTCCTGGACCAATCGACTTGAGAATGGTCCAGGACGGACCGAAACGTCGTCGTCCCTTCACCTTCTAGTGTGTGGTCTGGTCAACATACTTTAGCCTCGTTATTGTGACTCGTCGCCTGCATTTGGCTATGTACTTATTAATCAGCCAAATCGTGACTATAAGCAATAAGTCATATATGTACTGTCTTGTGCCAGAGCGGGTTGCTCTCGATTCACCCCATAAAAAAATAGTTCAGTCTTTGAGTCAATATCATGGCGGTTTTTAATTTCCCTAAACCACCATAATTGCTACGTCCGGGTCATTTGCATGCCAAAAAATGCCTCTTACTCGGCATTCAGTAAGAGGACCTGTACTCTTACTGAATGACCTCTTATGTGGTTTGTGTCGCGATTCAGAGATCAGTGAAAATGTATATAATGTTCGAAAAGTTTCACTTTTCTCTGTACAGGAACAGTTGGGCATTTTTTTTAATCATATAAAAACATGTATATCTTACAATAGGGAGTCGAGTGAATAAAGTTAGTGTGATACATCTCTTCTGCAGTATATTGTATAATACATTCAACGCGGATTTATATTATGAGTTATTTATGTTCACTTGGTTACAAAAACTCGGGTGATGTTTGTACTCAAGATGATGAATAGGTTACAGACTCAATCATGGGGTGAGTTAAAAAAGAGTTGAAACCGAAGTTTTACTGAACTTACTGGATCCTGCAGCCTCTCCGAGACACAAACCAGGGTTTTACACAACTCCCCCCTGCACTCGAGCTATGTCAATAGGTGTATTGCTTGCCATAGTTATGGAAGGCAGCTGATTAAATGTGGATATAGTCATGCACCTTAAAGCAAGAATGAGAATGGTTGCATTCTGGATCTTCCATGTAACTGTCTGAATTCAGCCTCTGATGTATCTTTTTTATTGACATTTATGAGTCTTGAGCCAGATGAGTTATTGAGAGGGACGAGGCGACCACACGAGGCAGTGGAGCGGTGAGAGGCACTCATTACTGTATGAGTAATGGGTGTGGCAGCGCTCATGGCTCTCCTGGCAGCTGGGAGGCACTGCTGTCTCTCCCCGGCACCAGGCACCAGGGAGAGCCTGTAAACAACTGTCTGTATTTATATTTGTTTGCAAGATATGGCGACGTCGAGCGTGGACTGGTCCTCATATATTCTTGCGCTGAATCTAACAATCATTCATCCTCATTTCGAACCATCAGTCCTCATCGCTGATGAGTCTGACCGGACATGCAGCTCTACATTTCACGCACGAAATCATCAATTACATGATCACGTTGTGGGCTCATTCCAATGATATCCGTATTCATAGTTATAAATTGATTAAGATTCCCCAGTGATCATCACATAACCTGGCATATAGGTTATGCCAGGTTAATTGGCATAACCTATAGGCCAGTTAAACCCCCCTTAACAACAGTTAAACCCCCATTAACAACAATTAAACCCAAATTAACAACAGTTAAACCCACATTAAACATCTTGTCAATATTTTTTACTCTCTAAACTGTTATTTTGTTGTTGTCATTATTCAATCTTCGTTTTTCATGCTTATGCATTTCTCAAGCTCCTGAAAATAAATTTTTCATATAGACTACAGCTAGGCTTAACGTCTTCTCGGTTCGCATCCAAAATAAGCACAAATGAAAAGGTGTGCTTATGTATACTTATTATATGTATACTTATATGTATATGAGTCGAGTCCACTGTGTCTGTTGACCTGATTATTGATCCATTTAAAACTATCAGTATTTTCAAAATGTAAAAAGTTAATAAAATTCGACGTCTCTTCCTACTAATACAGGAAGACCTGGATACATACATCGAGAGGCAGACTCTGCCTGTTGTGTATGTACACTGAAAGGTTTCGTCTTGTATGGAATTATGTTCAGGGCTAAAGTTTACTTCCTGGTTGATCAGTCAACTATTGTGTTAAAGAGTAACCTGCAAACATGGAAGAACAATTTGAACAAATGGAACAGCAATTTGCAAACCTGGAACAGCAATTTGCATACCTGGAACAGCAATTTGCATACCTGGAACAGCAGTCTGCACACCTGGAACCACAGACAGCACATCTGGAACAACACTGCAAAAATGCTATGGCCTGCACCACCACCATTTCTGTCATCAAGATCACTATACTTCTCTTCAATAATTCCCACTATTCTAAACGCTTCTCTGGAAGACGCTCCGGTTAAACGATCCCATTAAACGACTCCTATCAACAGTTAATTAAACTCCCACACGTTAGTGGAACACTGTGGGCGTCATTCTAAAAAAAAAAAAAAACATTCCTCATATAAGATGATGTATTCCTTCTTAATTGAGTGCCCAATCACTTAAGCTGGACGGTAGAGCGATGGTCTCGCTGCCTGCAGTGTCGATGTTCAATCCCCGACCGTCCAAGTGGTTGGGCACCATTCCATCCCCCCCGTTACATCCTAAATCCTTATCCTGATATCTTCCAAGTGCTATATAGTTGTGATGGCTAGAGAGAGAGAGAGAGAGAGAGAGAGAGAGAGAGAGAGAGAGAGAGAGAGACAGAATGAGTGACATAGATGAGAGGAAGAAGGGCTATGGAAGAGGGAGAGAAGGGGACAGGAAGAGGAATGGTACAGCTGGAAGGAAGCACACAGAAAGAAAATGATCAATAAGAATGAGATGGAAATAGAGATAGAATGTGTGGAGGGAAAGAGAGATGGAGGAGAGGAGCGAAATGCAGGACAAAGGAAGGAACCAAACGATGGAGATAGGAAGGGGATGAAGGGGAAACAAAGCAAAAGATAACTAACAGGATAAAAAGATAAACAAGGCACTAACAACTCCAGAAAATACAACAGATACAACACCCTACGTTATAAAACCTCAGAAGCAAGACAATTTCATCTTAAACTTAAGATAGACTCACTATTCGATACAATGTCTTATTACTGAATGCTTAGGAGTACCCAGATTCACAAGTTTGAATCCTTATCATAGCTCCTTGACTGATTTATCTCATATTATTGATAGAGACTTACTCGCCTTCAACAGCAGCGGTTCCCATCAATAATGATGCTGTTAAAATATTCTGGACACGACTGTGTCAATTGTTGAGGAGGCGCGGAGAGGCGGGTATAAGAGAGCAGTCCAGCTGTAGTGCCACACTCCGTGGCACTCAGCGGCACTCAGCACTGGCACTCCCTGGCACACTGACCCACGGAACATCAATCGACTCACAATAGTCGCGATGACGAGTTATTCTCTGGTGATAGTAACTGCATTGATGTACATGACTAAGGAGTTGATGGTGGTTGATGCGCTTGGTAATTCGACTATTTATACCGAAGACGATGAAGAATTGGCCTCATTAATGGAGCTTTTGGCTGAGCAGTACGCGCCCAGGTGCCTCAGGGTAGTCGTAGGAGATGCCAGGCTCTGGAATGGCAATTGGGGCCGTGATCACGTTATCATCAACCCAAACAACTACATTGAAGCCCAAAACACCATAGAGTTTATCAAGGAGAACCTGCTGAGCGTGACCACATACTCGTGTGTCGTCTACATGGCCCCACACCCACTCTTGCTACGTCCTCAGCTCCTGGCGGCCATCACTGACCTCTCCAAGAAACATATCAACCGATATATCGTCGCTCGGGCCGCTAGCGTCACTCACGCCAGCGAATTCCTCTTAGATAAGCGTCTTAGCCAAGAGGAACACGTAGCAGCCCTTGTGAAGAAGACAGGGCGTAGAGGATCCTGGTGGCAAGTGCTCAACCGGCAGCTGTATCATCACTCAGGCTCACCGGAGGTTCAACAGATCACCACGTGGTCCAAAGGAAGAGTTTTACACACCAGAAGAAAACTATTCCCCGAGCAGATGGCCAACTTCTACGGTCTCAGGATGGTTGGCGTCACGTTGGACTTCCGACCCTTCACGGACTTCGAGGTAAACCCTGGTTCCAGGAGGGTAAAGGCCAGGCCATCGCTAGATATCTTTATTCTAAACGAGATCGCCAGGAAGCTAAATTTCACTTACGACTTGGTCATGCCTGTTGATGGTCTCTGGGGCTTCCTGAAGGACGACGTAAGTAACTTTACTGACTCTACTAACTTTACAGAAGTTGACCAGACCACACACTAGAAAGTGAAGGAACAACGACGACGTTTCGGTCCGTCCTGGACCATTCTCAAGTCGATTGTGAGAATGGTCCAGGACGGACCGAAACGTCGTCGTCCCTTCACCTTCTAGTGTGTGGTTTGGTCAATATATTTCAGCCACGTTATTTCTCCTGTCCCCCCCCCCCCAGCCACTGGGGGGGGGGAGGACAGGAGACTCGTTCGATTCCCATCTTGGCCACGGAATTCTATAATTAGGACTGTCTGTTATCTCAGGACGGTAGAGCGACGGTCTCGCTTCATGCAGGTCGGCGTTCAGTTCCCGACTATACAAGTGGTTGGGGCACCATTCCTTTCCCCCGTCCCATCCCAGATCCTTATCCTGACCCCTTCAGTTGTGTTACAGGATTGTTATCGTAGTGTTAGTTAAGTTACAGTAGTGTTGCCGGGGTGCTCCAGCTGCGTTACAGTGGCGTTACAGCGGGTACATATAGTGGCGTTACAAAAAGCTATATAGTGGCGTTACAAAAAGCTATACAGTGGCGTTACAAAAAGCTATACAGTGGAGTTACAAAAAGCTATACAGTGACGTTACAAAAAGCTATATAGTGGCGTTACAAAAAGCTATACAGTGACGTTACAAAAAGCTATACAGTGGAGTTACAAAAAGCTATACAGTGGAGTTACAAAAAGCTATATAGTGGCGTTAAAGGGGCGATAAAGAAGAGTTACAGCAGAATTACAGTGGTGTTACAGGCATTGCCAATGCGGTTCACATGGTCACTATTACCAATCCAATTCTTAATTGTGGAAATGAACAAGCGGAAGGACACTGTAAAATAATATAAACGAGACTCGTGCAATCAAAGATAATCAAAACAAGTGGCTATTAGAAGTGAACTCTAGAAAGTGCAACGTGATGGATATAGGTGATGGGAACAGGCGGTCGGTCAACAGGACAACTGGCAAACCTGATCCCTTGTTGAACTTGGGGAATAAAATAATATATATATATATATATATATATATATATATATATATATATATATATATATATATATATGTATGAATACACTTTTCGTGGAACCCAGGAGCTGAATCTCAACTCCTGGACGCACAATTGGGTGAGATAAACAATTAAAGTACACACATTCATCACTATGTGTGAGAGGGGGGGGAGGGGTCGTGATGAGGGGGTGAGGGGGGAGGGGGTTGCAATACAGGTGATGCATGGCTGGAGTTTGGCAACGAGCTGTCAACCCCTGAAACGCTAATTTGAGAACCAGAGTAACGAAGGTGAAAAGTTTGGAGAGAGGTGTCAATAAGTGGAGGCAGCATCACGCTGACCGATGTGTATTGGAAACCATCATTTTCGCAAACTCTCGTTAATTTCCGTCAGGTCTCGTTTCGCTAAAATGATAGATTATGTGTGGAGTGTAAATCACACCCCAGCAATAGTCTTCACTAAACAGTCCTTTGTTGTGTGTTTTTTACTTCGTAAAAGAGATAGGAAAAGACGTGTGTAAATTTCTGTGTGTAAATGTCTTTTCACACAGAAATTACAATTGCGTGATGCATCAACTGAACAAATCCCCAAGGGCCGTGACGAGGATTCGAACCTGCGTCCGAGAGCATCCCAGAATCCTCGTCACGGCCCTTGTGGATTTGATCATTTAAATGTCTTTATGTCTTGGGGGAGTCGGTCGGCCGAGCGGACAGCACCCTGGACTTGTGATCCTGTGGTCCCGGGTTCGATCCCGGACGCCGGCGAGAAACAATGGGCAGAGTTTCTTTCACCCTATGCCCCTGTTACCTAGCAGCAAAATAGGTACCTGGGTGTTAGTCAGTTGTTACGGGCTGCTTCCTGGGGGTGGAGGCCTGGTCGAGGACCGGGCCGCGGGGACACTAAAGCCCCGAAATCATCTCAAGATAACCTCAAGATAACCAGCTGGGTGATTGACCTCCGATAATTAAGCTTAGACGTGGAACTTAAGCTTAAGTTCCGAGGCACGGCCGGAGCTTGACATTTCACCAAGACTTGGGGACATTCCATCTGGCTTTAATACCCATCACAGTTCAACCCAGTTCCCCCTAAATAAAAGCAACATAATATGTATTTATTTTAAGCAAAACTGCCCAATATCATAAGCTACACGAAATGCATTTCGACCTGATTACATTCAGGGAGGATCCTGGAAACACAAACCGTAACTATCTCTATTTTCCGATTGTTAAAACGTGTAATAAAGTTGTTATATCTTGGCTTAACGTGTTTATGACGTATTAGAACGTTGTTACAATTTGCTATATTGGTTGTTATAACTGGTTAGGTGTTAAAACTTGTTCGAACGTTGTAGCAACGTCGCACTTTCGGTGAGTGTGTGGCGGGGAGCCGTTCGTAAGACACGACAGAATGGCCAATGTTAGGTAGTTATACGAAAGCCCCTTAAGGCAACATAACTGCATAGTTCCAATGCTGCATTTGCTGACTTAATCTTAAGTGATCTCAGACCAACAGACACGCGAAAGAGTCATTAATGACCGCGTGATCGATTGACTGGTCCAGTTATAACGTTTAAAAGCTATGTTGACCAGACCACACACTAGAAGTTGAAGGGACGACGACGTTTCGGTCCGTCCTGGACCATTCTCAAGTCGATTGTCACAATCGACTTGAGAATGGTCCAGGACGGACCGAAACGTCGTCGTCCCTTCAACTTCTAGTGTGTGGTCTGGTCAACATACTTCAGCCACGTTATAGTGACTCATCACCTGCATTTAAAAGCTATGTTTGGTAGTAATTGACTTCGAAGCGATCCTGTCTTGATGGACTGGTTTCCACTCAACTTGCAACGAATTGAAAATTGATGGAATCGCGAGTGATACCGGTAATAGTGACAATAGTGTCGTTAGATGATTTATAGACATCAGTTACAGGTATTCACTTGAAAATTAACTTTTCACATGCACTTAGATATCGACGTTGGATGTCGACGCTGGCTCGAATCTCGACACTGGTGCAGATATCGACATCAAGTGTCGATGTCGGCCAACTATCGACACTGGTACGAAGGTCGACGTTTAATTACATGTCGACGTTGGCATTTATGTAGGAGAACATATGTAGGAGTTGGCTGTACTATATGTAGCAGAACACATATCTGGTCGCGTGTGTGTAAGATAGCTGAGAATACATATATATATGTATGCTGCTAAGTAGTGTAAAAACCATTACAATCACCTTGTATGCTCGATTTAATTGTTTATCAGGGGAAAGCGCCAAGCCATTACGACTATATAGCACTGGGAAGGGGTCAGGATAAGGATTTGGGATGGGACGGGGGAAAGGAATGGTATCCAACCATTCAAAGTGTCGAGTGCTCAAATGACTCACTATACTATGGTGTCTAGCAGATCTCTCAACCAGTCCGCAGAGGACAGGAGTGAGGGAGGGAATTGTCAGGGGGAAATCGCCAAGACATTACGACTATATAGCACTTCGAAGGGGTCAGGATAAAGATTTGGGATGGGACGAGGGGAAAGGAATAGTGCCCAACCACTTGGACGGTCGGGGATTGAACGCCGACCTGCATGAACTGAGACCGTCGCCCTACCGTCCCGCCCAAGAGGAGGACAGGAGAAAATTAATATATATTTTGATTACCATTGTTAATGGTAATCTGAGATAGATAGTAATCTGAGTAATCTGAGATAACCTTATCTGAGATAGTAAAAAAATAAAATCATTACATTTCGAACACTGTAACAACGCAACCTTCGGCTCTTTTACATTTCCGAACACCGACAGGGCCACTGGACGGGCGTGGTCGGAGAGGTGGAGTCCGGACGAGCCAACTTCTCCCTCGTGCTATCAGTGACTTTTGAACGGACTCGAATCGTCGATTTCACTCGCATGTATTACCTCGACCCCCTGAGCTTTGTGACGGCCAAGAGCCGCCATCAGCCCCCTTGGCTCAAGCTTATCACCCCCTTCAGTGGTGAGTATGGGGGGACATGGGTAAGGGGGGAGGGGATAATAGGGGAGGTATGGGATTGGGGAGGGAGGTGGTGTTAGGATAGGGGCGATATTGTATTTACACATTTCTGTCTCATGTATGTAATCGGAAGTGAAAATCAGAGTGGAGATGCGGACTCTAGAGATCAGGGATATGAGGATAGAGTGAAGGAGCGGCGTCTATCCACTTGGGCCATGAGGAAGCGGACGCCAACTTTGCAAAGAACAGCGCCATCGCTAAACTGACTAGTCTAGGTGGATGGAGATCGATAGATGTAAGGGGAGAGAGAGAGAGAGAGAGAGAGAGAGAGAGAGAGAGAGAGAGAGAGAGAGAGAGAGAGAGAGAGAGAGAGAGAGAGAGAGAGAGAGAGAGAGAGAGACAGATACAAAAATAAAGGAAGTAGTGTCTGTGTTCAAATTTAATAACCTATGAAAAGTTCCTTGATTCCATTCAACTGAAAAAAATAATTAGAAAACAACATTCAACAATTAGAAAACTTGGATAAACTCAATCTTGTTATCTTGTTCGCGCCTGTTAAGCCTGTTAAAAAAATCCCTTTCCAACAGATATGAATGTATATAATTACACCAGAAACCACAGATGTCAAACCCTGGTTCGCCCCCCCCCACACACACACCAACCCGTTCTCGCACTTGCTTATAGTCAATATTAGCTTATTTAATAAGTACATATGTGACATACTAATTGATTAAAATATTCACAATCAATTAGTATGTCACATATGCACTTATTAAATAAGCCAATATTGACTAAAAAGCAAGTGCGAGAACGGGTTTCACACACAGGTCAGGTGTGGGTGGTGTCGTCGGCATCTGTGGTGGTGGCTGTGGTGCTCTACTGGGTCATCTTCCGAGCCCAGGCCGTCTTCGGCTCGTCCGTCGTGACTCCCTCAAGGGCTTTCATATATATCTTCGGGGCCTTCCTCGGCCAACCTCTTCCAAGGATGGCCTGGTTCTCGGCCGGCAAGGTAAGATGCCCTGGGGCCCAGATTCACAAGTAGTTACGCAAGTACTTACGAACCTGTAGATCTTTTCTCAATCTTTGGCGGCTTTGTTTACAATTATTAAACAGTTAATGAGCTCCGAAGCACCAGGAGGCTGTTTATAACAATAAGAACAGTTGATTGGCAAGTTTTCACGCTTGTAAACTGTTTAATAAATGTAACCAAAGCCGTCAAAGATTGAAGATGTACACGTTCGTAAGTACTTGCGTAACTACTTCGTGAATCTGGTCCCCGGGCCCCAGCTTCACATTCACTGATCATCTTAAATGATTAATTTGACTTATTCTTAAATAGTCTATACTGGAGTATCCGAAGGTATTTTAAGTTTATGTACTTGATTATTCTTATATATCTCTCCTTTTAGCCTGCAGAATTATCGTTCATATATTTCAGTTATTCCTCAAAACAACTGCTCGTTAATTCAGCAGTTGTTTACCCTCTTTATTGATAAAAAGAAGTTTATATGCGATTCATAATTGTTTTAGAATTTGAATCACTTCAAATGTTTCGAATCACACTTCACTAAATGCTTAACCTACGTCATACAAGCATGGATAATTGTCAACAGAATCTGAACACCTAACCGAATCCTGTCTCAATTCTGCACACAATTTTAAGATTAAGATGTTTCGGTCCGTCCTGGACCATTCTCAATTCGATTGTGAGAATTTACTTGAGAATGATCCAGAACGAACCGAAACGTCGTCGTCCCTTCACTTTCTAGTATGTGGACTGGTCATCACCACCACTACCACCATCACCACTACCACCATCACCATCACCACTACCACCATCACCACCATCACCACTACCACCATCACCACCATCACCACTACCACCATCACCACCATCACCACTACCACCATCACCACTACCACTATCACCATCACCACCATCACCACCATCACCACTACCACCATCACCATCCCTCAGCATCCACCACCCCGGTCGGGGAGCCGGTCGGCCGAGCGGACAGCACGCTGGACTTGTGATCCTGTGGTCCTGGGTTCGATCCCAGGCGCCGGCGAGAAACAATGGGCAGAGTTTCTTTCACCCTATGCCCCTGTTACCTAGCAGTAAAATAGGTACCTGGGTGTTAGTCAGCTGTCACGGGCTGCTTCCTGGGGGTGGAGGCCTGGTCGAGGACCGGGCCGCGGGGACACTAAAAAGCCCCGAAATCATCTCAAGATAACCTAAAGATAACTCAAGATAACCCCTGACAGGTTCTTCTGGGGTTCTGGTTGGTGTGGACACTAAAAAGCCCCGAAATCATCTCAAGATAACCTAAAGATAACTCAAGATAACCCCTGACAGGTTCTTCTGGGGTTCTGGTTGGTGTGGACACTAAAAAGCCCCGAAATCATCTCAAGATAACCTAAAGATAACTCAAGATAACCCCTGACAGGTTCTCCTGGGGTTCTGGTTGGTGTGGACACTAAAAAGCCCCGAAATCATCTCAAGATAACCTAAAGATAACTCAAGATAACCCCTGACAGGTTCTTCTGGGGTTCTGGTTGGTGTACTCCTTCCTGGTGACATCATACTACAAGACTTCACTGACAGCTACCCTAGCAGCCCCCTCAATCCCGCCAACCATCGACACACTGCACCAGCTTCTGCGGTCCAACCTCAAGTTCGGCATGATCGACGCTAAGGTGACGTACATCGACGCGTCGATAGTGGTACTTTGACGTTCGGGTAAGATGCATATAGTCTCTAGGATAAGGGGATTATCCATTGGATAAAATGCATTGATGCTCAGGTATGGATCGTCGACTTTTAGGTAAGTTAAATCAACGCTCAAATCTTTTACGAATGAAATCAATAAATCTATTTACCAATTTTAACAATTAACAATTAACACAAAGAATATTGTTCCGGATAAATAAATTAGCTAACGTAGAGATATAACTGTTTCTGAGATTATCTGTATCCGTTCAAGTGAAATTATGCCCATTCTAAAGTATGGTAACAAAAGTTGAACTATATAACATAAATAGGGTCTATAACAGGAGCAAGATAGCTGAAAAATAACATTCAAAATCTTACTGATAATTACCCAACCACTTGGGCTGGATGGTAGAGCGACGGTCTCGCTTCATGCAGGTCGGCGTTCAATCCCCGACCGTCCAAGTGGTTGGACACCATTCCTTTCCCCCGTCCCATCCCAAATTCTTATCCTAAATTTCCAAAGGCTACATAGTCGTAACGACTTAGCGCTTTCTCTTCATAGTTCCCCTTCAAATTACTGATAACGGATGTTTATAGATGTAATTCCAGTATTCCTTTAGCTTTAATCCGTTTATTTATGCTTTGATTTGCTTGCTTAATTTCTGTAAAAAATTTCCGATTTTTCTTAATTTCTGTAAAAAATAAATTTTTTCGATGTGAAATGAATGCGAAACAAAATTATGTTTCTCAGTACGAATCGACTAGAATTAAACATAAAATAATTTAACATAAACTGTTGAAACCTGATAATGGGACGTGTGTGTGTTGAAAAGCCTCGTTACAGGCGTAACCACACTACAGAATCACTGTCGATGCATGATCTTAATGTCCCAACATCTTGAGTCACTCCTCCACATGTCTCAAGTCCCTCTCCACCGTCACAGGGATCAGAGTTCCAGCTCTTCTCGACCTCCAACGTGACACTCTATCAGAAAATGTTTAAGGAAATGAGCTTCTACTCGTCCTCCGAGAGCATGCAGCGCGTCGCAGCCGGTCACTACGCTTACATCTACTTCAAGAGTAACTTAGAGACGATCGTTAGTACCAAGTTCACAAGCCTGGGAGGCAAGACAGACTTGCATGTGGCTTCTGAGAACTTTTTTCCTGGTGGATATGGTTGGGCTTTCCCCAAGGTAATTCTTGTAGCAGGGTTCTGTGGTTTTGAGATTTTCATGGTCTCACGTTCAAAGCTCTAAGATTTTCATGGTCTCACGTTCAAAGCTCTTGAGATTTTCATGGTCTCAAGTTCAAAGCTCTTTTGAGATTTTCATGGTCTCACGTTCAAAGTTCTTGAGATTTTCATGGTCTCACGTTCAAAGTTCTTGAGATTTTTATAGTCTCAAGTTCAAAGCTCTTTTGAGATTTTCATGGTCTCACGTTCAAAGCTCCTTTTAGTGGAGTAGCGTTTTGACTTGGATTCAGTTAATTGACTTTTGTATATCTGAATTTACACAGACTTGTTGTAGAGAGAGACAACTGGTTCAGGAATATTAATTTGAGATATACCTCTCCTGCCTTTCACAGTCTGTGATAAATGATTGGAAAGGACAGGAATGAGTTGATTTTATAAATATTTTATATCCTTACTGTATTTTTATTCTCTGGCTCCCTGCACAGGGAGCACCTTACGGGAGAATGTTTGACAAGGTCATGTGGCGCTGTGTCCAAGCTGGCCTGATAGACAAGTGGTTGAAGGACCTCTACACTATCTACTTAGAGGAGACGATGAACCAAAAGACGCCGCAGGAGAGATTAGAAGAGAAAGAAGCTGCCAGCGCCAAGAGCAATAACGACGTAGAACAGGCGAGTAACATACAATCTTAACGACTGAATCGCTAATCTTTCCTTTGCTGCACAAGAAAAATGGCCGAGTGATCTGTAAGATTACAGCCACAGCCCCCAAAATTGGCATTCCTTACCTTAATTCTAACAGGCGGACCTTACAGATGTCGCATCTCACCTCAGGGAGCCGGTCGGCCGAGCGGACAGCACGCGGGACTTGTGATCCTGGGTTCAATCCCAGGCGCCGGCGAGAAACAATGGGCAGAGTTTCTCTCACCCTATGCCCCTGTTACCTAGCAGTAAAATAGGTACTTGGGTGTTAGTCAGCTGTCACGGGCTGCTTCCTGGGGGTGGAGGCCTGGTCGAGGACCGGGCCGCGGGGACACTAAAAAAAAAAGCCCCGAAATCACCTCAAGATAACCGTTCTTCATCACTGAAGACGAAGCTAAACTACGCAACACAGTGTCTCATGGAACATAGCCACCTGCTGCTCCTATACCTGACCCCCCAACAGGGGTGGAGATCGTTTAATTGGCAATTAAAGGTCTTCTGCTGGTGCCCAAACAGCTAAGCTATTCCCTGTCCACTGGCTTTTACTACACTGAAGATTGTACCATGCTGGGGAGTCTACCTTACCTTCCTTGCTCAATCCCATTGGCTGAGCTCAGTCGACTGCAATTGGGCTCTCTCAAACTGATCCCTCCCTGATTGGTCAATTTGATTTCAAATATAGCTTGGATAGCTAATAACATGTTACAGGTGTATCGTAGAGCAATGTTGACTGTGAATGCATGGTTTAAAATTATGCAAAAATTAAAATTTTAAATTAGTCAAAATTTTCAGATGACCAGACTACACACTAGAAGGTGAAGGGACGACGACGTTTCGGTCCGTCCTGGACCATTCTCAAGTCGATTGTGTCGTAGAATGTATACCTAAACGTCGTCGTCCCTTCACCTTCTTATGTGTGGTCTGGTCAACATATTTTAGCCACGTTATTGTGACTCATCGCCTGTATATTATCAGATAATGCACTGCTGTTGGAAATACACCTACAGTGGGTGTTGGTGTATTATGTATTGTGTACTTATTACGTATACGAATACAAAATACATAAAGCAGGAATGTATGAACACGTGACATCCTCTAAAATTTCCTCATGAACTCTCTCTCTCTCTCTCTCTCTCTCTCTCTCTCTCTCTCTCTCTCTCTCTCACACACACACACTCTCTCTCACTATATGCCTTGACTTTGACTTGTACTTCGTTTAAACCCTTGTGAGAATCATCACCATCAATTTGACTGTAAATACCTATAAGAACCCAAAATAAACGAGGCATCAAACCATTAAATAATGGCAGGTTTTAACGATGTAGTTCAACCCCATGTTCTTTCTCTCTCCTTCCACAGGTGGTGCTGAACCTGGACCACTTACAGGGAGCATTCTTCTCACTCCTCTTGGGCACTGCTGCTGGAGTTCTACTCCTGCTGATGGAGTGCGTCTTCAGCAGGTTCCTGTCCTCAGTGGCCTTGACCTCTAACTGTCCCCTGGGTCAGAGTCATGCCTCTGGGTCAATCATGAAACCAATCGTTTTAATGTGCAGGCGATGAGTCACAATAACGTGGCTAAAGTATGTTGACCAGACCACACACTAGAAGGTGAAGGGACGATGGCGTTTCGGTCCGTTCTGGACCATTCTCAAGTCGATTGTGAGAATTCTCACAGTAGATTATCACACTCGACTTGAGAATGGTCCAGGATAGACCGAAACGTCGTCGTCCCTTCTCCTAGTGTGTGGTCTGGTCA
>NC_091225.1:18246689-18279189 GCF_040958095.1 Procambarus clarkii | reverse complement strand
GACCTTTTTTGGGTTTGTTTTTTCCCGCCCTGAGACCAGCGGGAACTGATCAATGGACCCGCCAGTGTCCGGATCTTGAGGCGGACGACACGAAATTTCGAAAATTTTACACCTCTGTCCGTCCGTCCGAGAAACGCTGTACGTCGCTAATCAATTTCCCGCTCTCAATGCCCCACGAAGACTTAATTCCGCCCCCCAAAAAAGCAAAAAAAAAAGCACCCTAAACGTTGAAGCTAAATAGTTTTGTCTTTTGGCTTTGAGAAGATTAAAAAAGTAGACTAAAAAAGTGAACAAAAATAGTTTACATGTCTCAGGGCGTCAGGCAGCGCTCTCGTGCAACTAAATAGACATTTTTTTTATATACATGTAAAAAAAGTATATATAACCAGTTAATGAGCTTCGGGTAAACTGAGCCAAAGAAATGTTAATGGTAATTTTCAACTTGTTACATTATATCACATTGTTTGGATCATTACATTATGATGCATTGAGATCGCTGAGGACTCCTCTGTCTTGGCCTTGTTCGTCAGAAAAGATAATTTATCGAATTTAATGCTTGGAAATTTTAAGTTCTAAAACATAAAAAAGTGAGGTTTTGAGAATTTGGGAGCGAAGAGGAGAGGGAGGGACCTACCACACACCCTGAGAACCTTTCATGAACCCTAAGATCCCTTCCTGAACCCTAAGATCCCTTCCTGCACCCTAAGATCCCTTCCTACACCCTGAGATCCCTTCCTGAACCCTAAGATCCCTTCCTACACCCTGAGAACCCTTCCTACACCCTAAGATCCCTTCCTGAACCCTAAGAACCCTTCGTATACCCTAAGAACCCTTCCTGCACCCTAAGAACCCTTCCTGAACCCTAAGAACCCTTCCTGAACCCTAAGATCCCTTCCTGCAGCCTAAGAACCCTTCCTACACCCTAAGAACCTCCCTACACCCTAAGAACCTCCCTACACCCTGAGACCCCTCCCTACACCCTGAGACCCCTCCCTACACCCTGAGACCCCTCCCTACACCCTGAGACCCCTCCCTACACCCTGAGACCCCTCCCTACACCCTGAGACCCCTCCCTACACCCTGAGACCCCTCCCTACACCCTGAGACCCCTCCCTACACCCTGAGACCCCTCCCTACACCCTGAGACCCCCTCCCTACACCCTGAGACCCCTCCCTACACCCAGAGACCCCTCCCTACACCCTGAGACCCCTCCCTACACCCTGAGACCCCTCCCTACACCCTGAAAACCTAGTATAATGATCATAGTAAGTGTTGAACCACATAATTCAACACTTAGAGAGGCTCCAAATCGATGGTGCAAAATATTACAAGAACTTTTCACTCGCTCCATTGTAAAATCAATGCAAAACTTTGGTTGAATTCTATTGATCGGTGACTTGAGTGAATAGATTATAAAGATACTCAGGTATATTTTCTACTTTATTATTATAAAATATTATAAAGATACAAATAAAACGAAGCTGATAATGGAGTTTTAAATTTTTTTATTATTTTATTTGTTCACAATGGAAAAATCCTCATCAGAGGCATAACTGAAGTTCTTCCGTGAATACCAGAGACACACACACACACACACACACACACACACACAAACACACACACACATACTGGGGTCTTGTGGCTGAGTGTTCAGCTCGGAAGATGTCGTCCTAAGGTCCCGGGTTCGAATCCCAGCCGAGGCAAAAACAAATGCTCAGAGTTTCTTTCACCCTGGCGCCTCTGTTCACCAAGCAGTAAATAGATACCTGGGAAATGTCCACGCCTGTGACGTCATAATGCCATCTTTGTTTACACTTATGGTAAGTTAATCTTAAGTGTATCACTGAGAGTCTTACGCTATTCTCCAAAAATACAGTTCTCATTAATACATAATAACTATATGTCTATATTTGTACTATTATATCCTTGCAATTATAATTTTGCCTCAGCGTTGAAATTATTAAACAAAATCGACTGAGAATGTGAATTTTTATTTTAATATTTGTTTTACAGGTTTTTTTTTATCAAGTTCTTTGTCGTAATTGATTTGTCTTTTATGTGTAGTGAAGGGAGATAAGTGTTATCTCTCTACTGATTGATATCTTCCTGTAAGCTTAAAAGATGTCAAAACTTGACGCTTGTCTCCTATAGTCAGCTTTTAAGATATCAAGACTTGCCAGTGGTCTCTCAATAACTGTTATTGGGAGAGTGTTATCGTCCTACTCAAGCTGGAATGATAACACTCAAGTTGGCTTCTCAAGCTTGACAAGGTTGACAAGTTTGTCAATCTTGAAGTCTCTCTATCGCGGGTTCGATTCCCGCACGAGGCAGAAACAAATGGGCAGAGTTTCTTTCACCCTATGCCCCTGTTACCTAGCAGTAAAATAGGTACCTGGGAGTTAGTCAGCTGTCACGGGCTGCTTCCTGGGGGTGGAGGCCTGGTCGAGGACCGGGCCGCGGGGACACTAAAGCCCCGAAATCATCTCAAGATAACCTCAAGATAGATCACTACTTCACAAGCTTACCCAACACCCCTGGAACTGAACTCCCTTCTCTCTGCTCCAGTTCAGCTGTAATGATCATAAGAACAAACTGTGAACATTAATGCATTTATTCTGAGAATATTATCAAAACAAATATGTGACAGTCAGTAAGATGAACACATCTACAGGAGCCGTGATGTGGGCTCGAACCTGAGCGTTGGGTGTTCCCAGACGTGGTCTAGTCGACCGTAGCATAACTCTATGTGTTCATTGATACATCATGCTAATGTAATTTCAATGTGTAATCACTAAGATATTACAGAATCATTAAATACACAAATAAGCTAAATAAAAATTATTTTATTAAAACAGTAAATAAAAGCTTTAATGGAATTTTTTAAACATTATTTTCTTTACTTTTTTATATTAACTTCAGTGGTTTAATTAATGATTACAGAATCAGTGATTATTTGCTGCTTTTTAACCCCAAAAAAATTATTTGTAAAACTATTTTCGAATAAAATATAAAAAAGTACTAAATTGCTTTTGGCTATTAGATACAACATTCAATATATATATATATATATATATATATATAATATATATAATATATATATATATATATATATATATATATATATATATATATATATATATATATATATATATATATATATATACTCTTAGATCGTCTGTCTGTAGAATAGTTGGAGGCCACATGCTCGAGGTTAGCCTTTCTCAAATTTTGCAGGGGGAATGGTCTAGGGTATGGGACTGACATAGGTTGCCTTAAATGTGAACTCACCGGAGTGGAGGAAGAGATGGTTGCGAAGGTTGGCGTGCTTACTGAAGCCCTTAGCACACACCGGACACCGGTGGGGCCACTGGCCGGTGTGGACAACGGTGTGGCAGCGCAGGTCGCCAGGTGTGGCGAAGGACCGCCCACAAATGGCACATTTGTGAGGTTTGTCCTGTGGGAGGAGGAGGAACAGTGTTGGGGGCGTGAAGACTATGCTAGTAGTTATGGTGGTAGTTATAATGGTGGTTGTGGTGGTAGATATGACATTTATGGCGGTTATATTAATAGATTGTCATAGTAGAAGCAATCGGCGTAGTGGTGATAGATGTAACAACAGTTTATATCAAACAGATAGATAGAAAACGTCATATTCACCATTATATTCTAAGACAACAACAACAATCTCAAGATATCAACCTACCACTACCTAACCCTCTGTAAGACACGAGAATAAAGCAAAGATATCAACCTACCACTACCTAACCCTTTGTAAGACACGAGAATAAAGCAAAGATATCAACCTACCACTACCTAACCCTCTGTAAGACACGAGAATAAAGCAAAGATATCAACCTACCACTACCTAACCCTTTGTAAGACACGAGAATAAAGCAAAGATATCAACCTACCACTACCTAACCCTCTGTAAGACACGAGAATAAAGCAAAGGAATATATGATAGAATATTAATACATTAGAATCTGAAACTAGTTTATAAAAAAAGATAATTATCATTTAAACAGATACAATAATTTCTAAATAAACTCTACAAGTATCTTTCAAGACAGTGTAATGCATATCTATCTGTAGGGATATACAGAGTGATTCCTTAAGGAAATCCTGGCGAAAGAATGAGGAGGATACCTGGTTGATACCTGGTTGATGCCTGGTTGATACCTGGTTGATACCTGGTTGATACCTGGTTGATGCCTAGTTGATGCCTGGTTGATAACTGGTTGATAACTGGTTGATACCTGGTTGATACCTGGTTGATACCTGGTTGATGGGGTTCTGGGAGTTCTTCTACTTTCCAAGCCCGGCCCGAGGCCAGGCTTGACTTGTGGGAGTTTGGTCCACCAGGCTGTTGCCTGGAGCGGCCTGCAGCAGGCCCACATACCCACCACAGCCCGGTTGGGCTGGAGAAGGAAGATAAGGAGAAGGAAGAGAAGGAGAAGGAAGAGAAGGAGAAGGAAGAGAAGGAGAAGGGAGAGGAAAATTACCTTAATATGGGTCATCTTGTGGTAATATAGATTAGAGGAGGCTGTGAACCTTTTCCCGCAGGTGGTGCACTGATGGGGTTTCTCTCCACTGTGAATTCTGCGGTGCGTGTTGAGAGAGGAGCTGGTGGAGAAGCCTTTCCCACACACCTCACACACGTGCGGCTTCTCTCCTGTTTGACGAAAGTGAAAAATGTTTAATATATTTACATCCTGACAGCACTCATAGGTTGGTTGGTCACGGTGATTATTTTTTTTTTTTGGTACAATTTTGAGTAAAATACACATTGACTTGATCAAATCTACTATAGTCTAACCTAATCTAAACTAACCTAAACAAATTTTGCATAGTTTAACCTAACCAAACGAAACTTAATCTAACCTATTACACAAAATGGCTTTTTAATTTCGTCAAAAAAAATAATTATATAATTAAAATTCGTCTCGATGGGCAGTGCATACCTGCATATATATTTTATATATGTCTATATTATATATATTTGTATATATGTCTATATTTATAGATGTGTAGTTCACACTTTCATTGTCGCTACATAGCTCATTACACACCTGCAAGAGTGCTACAAACCTGATGAACATGGACATACATAGACCTATTCGTCTACATAGACGCTACCTATGTGCATTAGACTACACACGTGATGAACTCCACACACCTACATGGATGCTACACACACACACCTGCTTGAAAATATACACACCTGTATGGGTTCGCATGTGTCTCTTCAGGAGACTGGGTCGGTCAAAGACCTTGCCACAGATTTGACAGGGGGAGCAGCGATCTCTCCCGAGGTCGTCTCGACAGCGCAAGGCTAATGGGTCTCCCTACCTCATATACCCTGCAGAAGGTCTCCTTCAACCTGAGAACAAACAAACATACCTGTTGCATACCTGACTGGAACAAAATACCTGAACATAAATTAATTTTCAGGACGTTTTTTTTACATCCTCACTATTTGTAAACATGATTGCAAAATACATATGCACAAAAACGTATATAAGTGTTGTTAGCAGTCTAAGGGTTAGTGTCAAACGTTGCGGTAGGATTAATGTATAGTATTCATTCGTTTGGAGAGCATTTATTTTGGGGATAATGTATTTTGATACGTGGGAATGTATTGGACCTCTTCAATACATATAATTTCTTTCCAACTTGTATAAATAGAGTGCATCAAATACATGGGTGTATAATCTTTAATATATTGTGGTTCTGGGGCTAGGGTGTGCATTTGGGGGCTGCATAGGATGCTGGTTCGATCCCCGTCACCCTCCCAAAGATTTTTTCAGTGATAATCCAACCTAACCTAACAGCCCAACGTAATATAATCTAACCCAATCTAACCAAACATAACCTAACTACAGCCCAATGCTAAACACTAGGAATATATATTTGTGTGATGTGTCTATGTGTACTGAACGATTGTGCGAGTTGGAAGAATGAGAGTGTCGAGAAACATATATCTCATGTATCCAACTGTCTAGACCAGTATCATGTATCCAGGTGTCCCCCCCCCCACCTCCTCCCCCCTGAACCACGTGTCCAGCTGCCACCTTACCAGTATCATGTATCCTATTGTCCCTACCGGAATTATGTATCCAGTTGTCTCCAAGGGAATCATGATGTGACAGGAGTATACATAGGTCAGGAGTATACATAGAACAAGAGTACACAGGAGGAGTGTAAACACAGGACTCACCTGAAGCAGGATTCAGCGTAGGATCCGTGAGATTCATCTGAGGCACTGCAGGATGATAAGGACAAACAGGAGGATACGGATGAGGATGGTGAGCAAGAGATGGACACCCGCTCCTCCCTATCCATCACCGCTCCTCGAGGTCTCATCAGCGGCTGGGATAGATCTAATGGAGCGTCTACGAAAAACAAAAAACAAATGCAGGCGATAAGTCACAATAACGTGGCTGAAGTATGTTGACCAGACCACACACTAGAAGTTGAAGGGACGACGACGTTTCGGTCCGTCCTGGACTATTCTCACAATCGACTTGAGAATGGTCCAGGACGGACCGAAACGTCGTCGTCCCTTCAACTTCTAGTGTGTGGTCTAGTCAACAAAAAACATTATCAAATTGAAGTTGAAATTGAAATAAGTTATTGAGGTAAAATACACACAAAGGGATGAGGTAGCTCAAGCTATTCTCACCCCGTTCAGTACATCGTGTTAATACATATATATAAACACATCACAAACAATAAACATATCACCAAACATTCTGAGAGATAAACATATACATTTCCTCCTTTACATAACTACATCAAATCGACTTATGTTTTTGAATCTTGGGGTTTTTCATTTAATTTTTATATATTTTTATTTTCGAATTTTGGTTCTGGTGTTTTTTGTCTGTTATTTTGACTTTGGTTTAAGGATTTGGTTTACATTTTGATTTATAGTTTTATAATATATGGGACAGAAAACATGAAAGTAAACTAGTCTAGAAGAGAGGGTGGGAATTGTCCAATGGAAAGCTCCAAGCTAATACGACTATATAGCACTGGGAAGGGATCAGGATAAGGATTTGGGATGGGACGGGGGAAGGAATGGTGCCCAACCACTTGGTGGACGGTCGGGGATTGAACGCCCGACCTGCATGAAGCGAGACCGTCGCTCTACCGTCCACTCCAAGTGGTTGTGAATAGGTGTATGAGGCAAGGGATGTGAACACTGCACATGGGATGTTTAAAGCTCACTGAAACACATGGCCATGAGAAACTGAAAGAATTCTGAAGCACATACAATGGAGGGAGAACAGTGATAACAGAGATAAACAGATAACAGTGATAACAGAGAACAGGATAAAACAATCATTTTAGGATGTAGGGGAAGGGAAGGTTATCTTGAGGTTATCTTGACTCTTCGACTCTTCAGGGCTTAGCGTCCTCGCGGCCCGGTCCTCGACCATACCTCCATTTTGTTACATCCTCCCCAGGAAGCAGCCCGTGGCAGCTGTCTAACTCCCAGGTACCTATTTACTGCTAGGTAACAGGGGCAAAAGGTCGAAAGAAACATTTTGCCCATTTGTCTCCACCTCCACCGGGGATCGAACCCGGAACCTCAGGACTACGAATCCGAAGCGCTGTCCACCCAGCTCTCAGGCGCCCTAGAACAGAGTTAATGATAAAGAAAGTTGGAGACAGGAGAGTGAAAGGATAGATGGGAGAAGAGGAATGGGGTAAGGAAAAGAGGGAGGGAAGGGAAGGGGGTAGGTAGGTCGGAGGTAAATGGAGAGATGGCGGCTCAAGTAGGGACGCCACTTACCTTGCATAAGGATCTCAACTGCTCGTCTGTAGAGAGCAGTTGCCATCACCAGGCTGGTAACATCCTTCACACTGCCAGACCTCACCACACAACCTAGAAATATACAATACTGAAGACAATCCCAGTGACCCAACACACAATAGATACAATCCCAGTGATTGTCGGGGATTGTGATACATAAAAACAAAACAAATAGTGGAAACAATCCACCCAAATGAGCTAAAACAGATATTATAAAATTTAGGAAAAAATTATAAAAAATTAAATGTAATATATATATATATATATATATATATATATATATATATATATATATATATATATATATATATATATAAGTGACAAGCAGAGCCCAGGAGCTAAAGCTGCCCCTACACACACACACACACACACACACACACAGAGTGGTAGACGGTTGGAACAAGTTAGGTGAGAAGGTGGTGGAGGCCAAGACCGTCAGTAGTTTCAAAGCGTTAGAAGACAAAGAGTGCTGGGAAGACGGGACACCACGAGCGTAGCTCTCATCCTGTAACTACACTTAGGTAATTACACACACACACACACAAGCTCACCTTCGGCAGCAGTAATTCTCGAGGTGTCAATGGGCTTGCCTGACGGGACGAGGGTTGCAAGGTCTATTATAAGTTGATGATAGATGGGATTGACTGTGGGAGGAGATACCTTGTCTTCCTCTGACTGAAGAAGAAAGACTATCACTTCAGCGTCCGGTGGCAGGTTTTCTAGAGAGCAAACACATTGTTAAATGTATATATATATATATATATATATATATATATATATATATTATATATATATATATATATATATATATATATATATATATATATAAATATATATATATATATATTAGTTTATTTTAAAAATAATATGCACGTGTCGTAAATCTCTCGTGTATATTAGATCTCTACATGTATGCATTCAAGTACTTTATGTATGCATACATGGTACAGAATATAGAATAATATTATAATCAATTTATTTAAAAAATATTTCGAACATTATATAATGGTTAAATTGATTGTTATAGAGAATGTATATTTAATAAAGCCCGTATCTTCTATGTATTTGTTATATTTTTTCTTGGGAAGAAAGTTGAAAAATAAACTTTATAGATAAAATAAAATATGGGGTTCAGTTGTGTCGTTAATAAACGAGTTCAACTAAACCACTCTTCAGCATATTCAGAGGCAGAGGAGAAACTTACTAAAAATTGCCAGAAGAGAGGTGCATTAGGCGGGGCAATAGATTTAATAGAAATTGCCAGTTGTAACACTAATGTGTGACTGATAAGTGGAAGAGAGTGCCTGATGTGTAGTGCTTCCGCTATGTCTACCCTCCTACTACCATTGGTCTGTCGATTATTTCGACATTGGGGGTATCTCTGGAAGGGTAGTTATGTGTAGGAAACTCCTAGGACCTTTTATATTGCCGTGTTGTTTGTGCATTATTAGAAACCTTGCAAGAGAGTTAGTCGTCTTGCCTATATATTGAGATCATTGGGGCTCACAGCTACTATATGTGTATATATATAAACTTAGACGATGTTCACTTTTTTAAAGGTGCTCTGTTTTGGTCTCAGCAGAGTTCTTCACGATGAAGTTGAGATGATATTGGGGATAGGGAAGACCTACCCCAGGCTATGGTACTGTAGGGGAGGAAGACCTACCCGACGGTGGACGAGGTAAATTACCCTAATGATAGTGCTGGCACTATACCTACCTTGTGACAGTGAAGGTAATAGTGTTATGAGGCTGTAGAGAGGCCACCATATTGACCTGTTGGGTGTAGTGAGACCACACACTCACGAACCTCACCCAGTTACACTCCCTCAGAAGCCCTCCACCGGTGGTGGAGATGCTGTTGGAGATACCTGAGGTGGTGGAGGGTGCAGTACTTGGGCTCCAACTCTCTCTCAGACGATCGAAACTACCCCAGTTGTGGCGCGGCTGTCAACCACATAAAACAAATTTACTAATCAACAGGCAACAAAGACTTAACATTAAATCTGTAAATCATATACTGAAGCAATTGGTAATAGTCATTAGTGTAAATCAATTATTGCATTGTTGAAGAGCTTAGAGCTATGTAAACATGTAAATCATATTGCAAAATGAATAACAATATGAGGAGAAAATCTTCATGAATTAAAAATAATAGTATGCAAAAATTGGGTAATATATATATATATATATATATATATATATATATATATATATATATATATATATATATATATATATATATATATATATATAATTAATATATATTACCATTAGCGTTACTAAGACGATTACTAAAGGCACTTTACCGATACCAGGAGTGAATTATCGTTACTAAGGACCATTACCAAACGAGAACTATCATTACCAATGACACTTTACCGTTACCAAGAGGAAACTATGATTAATAAGGAAGCCCTTAACCGTTACCAAGAGGTAACTACCCTTACTTAGGAAACTTTTTAGCGTTATCAACTGTATTATATTTTGACTGTGAAAATAAATGCAAATTTCACAACAGTTACTCCTTATCCCTTCCCATGCATCAATTAATCCTTCCCCATGCATCAATTAATCCTTCCCCCATGCATCAATTAATCCTTCCCCATGCATCAATTAATCCCTTCCCATGCATCAATTAATCCTTCCCCCATGCATCAATTAATCCTTCCCCATGCATCAATTAATCCCTTCCCATGCATCAATTAATCCTTCCCCATGCACCAATTAATCCCTTCCCATGCATCAATTAATCCTTCCCCATGCACCAATTAATCCCTTCCCATGCATCAATTAATCCTTCCCCATGCATCAATTAATCCCTTCCCATGCATCAATTAATCCTTCCCCATGCACCAATTAATCCCTTCCCATGCATCAATTAATCCTTCCCCATGCACCAATTAATCCCTTCCCATGCATCAATTAATCCTTCCCCCATGCATCAATTATCCCTTCCCATGCATCAATTAATCCTTTTCCATGCATCAATTAATCCCTTCCATGCATCAATTAATCCCTTCCCATGCATCAATTAATCCCTGCTCTCTACATCAATTAATCCCTGCCCTCTACACTCCCTCTGCATCAATTAATCCCTCCCCTCTACATCAATTAATCCCTCCACTCTACATCAATTAATCCCTCCTCATGCACCAATTAATCCCCTCCTCTACACTCCCTCTGCATCAATTAATCCCTCCCCTCTACATCAATTAATCCCTCCCCTCTGCATCAATTAATCCCTCCCCTCTACATCAATTAATCCCTGCCCTCTACACTCCCTCTGCATCAATTAATCCCACTCTCTTAAGCACCATCGAACTAACCCTCCAGCGAGCCAGCCACCAGGGACCCAACACCTGTGAGCTACTCCTCGACGCTACTCCTCGACGCTACTCCTCGACTTGAGCGAGTGGTTCCCACGTCTCTAAGAACCAGGTAGTTGTAATGTTCCTCCGGGCAGGTAGATCAGGTGATTCAGGTGCCAAGACCAATCATCCACTTCACCTGGTTCGCCATGTCTTGATGGAGTCTAAGGCGCTCAGCCTCCGGGGAACCTGTAACTTGAGCGGTTGTGCTTACCTTTCTGCCCAGCGGCAGTAACAGTAGCAGCAGTAACAGTAGCAGCTGTAACAGTAGCAGCTGTAACAGCGTTGGCAAACATGAAGCTACATCAGCTGCAGCATTTGTGAAAATCAGCAGAAATATCTACAATGATAGTTTGTGTAAGTAGCTGGAACATTAACAGTAGCAGTAGCAACAGTAGCAGCAACAGCAACGATAACAGGAACTATGCCAGCTGCTGGTGCATGTACAAAGGTTACAAAGGCGAAGAGCAAGTGGAAACAAAGATACCAGTGGAGGGGAGATGGGTAGCAGTCTAGTTTATATACTAGGGCGGTGAAGAGGAGTACTAGTCTAGCTCCTATACTAGGGGGTAGGGTTATCTTGAGTTATCTTGAGATGATTTCGGGGCTTTTTAGTGTCCCCGCGGCCCGGTCCTCGACCAGGCCTCCACCCCAGGAAGCAGCCCGTGACAGCTGACTAACACCCAGGTACCTATTTTACTGCTAGGTAACAGGGGCATAGGGTGAAAGAAACTCTGCCCAATGTTTCTCGCCGGCGCCTGGTATCGAACCCAGGACCACAGGATCACAAGTCCAGCGTGCTGTCCGCTCGGCCGACCGGCTCCCTTTATAGGGTGGTATAATCTATTGGAGACACTAGGGGGTAGTGGGGGGATTCACTAATGATTACAATAGGGTGGTGAAGGTTGATTTGTGAATATATTGGGAGGAAAGAAGCAACATTGGGAGATATAATGAAGATATCGAGGCGAATTAGTATGCTGATAGCAGAGATATGCTGGCATGATATCAGTTTTGGAAGGTAGTAGGGAATAGTATAGCGAGTATACTGTCAAATATGCAATTTTTTGTTGTTGTTTAATGAAAGATGTGCTGATCGCTGACCAAATTTAGGAACCACTGCTCCAAGGAGATTTTAAAATTTTAGATTAGAATTTTATAGAAGCAAATTCTATTATTTTTTCCGAAACCACGTTGTTGGGAGATATATTATATACGTGAATTTGTCCATGTAATTTTGTGATCGGTTTTCACTTACCAGGTTTATGTAATTTTTTTTTTGAGTTTTGATTTTTTGGAGTTTTGCTGACCATATCTAGAAGACCATTTGCGTGATAGTTTTTAAATTCCAGGGGTCAGATTCACGAAGTAGTTACGCAAGTACTTACGAACGTGTAAATCATTAATCAATCTTTGACGGCTTTGGTTACATTTATTGGACAATTTACAAGCGTGAAAACTTGCCAATCAACTGTTGTTGTTATAAACAGCCTCCTGGTGCTTCGGAGCTCATTAACTGTTTAATAATTGTAAACAAAGCCGCCAAAGATAAGAAAAGATGTTCAGGTTCGTAAGTGCTTGCGAAATTGCTTTGTGAATATGGCCCCAGGCAATTTTTGGCCATATTAAATTTAATTGCAATCATTGCAATAAATTATGGACTCCTACGCCCTTATTTTTGATCTGACAGATGTTTACTAATTCCTTTATGACTTTATTTGGGTAACTGAAAATTATTTTTCAGTTACTCAAATAAATGAAAAGCTGACATACAACAGAACCACAACCCCCCCTCCTCCCTACAACAAATCACAATAACGTGGTTGAAGACACAATCAAACAACCCACAACTCACCGTTACCTACACCGTTACCTGTTGATTGACGGTTGAGAGCCTGGACCAAAGAGCCAGAGCTCAACCCCCGCAAGCACAAATAGGTGAGTATACACCGCTAACAACCCTACCTCACACCCCTACAACTCATTATCGCCCATCCCCCCCCCCCCATAGCCTGTAATACACTCCCACTCACCCTCTAATACACTCCCACTCACCCTCTAATACACTCCCACTCACCCTCTAATACACTCCCACTCACCCTCTAATACACTCCCACTCACCCTCTAATACACTCCCACTCACCCTCTAATACACTCCCACTCACCCTGTAATACACACCCACTCACCCTCTAATACACTCCCACTCACCCTCTAATACACTCCCACTCACCCTCTAATACACTCCCACTCACCCTCTAATACACTCCCACTCACCCTCTAATACACTCCCACTCACCCTTTAATACACTCCCACTCACCCTCTAATACACTCCCACTCACCCTCTAATACACTCCCACTCACCCTCTAATACACTCCCACTCACCCTGTAATACACACCCACTCACCCTCTAATACACTCCCACTCACCCTCTAATACACTCCCACTCACCCTCTAATACACTCCCACTCACCCTCTAATACACTCCCACTCACCCTCTAATACACTCCCACTCACCCTCTAATACACTCCCACTCACCCTCTAATACACTCCCACTCACCCTCTAATACACTCCCACTCACCCTCTAATACACTTACCATAAGTACACTCACTACACTCCACCACATCTCAATTTACCTGGAAAATCTCTTCCATGTAGCCACCTACCCCCCCCCCTTCCAGGCGGCAAAGGGGGGGGGGGGGGGTTGGATTGAAAGGGTGGTGGATAGAGGGGTGTGTGTAACCCGAGGTGGGGAGGATTGGGGACGAGGTGGGGGAGGGGGAATCGAACCCATAGTTTCCCTATCCCCATCTTTCCTGTTTCAGCGGAAATCTGAATTCCTTTTTTTAACAAAAAAGGAATCCCAAAACGCTATTGTAAGTCAGAGACACATAGGGGGGATACATGCACCACCACACACTGCTCAAGACACATACACATCCGTGGAATACCTCTCCCCAACCGACGTTCATTCTCCGCTAACCAGTTCCACTCTGGATGGAATGCGGAATGGAGTTATTCTACGGATCCAGGAGATATTGGATTGTGTTTTTAGTTGATGTGTGTGTGTGATTGGGGAACAAATAGGGAGGTGTAGCGTGTTCTCTTTCTGTCTGTCTCTCTCTGTCTCTGTCTCTCTGTCTCTCACCTATAGCGTCGATTATGCTTTTATTATTGGAAATGATGATAGATTAAATATTCGAAAGTTAATTGATGGAGGTATTTCTGGAGCGCTGTGTATGTTGGGGTTAATAAGAGTGAGGAATGAGTGATATGAGAGACATCTATCTCTGGTTATACATCCTGTGTGTGTGTGTGTGTGTGTGTGTGTGTGTGTGTGTGTGTGTGTGTGTGTGTGTGTGTGTGTGTGTGTGTGTGTGTGTGTGTGTGTGTGTGTGTGTATAGATTTTGTTGGTATTAGGATCAAACTCATGCTTGCTCACATCCACTTCAAATGTTTCTTATTTCATGTGTATATCTTCTGACTGTACCTGTATCTGGTGTATACAGGTATGTATACTCTTGTAGTATACAGTAGTTCGAAGATATACACTCAGGATATTCTTCCTTCTCTGTTCTTTAATATTACTATTTTGTTTTCATTGGAACTTTATTGTAAAAATTATGAAGTTCATTTATTCAGTTCTATTAATTGTTTAACAGTGGGCTTTTATTTAATAATTTAATAGTAATCTAAATATGAAATTTTGGGATAGTTGTTTGATATAGTTTCTTTAATATGGTATTTAGGAGACTTATTTAAAACTTAAGAATAATTTAAACTGCAGAATACACATTGATCAATATATATATATATATATATATATATATATATATATATATATATATATATATATATATATATATATATATATATATTATATATATAACCTATTTTTGAAACAATTACGTTACATAGTAATATATATAATGGTCGTACGATCGTCCCACTAGTCGTACGACCATCCCACTAGTCGTACGACCGTTTCACTAGTCGTACGACCGTCCCACTAGTCGTACGACCGTCTCACTAGTCGTACGGACCGTTCCACTAGTCGTACGACTGTCCCACTAGTCGTACGACCGTCCCACTAGTCGTACAACCCTCCCACCAATCTTACGACCTCCCACCAATCTTACGACCTCCCCACCAATCTTACGACCGCCCCACCAATCTTACGACCCCCCCCCACCAATCTTACGACCCCCCCACCAAACATGAGAAGTAACCAAGGGAGCATAACCCTAAATATTCAGGGCACCTCGTCCAAAATAGAGAGATTGACAGGGAACGTTACCTGCAGAACACCACGAAGCAAGAGTACTCACATCACCCGGATGGAGGAAGGGAAGAGCGTGAAGGTAAGCTGTCCGAAGGGTGCCTGAGGTAGGGGTGAAGGTGGTGCCTTGAGACAGTTGAGCTGCTGTTACTACTCTTAGCATGACCATGCTTCCTCCTGCTTCAGCAGACTGCTGCTGCTGCTGCTGCTGCTGCAGACACAACTCCCTTGGGATGAGGACACAGGTCTCCATAACTGCCGGATTTTCAGGTCGTTAAGGCCTATTACGACCAGTTCTGCAACCAGGAGGTATGGGGCACTTCCGGTGTCAACACTTAGGGTCGTAATTCACTCTCTTGTTGCTCTGACATAGCTGTTCCTATCTGTAAAGCTTAATTAGCTTTTTTAACTTAGCTTTTTTTGCTTCTTTTTTAATATACTTTCCGTATATTTTCAGTGTTGTCAAATACACTATGATTTATGAATAAAGAAGCACTTTTATTGAATTCGTTGAAGTGTTTTGAGTGGTAGTTAAAGATCTACTTGAGCAACAGTCGTAGTCCAAGTGTACATTGATCAGACTCATGTTTCCTCAGTCAAAAGCACTTTACCACAAGTACTTAACAAAGCCAGTCTTGCAGATGCAGCTCTCATGCTTCAGACGTCGCGATATCACGATGGGTGGAAGTTATTGGGCTCTACAAAGGAGCCAGAATAGCCACCAGTTGACAGGACCCGTTGACAGGTAGACAGGTAGACAAGAGCTGTCAAGGGACCGTGGAGGGGGTGAAGGGGGAGCTGTTCTCTAGACTCACACCCACACTTTACTGACCTCTCTCACCTGTCGCACCTTTCCTCCCGCCCAGCCCCGCCCACCTACAGGGACATCCCGCCCAGCCCCGCCCACCTACAGGGACATCCCGCCCAGCCCCGCCCACCTACAGGGACATCCCGCCCACCCCCGCCCACCTCCGGTTATAATGATACTAAATAATAAGGAGAACATCGATATTTACTCTTGAATTACAAATAAACATCTTTAATGAATGTGTATACTCACCTAATTGTACTCACCTAATTGTGCTTGCGGGGGTTGAGCTCTGGCTCTTTGGTCCCGCCTCTCAACTGTCAATCAACTGGTGTATAGGTTCCTGAGCCTACTGGGCTCTATCATATCTACATTTGAAACTGTGTATGGAGTCAGCCTCCACCACATTACTGCCTAATGCATTCCATTTATTAACTACTCTGACACTGAAAAAATTCTTTATAACGTCTCTGTGGCTCACTTGGGTACTTAGTTTCCACCTGTGTCCCCTTGTTCGCGTCCCACCAGTGTTGAATAGTTTATCCTTGCTTACCCGGTCGATTACCCTGAGAATTTTGTAGGTAGCGATCATGTCTCCCCTTACTATATAATATATATATAATCTTATAGGTCCTTAATCTTAATTTTCCCCGGAATACGACCCGGATTCACGAAGCAGTTAGGCAGGCACGTACGAACCAGGGGGCAAGATTCACGAAGCAGTTACGCAAGCACTTACGAATCTGTACATCTTTTCTAAATCTTTGGCGGCTTTGTTTACAATTATTAAACAGTTAATGAGCTCCGAAGCACCAGGAGGCTTTAGGACTACGAATCCCGAGCACTCTCCACTCAGCCGTCAGGCTCTCTTAGACCTACAAAAAAAATCACGGCCTGGGATTGAGCTAAGAACCGTAGGAACACGTGGAATTGCAGAATATGTCTATCCTACGCTTGAAACAATCCAACAATCCCACATCTATTACATCACATAGTTGGTTCCATAAGTGAGCAACGCTGGTTTCCAACCCAGAGAGAAGAGAGAGACGAGAAGAGAACACAGGGAGAAGAATAATGAAGATAACTAAAGAGAACCAGCGAATAAAGAAGGGAATAGATAGCAGCGATTAACCTACCAACGTGACTACCGTTGGCAACACTGATCCCACTACTGAGAGCTACGGGCGCTGTTGTTAGCTCCCAGTGTTGCCAACTTTACGAATTTGAATGTGGACGAGAGAGAGAGAGAGAGAGAGAGAGAGAGAGAGAGAGAGAGAGAGAGAGAGAGAGAGAGAGAGAGAGAGAGAGAGAGAGAGAGAGAGAGAGACAGACAGACAGACAGACAGACAGACAGACAGACAGAAATTGCTATCCTTAGTACCCTCGTTGCCATAGTCCACCATGGGCACTTTTGACAGCGTTTGGGATAGACGGAAGGAGGCAACCACCTTATGGACTGTATAACTGGTACTGTCATAGTTCTAGCCGCAGCCTCCGATGGTATCAGATGGAGAGCCTATCCATCTCCACTTTGGCGCCCCCTCTTCATCCCTCCTATCCACATCCCACAGGCTATCCCCATCCCTACTTCAGTAAGCTTCCGGAGCACTCTAAATGAATTACAGCATTAGTGGATCATAGGTACATATACCCAGTAGTCAGTATTACAGCTCAGTATGGGTGTGTTTCAGCTGTATAGTCAGTATTACAGCAGAAGTCAGTATTACAGCAGAAGTCAGTATTACAGCAGAAGTCAGTATTACAGCAGAAGTCAGTATTACAGCAGAAGTCAGTATCACAGCAGAAGTCAGTATCACAGCAGAAGTCAGTATTACAGCAGAAGTCAGTATTACAGCAGAAGTCAGTATTACAGCAGAAGTCAGTATTACAGCAGAAGTCAGTATTACAGCAGAAGTCAGTATTACAGCAGAAGTCAGTATTACAGCAGAAGTCAGTATTACAGCAGTAGATAGTACAAAAATACTCTCAGTTCGACAGACGCATGTCAAGAGCTTAGCTTACTTTTCTCAGCTATGAAAACAAAGCTAAAGCTTCACCCAGCTTGACGGGTAGAAACTCTTCGTAAAATGCAACAATGTGACGGTTGCAATCATTAAATATATATGCAAGAAATGGTTGTTTTTAAGACCAGAAATAATGCTTGAAGGGTTTGAACAAGTGTAAAGCGAAGATATGAAGATAATTATCTGGTATCTCCGCTCGTTGACTGGGTTAGGTGGGCCCCATTAAGCAGTTACTCAAGTACTTACGAAACCTTTACAACTTTTCTCAATATTTGGCGGCTTTGTTTACATATATAAGACAGTTAATGAGCTCCGAAGCACCAGGAGGCTGTTTACAACAACAACAACTTTTGATTGGGAAGTTTCTATGCTCCTTAACTGCTCAATCCATCAAAGATTGATGGATTGATGAACAAAGCCGCCATAGAAGATATAGATCTTGTCAAGTAGATGAATAAATGTTTGTTGATATCAACTATTAACAGTTTAACCCAACTTTCAGATATATCTAAGGGTTTCCATTCCTTATCAAAGAATACACAAGTATATGGCAAGCTAAATAATAAATAGAATAGTTACAGCTGTATATATTACAGAAAATAACAATTATATTCTTCTCGACGAAAAAGTAGTTAAACTTGGCTTTTAAAAGTTGTAATTAAACTTTTATACTGTTGCTCAAAGCTCTTGTTTACTTTTTGTTCCAATAGTCATGCTTAAATGCTTCAAGTTACATATTAAAAATCAATAATATTTTGGATTTCGATAAAAGCCTAACGTGTATGAATACACTCAGGCTTCCTGTCCCCCCGACACAATGAAACGAATTATACAATGAGGGTTTAATCTAATCTACATTATACTTGCTTGTTGGTCAATAAAACTGTTGTTGTTGGCTTAAAAAGTAGACGAGGAGTCACAATAACGTGGTTGAAATATGTTGACCAGACCACACACTAGAAAGTGAAGGGACGACGATGTTTCGGTCCGTCCTGGACCATTCTCAAGTCGACTGTGATAATGGTTCAACATGGAGCGAAACGTCGTCGTCTCCTAATCTTCTGGTGTGTGGTTTTGACTTGCCTTAATAACCTTCCACATGATAGGTGGTAGTTAAGCCCATGGTCAAACAAGCTCGTTTAACACTGGTAATCAGAGCCCGAGTGGGCCAGTGCAGCAGAGGTTGGGAGTGGCGCCGGTTCGAGTCGAATTCACTCGAAGTAATTCCCGTTTTGAATGAACGGCATATTGTCTGTGGGGTCGACCGCTGGATGGAATGGACTTGGTTGGAAAAATTATAGCAACTAGCTTCTGGATTCTTTTGATAAATAAAATTAAAAATCAATAATACTATTTTAATTATATAAAAATACAATCAAATTACAGTGGTTATGTAGCAGGTACAGTATTTGTATATGTTATATTTTACTAAAAACGCCCGGCGCTATAGGAATGATATACGATAATGAGTATAGTAAGTTAATCGTTGTTTGGGTAATACAGAGTACTTAAGACTGCGCAGTAAACAATATTAATTATGACACAGTACTCGGTTAATAGGAATATGTCTTCAGTTTACTAACCAATGGCAACAAGTCCTCGACTCAAGTTCATTCCATCCAGCGGTCGACCCCACAGACGTATTCATAAATTTTAACATGCTGTTCATTCAAAACAGGAATTTTCTCAAATATAAATTAATATTATAATATATTGTGCATATATAGGTATAGGTTAGGTTAGGTGTTTAGGTTCTGTTGGCGATTATTGGTATTTGTAGTACGTGGGTGAAGCATTTACAGCGTTGTGGTTCGAACACAAGTCGTCAGTGAAGCACTTGTTCCGGAAGTGTTCGGATGTCAATAGAAATGAAGAAAAATCAGCCCGTCCTCCAAACAAAGATCCAAAAGTGATTCCATGCACCCGCCAAACCCCTGTTTATGAATGAAAAACGGTTTACACACGACTCACAACTGATGACGTTCGAACACTTCCGGAACAAATGCTTCACTGACGAATTTTGTTCGAACCACAACGCTATAAATGCTTCACCCACGTACTACAAATACAAATAATCGCCAACAGAACCTAAACACGTAACCTAACCTATGCATATATATGCACAATATGCTAATATATTAAAAATATTAATTTATATTTGAGAAACACTCCCGTTTTGAATGAAGAGCATGTTAAAATTTATGAATGCGTCTGTGGGGTCGACCGCTGGATGGAATGAACTTGAGTCGAAGACCGGTTGATAGCAACTCGCGAAATTGGCACTCACTATCCCGCTTTCTATTTGTGGGTCCTCCGGTAGGTTAGGATAGGGCACGACAGTTTCTTGTCGTCGGGAACGTTTGGGAGAACAGGCTGGCCTGTCAACTTATCTTCCTCCTTGAGACAAAACTACATAAAGGGATAATTGGCCAATTTAATATGCCAGTAACAGTATGTGTCTCATCTGACAACCTTAACAACGGTATATTAAAAATATGTAACTTCTAAAATGAAATTGGATATATAATGTGGATATAGGCCTAGGTAAGGCTGTATAATTTGGTATAGTTAATTTAGGTAATGTTTGTAACACAGTCTTTAAGTAATTAAAGTGACTTTAAGTAATATATTTCATATGGATATCAAGTAATTTATTCTACACATTAAAAGTTCAATGTTAGAAAAGTTCACTCCTATTGTTCATTATAAAAACAATGATTTAGTGGTTCTCATTATATAATCTTCCCCCCCCCCCACACACACACTGCCTCGGGGGGTGTGACCAGTGATGTATATTTGGAATAATTTCTTAGTTCGAACATGAAGACTGTAGAAAAATATGTGACACAGTCACATATTCATAGGCACGTGTATGTGTGCGTTACTTGTCACATGTGTGCATGTCAAACATGTGTTTAATTACACATGCAACCGTTTCAGAACATGCAGGCTGTTGGATCTGGGTAGGCAGCCATTTTGTCTGTATTCACGTAGTCTCTCTCTCTGTCTCTCTCTCTCTCCCTCTCTCCCTCTCTCCCCCTCTCTCTCTCTCTCTCTCTCTCTCTCTCTCTCTCTCTCTCTCTCTCTCTCTCTCTCTCTCTCTCTCTCTCTCTCTCTCTCCTCTCTCTCTCTCTCTCTCTCTCTCTCTCTCTTCTCCTAGTAGTAGTTATTTACAGGTGAGGACCTCTATAGTGCGAGAGCAGCTGTGGCACTGGACTTCGCAACACCAGACGACCTGGCACTGGCACGACTCCTTCAGGAGGGCCAGGGCGGTGTCGTAACCCCGCCCACAGCACAATACATCGCAGTTCCTCCTGCTGTGGCACGACCGACCTCTAGTTCCGGCTCCATACTTGGTTCTACGACAGAAGTTGGGCGATTTGTCTAGATAGACTAGCTTGGTGAGGTCGCCAAGGGGTGTTTTCATGAGTCTCTGGTCAAATCCATTCTCTAAAGGGCTTTGCTCCGTTCTCTGTCGACCTCGGGAGGGCTGACTAAATAATAATGTGTTGGTGTGTCTCGTCTGGCGTTTTCTGGACCTTGTGTGTGCCTGTTTGACAAGTTGACGATCTTGGTTTTCCATTTTAAACGACTTGGTAAGAAAGTTGTTGCAGTCTTGAGAGGACTTGGTGCAGTTCTTGTGTGTTGCTGAAGAGTTGAGAGCAGCTCGAGGTGGTCTAAGCTTCCTCTTACCGGATCTCTTGGTCATCTGGAAGAAAAACATCACATTTCTCATTCTGATATTATCACATTAACCGATATTATCTCAGACCGTCACAATCTCGTGGCTGAAGTATGTTGACCAAACCACACATCAGAAGATGAAGAGACGGCGACGTTTCGGTCCGTCCAGACCATTATCAAGTCGATTGTGATACTCGCTTTCGACTTGATAGTGGTCCAAGACGGACCGAAACGTCGTCGTCTCTCCATCTTCTGCATCAACAGCTTTTTATGCATCAGTAGCTCTATAACATGTTCTAAATCATCACATTGCAAACTAAGTAATAATCAGAAGAAAGTACTACACCATATTACTTTTTTTAAAATCAAATCAAATCAAATATTTATTTAGGTAAAGTACATACAAAGGGTGATACATTGATGGATTTATAGATAGAGCTAGTACATACAATGCCTATCTTGAGGGTTATCTTGAGATGATTTCGGGGCTTTAGTGTCCCCGCGGCCTGGTCCTCGACCAGGCCTCCACCCCCAGGAAGCAGCCCGTGACAGCTGACTAACACCCAGGTACCTATTTTACTACTAGGTAACAGGGGCATAGGGTGAAAGAAACTCTGCCCATTGTTTCTCGCCGGCGCCCGGGATCGACCCCGGGACCACAGGATCACAAGTCCAGCGTGCTGTCCGCTCGGCCGACCGGCTCCCAAAGCCTAAAGCCACTATTACGCAAAGCGTTTCGGGCAGATAACTTATTATAATGTTTAATAACTTATCACAAAGAATGTCAGCTTTGATACGTTTGTGATGTTATTAAAATATGAACTATGAATGTGATTTTCTCTAGGTATCTCAGTGACCCATCTAGTTCAGTTGATAGTTTGTATGTGGTTTATCACTAACAGTTTCGTTGAACATGTGAACATTCTCAAAGGCAATGGTGAAAAGTATACATTTGTATCCAAAATAACCAATGAGGATGAGGTGAAGTTAATTGGTCGCTTGATCCTATTGGTCTTCTGTTGCTTGTGTATTTTCTATGCCCTAAATATGGCTAGGACACAGTGTTCAAGAGAGAACTGGATAAGCACCTCCAAAGGATACCTGATCAACCAGGCTGTGACTCATACGTCAGGCTGCGAGCAGCCGCGTCTAACAGCCTGGTTGATCAGTCCAGCAACCAGGAGGCCTGGTCGACGACCGGGCCGCGGGGACACTAAGCCCCGGAAGCACCTCAAGGTAGCCTCAAGGTAGGGCTGTGAACTAGATGGTCTAACTTGAACTTGAAGATGATAGAGTTTTTTAGTTTAGTTTAGTTCATTTATTATGCACCCCATACCCATCTTGTGGGCGGTAGGGGAAAGGGTTACAGAGGCACATAATGGGCTCAGGGACTGAACCCCACAATTCATTTAGCTAAGTAAGTTACAATCTTGATGAGCTAGTTACAAAATTCAATATAAGTCGTCACATCAACAATGGGTTCTTGAAGATGATAGAATGTACCTGAATGTGAATTGGCTGTGATGGCAGTTAGTTGGGATTGCTTGATATATAGTGCTTCGCTGATGTCTAGTCTATTGTCATAGTATCTATTGTTTCTAGTGTTGTTGGTCATGATATCGCTGTTGATGATACGGTTGTGTGTGTAGAAATTATATGCTTCTTAACGGAGCCATGATGTTTGTGGATTGTCAGGTGCCTTTAAATACATGTTGTTGTCTTGCCTATATATTGAGATCGTTGGCGCTAACATTAATGAGTTGTAAGGTGGTTTTTCTCATTTCTCCTTATCCTCTTTGGTTATATAATAAACTACTCAATCGCAGGTCTTCACAACAAGTGTTCAATCGACTTGAGAATGGTCCAGGACGGACCGAAACGTCGTCGTCCCTTCACCTTCTAGTGTGTGGTCTGGTCAACATACTTCAGCCACGTTATTGTGACTCATTGCCTGCACAAGTGTTCAATCTTACCTGGACGTGGTTATTACTTCTGGCGAGGACTGCGGCCTTGTAGAGCCGCTTGAGCACTCTGGCGGCCTCCACGATAGGCCGCAGCTGTATCCAGCAGGTCTTCATGCTGCAGGAGCCTGACGCCCCGTGGCATTTGCACATCTGCTGCCCTGACCTCACCATCGTCTGTAACATAAGCAATATTGAGCTTTTCATTCTGTGGACAGGGTTCGTATCCCCAGCTGTACACAGCTTCTCACTCTGAGGACAGGGTTCGTATCCCAGCAGTAGAGAGCAGCTCACTCTGAGGACAGGGTTCGTATCCCAGCAGTAGAGAGCAGCTCACTCTGAGGACAGGGTTCGTATCCCAGCAGTAGAGAGCAGCTCACTCTGTGGACAGGGTTCGTACCCCAGCAGTACACAGCTGTTCACTCTGAGGACAGGGTTCGTATCCCAGCAGTACACAGCTGCTCAATATGAGGACACGGTTCATACCCCAGCAGTACACAGCTGCACACTCTGAGGACAGGGTTCGTACCCCAGCAGTACACAGCTGCACACTCTGAGGACAGGGTTCGTATCCCAGCAGTACACAGCTGCACACTCTGAGGACAGGGTTCGTATCCCAGCAGTACACAGCTGCACACTCTGAGGACACGGTTCGTACCCCAGCAGTACACAGCTGCACACTCTGAGGACAGGGTTCGTATCCCAGCAGTACACAGCTGCACACTCTGAGGACAGGGTTCGTATCCCAGCAGTACACAGCTGCACACTCTGAGGACACGGTTCGTACCCCAGCAGTACACAGCTGCACACTCTGAGGACAGGGTTCGTATCCCAGCAGTACACAGCTGCACACTCTGAGGACAGGGTTCGTACCCCAGCTGTACACAGCTGCACACTCTGAGGACAGGGTTCGTACCCCAGCTGTACACAGCTGCACACTCTGAGGACAGGGTTCGTACCTAAGCAGTTTATTCCGAAGACTGGGAAGGGAAAATGGTCCTTACGAACCAAACCAATTCTTTTATCTGTAATCGAATTCTACAGATTGAGTTAGATATTAAGGTTTAACTCTCTCATTCACCGGGATATATGTGAACCAGTTTGATTAGCACGCTCCAGTGGGGGGATTCAGCTAATCTAAGCAAACTAGTTTAAACGAAAATAAACAAATTCAGTGCAAGAGATGAGATTACATGTCTTGAACATGTACCAACCATAAATTGGTAGTTTGCTTTCACGTGTGGTTGTGGTTCAGAGACAAATATATATAAAACTCTGCCATTATTTTGTCTGGGATAAGATGTACTCATGAATTAATATTAAGCAATAAAACTGTACTTTCGTAAACTTAAATTTATGCAACATAGTTTTGTACATCAGATACGGCTGAACAAACAGTTTTGTAGATCAGGAAACGTTGAATAAACAGTTTGACATATGAGAGATATTTGAGTTTATCGTCAAGCCTGCCCAGTAATTGTGAGGTTAAGGGGTGGTGAAGGTAAGCTTTGATTGGTATGGTAAAAAAATGGTAAAGAATGGTAAAAAAATCATAGACTTTTTCAAACAATGGAGTGCAGGTCTATGGAACAATTTACTAAGTAACAATACGAAGGCAAATTACCTAAAGAATTTCAAATATAAGTTGGACAACACAAAGAAATGACTGTATATACATACATACATACATACATACATACATACATACATACATACATACATACATACATACATACATACATACATACATACATACATACATACATACACACATACATACATACATACATACATACACACATACATACATACATACATACATACATACACACATACATACATACATACATACATACATACATACATACATACATACATACATACATACACACACACATACATACATACATACATACATACATACATACATACATACATACATACATACATACATACATACATACACACATACAGCATTAACTACTTTTCAGATATATTGATTTAAACGTTCTCAAGACTAATCAGAAGATCAATTATATATACTCCCAAGATTCCTTTCTTACCTTTATCCCGACTCGGGCATTGTGGGAGTCGATTTGGGACTTAATGTCTCTAGTGAGTTGAGGAAACTTGACTGGTGGTGACCTAAGACCTATACCAGCAACCATCAACCCAAAAGGTCTAAGCTTCCTTCGTCTTGAGCCAAAGAAGACTTTTTCTGTGAATCTTAAAAGAATACAGTAATGAATATCAGTTATATGGTTGAGTAATTTATCTAAGACTTAAAAATAAGTTTTTAGGCATAGTGGGTGAACCAGTGGAAACTTTAGGTAAGTCAATATATATATATATATATATATATATATATATATATATATATATATATATATATATATATACATATATATATATATATATATATATATATATATATATATATATATATATATATATATATATATATATATAATATGCAAACAAGCCTGAATGGTCCCCAGGCATATATTCAACTGAATTAGTTATATATATGAATCAGTTATATACAATGATTTCCAATTAGTCCATTGTAATGTATATTTTATAGGTATGTTTAATGTGTATATTATAGGGAAGTGTTGCGATGTATACTTCTTAGAAGTATTCGGTGTTGTTGCGTGTATATCAGAGGGATGTGTTGTGATGTGTATATCACAGGGATGTGTTGTGATGTGTATATCAGAGGGATGTGTTGTGATGTGTATATCACAGGGATGTGTTGTGATGTGTATATCACAGGGATGTGTTGTGATGTGTATATCACAGGGATGTGTTGTGATGTGTATATCAGAGGGATGTGTTGTGATGTGTATATCACAGGGATGTGTTGTGATGTGTATATCAGAGGGATGTGTTGTGATGTGTATATCAGAGAAGTGTGATGAAGTGTATTTTTGAGATGTGTTTCGGTGAGTATATCGAAGTGATGTATGATGGGGTGAGTATCATAGGAGTGTATTGTGGGTATATTTCATACTTGTATTATAGTATATCTTATAAATCTTTAGTGATGTGTATATTACTGAGAAGACATATTGTATGATTAATGTTGTGAATATTGTGGAGAGTGTGTGTGTATTACGTATGTTGTGAACATGTCTGTGAAGAACAGAAAATCACTAAATTATGAGAGCTCTTCATACTAGGGATTTTCAATTGGTCAAATAAATTGTTCCTATGGCAGTCACCTCGACTTTCTGACCTCGTATATTGGTGCTTACGATAAGGTGAGAGGGGGAGATACGACCCATGAGCCTCGTACCTTTCACCGTAGCTGATGTTGTCACTACAGCCCCCGTAGCTCCATGCCCGCAGGGTATCGACTTCATTCTGGTGGGAAGCGCCACAGGGGCAGTGGGTAAGATGCCCCAGGGCACAGGAGCGGGCCACGGCGAAGGTCATCGATGCCGCGGAAAGTGCTTGCAGAAAAGCTGTTTCCGGAAACACTTGAGGGAGAAGAATGAACATTAAATCTGATAAGAAGCTATCTTACATCAATGCAATTATGAAATACTTCAAGAGGAAACACTTGAAGGAGAAGAATGAACATTAAAACTGATAAGAAGCCTTCTTACATCAATGCAATTATGAAATACTTCAAGAGGAACAACAAATGAGGTCATTTGCTCACTCACACACTCACCTCTTCTCATTATCATGAGTCTGGTGCCATCAAGGGAGCAGTTCCATCTATGGTGCTGCAGGAGTGCCTGGCACTGTGTTACGCCCACCCTCGCAGCCTCCACCAGCACCTGTGCCACGCCCTCAGACCGCCCACACTGGCGTCGACCCCACCCACGCACGCCCACGCCCTCACACATCTGACCAGAGGGGACGTGGGGGGTGAGGGAGGATATTGAAGGTTAATAAAAATAATCCTATTATTAATTATGGATAATATAATTAAAAATAATGCTTTGTTTACAATAATAATTTATTGTATTCAATTATGGTTACTGTATTAATTGTAAAATACATATATACAATGCAGCAATATGTCAGACCATCCTCCAATAATAATAGCATTATATCAACTATTTGGTCAAACGTAAAAAAGGTGGACTGTTGGACCTAAACAAGTTCACGATTGGATTGGTTCCGAATTAAACCAAACAACATGCTTGAAAAGTTGAAAAGCAACTATAATGAACCTAATCAAACCTAATCCCTCCACGGAATCCTAATCCTATAATACACTACCTTAGACCTAATATAGTACATATACGTACTTAACTAGACCTAAGTATATTTAAGCTTTATTTTGACCATTTTTCATGCCCCCCAAAAGCAATTAATATTTAAAAAATGTAAATTAATGGTTTCAATAATTTATTTTTGCATATTCGCCCCAATTGCTGCTCTAAGCACCATCCATTTAGTAGGATGGATTGCTATATTCATGTATAAATATATATAAATATATGTTAATGACCTTTTTAAACACCTGTGTATTACAAAACTGAACTCAAAACACGGTTTAAGTATGAAATGAAAACACACACCTGTGAAGAGTTTTGGAATGCTGATATACCTGTTGATGGTCAGGTATACCAGTAATGATTCAGGTGTGTGAGTTGTGACTCTGATATATGGCTCATGAACTGATATACCATTCGTGATTCATATGTATAAATCCTGATTCAGATTGACCAGTCGTGTATCATGTATTCCAATTTTGCTGCAAGTATTTCACTCGTGATTCAGTACAGTCATTCGTGATTCAGTAAACAATTCGTGATTCAGTTAAACAATTCGTAATTAACTTAAACAATTCGTGATTCAGTTAAACAATTCGTAATTAACTTAAACAATTCGTGATTCAGTTAAACTATTCGTGATTCAGTTAAACAATTCGTGATTCAGTTAAACAATTCGTGATTCAGTTAAAAGAATTCGTGATTCAGTTAACCCATTTGGGAACTAGATATACCAATCATGATTCATCTACACCAATCTCACTCAGATATACCAATCATTATCCAAACATACCATTCTCGATTAAGATATACGAATCATAATTCGGATATCCAAATCATGATCCTGATATACCAATCGCGATTCACTCACAAAGGTATGCAAATGCACTCTCCTCAAGGCAGAATGCTTGCAAAAGCCAATCATTACAGATTTCTTAAACCAGGTGTCTCAAAGACTTTGGAGTTTAAAGAGAGTACTTCAAAGGCTAACTTCAGTCTTTCGACTGGAATGATCTTGACAGACTTAAAGTACGACCATGCAAGCTCTTCCAGGTAAGATCTCTTGGGGGTTCCTCTGGAATATTTAAGATTGAAAGGAATAGTTTAAAGATCTTGGGGAACATGAAGATATTGATTGAAGTCGTGTTTGTCAATGGACTGTGTTTTTATTTTTATGTTGTTAATGGTTGCTGTCCTTGCTCTGTGTTTGTTGCTTTCAAACTTTGTGTGTTTTTTGTTTTGTTTTGCTAGGAAGTTTCTTCTGTGTGTGTGTTTGTGTGTGTGTGTGTGTGTGTGTGTGTGTGTGTGTGTGTGTGTGTGTGTGTGTGTGTGTGTGTGTGTGTGTGTGTGTGTGTGTGTGTGTGTGTGTGTGTGTGTGTGTGTGTGTATGTGTGTGTGTGTGTGTGTGTGTGTGTGTGTGTGTGTGTGTGTGTGTGTGTGTGTGTGTGTGTGTGTGTGAGTGTGTGTGTGTGTGTGTCTGTCTGTCTGTCTCTCTCTCTCTCTCTGTCTCTCTCTGTCTCTCTCTCTCTCTCTCACTCTCTCTCTCTCTCTCTCTCTCTCTCTCTCTCTCTCTCTCTCTCTCTCTCTCTCTCTCTCTCTCTCTCTCTCTCTCTCTCTCTCTCTCTCTCTCTCTCTCTCTGTCATTATTTCACTTTCACTCATTTGTTAACTTTCCTGTTCTCTCTCTTCACACTCTCACTTTCTCTATCTCGTCTCTCATTCATTTTGTCTTACTTTCTCACACTTTCATTCCTTCGTTCACTTTCTCACTCTGTCATTCACTCACTCTCAATTTATCTTTTTTTTCCATTCATTTTCTCACTATATTACATTGTTTTCCATGAATTTTATCAGTATAATTCTCTCAATTCGTCCTTACAATCATAATACAATGGCTGTCCGCCCAGACACACACACACACAGGAGTAAGGGGAGACATGATCACTACCTATAAAATTCTCAGAAGAATTGACAGGGTAGATAAAGATAAACTGTTTAACACGGATGGTACGCGAACAAGGGGACACAGGTGGAAACTGAGTACCCACATGAGCCACAGGGACGTTAGAAAGAACTTTTTCAGTGTCAAAGTAGTTAACAGGTGGAATGCATTAGGCAGTGATGTGGTGGAGGCTGACTCCATACACAGTTTCAAATGATATGATAGAGCCCAATAGGCTCGGGAATCTGTACACCAGTTGACTGACAGTTGAGAGGCGGGACCAAAGAGTTGATGCTCAATCCTCGCAAATACAACTAGGTGAGTACACCTACCGTACGTGCGTCAAGAGTGGAGATGAAGGATGAGGATGCTGTGAGGATGCTCAGGTCCACCTTCCTCCTGCTGGATATTCTGTCGACCGACAATCATACAGAGATCGTTAAAATAAAAATAAAAAAGGGAGAAAATAAAGTAACTTCAGATCCTCTTGGGGTTAGGTTAGGTTAGGTTAGGTTAGGTTAGGTTAGGTTAGGTTAGGTTAGGTTACCAGTTAGGTTTAGGTTAGGTTAGGTTAGGTTAGGTTAGGTAAGGTTAGGTTAGGTTACCAGTTAGGTTTAGGTTAGGTTAGGTTAGGTTAGGTTAGGTTAGGTTAGGTTACCAGTTAGGTTTAGGTTAGGTTAGGTTAGGTTAGGTTAGGTAAGGTTAGGTTAGGTTAGGTTAGGTTAGGTTAGGTTAGGTTAGGTCAGGTTAGGTTAGGTTAGGTTAGGTTACCAGTTAGGTTTAGGTTAGGTTACCAGTTAGGTTTAGGTTAGGTTACCAGTTAGGTTAGGTTAGGTTAGGTTAGGTTAGGTTAGGTTAGGTTAGGTTACCAGTTAGGTTAGGTTAGGTTAGGTTAGGTTAGGTTAGGTTACCAGTTAGGTTTAGGTTAGGTTAGGTTAGGTTAGGTTAGGTTAGGTTACCAGTTAGGTTTAGTATTTTTCCCAATTCTTGGTTGGCATGGGATGGAATTATCAGCAGAAGTGCCAAGGCATTGTGACTATTTGGCACTGGGAGGGGGTCAGGATAAAGATTTGGGGTGGGACGGGGGAAGGAATGGTGCCTAACCATTTGGACGGTCGGGGATTGAACGCCGACCTGCATGAAGCGAGACCGTCCCTCTACCGTCTAGCCCAAGTGGTTGGTACAAATCAGAGTATTAATTACACCTCTCATACCCTTAATACCGCGGTAGTTATAATGCTTTAATGGGAGAATCCCTCATATAATATAGCTAAATAATATACATACGCAAGAAATTATCAATAAACACTGATCACATTAGAGCAGAATAAACTACAATTGAAATGTGGTTTATTTTGCATTTTATATATTCATATATTTGCGTTAATATGTCTTAGAATGACATATTAAAAAAAAACTTCAAAAAAGCTCATATGTGCAACTAAATTACCCTCCTCTTACACACCCGACTCATTACACACGCACTCAAAGAACGCCCTCATCAGCCCCTCACATACACACCTGACTCCCATTATGTTTGTTGACACAACAGTTACAGCCCCGCTCCTGTGCTAGGTAAGTCCACTACGGGGCTCACCATAGCCCGTGCTACTTGCCCCGCTCCTGTGCCAGGTAAGTCCACTACGGGCTCACCATAGCCCGTGCTACTTGCCCCGCTCCTGTGCCAGGTAAGTCCACTACGGGGCTCACCATAACCCGTGCTACTTGCCCCGCTCCTGTGCCAGGTAACTCAACCAATGACCAATTCGTTAACTACCTGTACACTGGGGAGCCGGTCGGCCGAGCGGACAGCACGCTGGTGTTATAATCCTGTGGTCCTGGGTTCGATCCCAGGCGCCGGCGAGAAACAATGGGCAGAGTTTCTTTCACCCCTGATGCCCCTGTTACCTAGCAGTAAAATAGGTACCCGGGTGTTAGTCAGCTGTCACGGGCTGCTTCCTGGGGGTGGAGGCCTGGTCAAGGACCGGGCCGCGGAGACACTAAAGCCCCGAAATCATCTCAAGATAACCTCAAGATAACCTCAAGATAACTTGACTTTTCTAACAGAAGCCACCACAAACAGTCATACTTTTGAAACCCAGTCGTTGCTGTTGTTAAAGATTCGCTACCTGGGACAAAAAGTTACAAGTAGCACGGGCTATGGTGAGCCCGTAGTCCTGAAACCCAGTCATACCCTGGAGATCTAGTTGTACCCTGGCCGCCGGGCAATGGACAACCTTATACTCACCCAAAGTAGCCATGACAACTGCAGCAGAAGAGGAGAGAGATGCAGGCAGCTGTACCCTGGCCGCCGGGCAATGGACAACCTTATACTCACCCAAAGTAACCATGACAACTGCAGCAGAAGAGGAGAGA
>NC_091225.1:18234189-18241689 GCF_040958095.1 Procambarus clarkii | reverse complement strand
TGAGATTTAATCATTAGCACTCTCTCTCTCTCTCTCTCTCTCTCTCTCTCTCTCTCTCTCTCTCTCTCTCTCTCTCTCTCTCTCTCTCTCTCTCTCTCTCTCTCTCCCTAATCCACTTCGTTATTTAATAATCTTACGATACGAATAATTTGCAATTAATGATACAAGGTCATTAGCCCCAACATTAATGAGCAGTTCCACGCTTACAACTTAGTAATTCTTCCGCTGTGTCCCGTTTGCCTCTCATTTAATATATTTTAATCTCTCACCACCTGAGGGAAGAGGAGAAGGAGGAGAAAAACCAAGAGAATTTGAAGAGACAAATACTTTTACTAATTCCTTGTAGCTCGCGCCCATAGAGTGACTGCAGGAACCGGTAGTTTGCTAAGGTGAGAATGGGGGTCGAACGGGTGGAATGGGAGCAGAATGGCAGTGGAATAGGAAGGAGAGGGAAAGTAAGGAAGAGTGGAAACGAGATAGTTAACAGAATATTAGAGAGAAGGAGAGAATATCACATATTAAGAATATTTGGTTTACTAATATCCTTGTGTGGTAAATTATGTCATATAAGTAGTTTGTTCTATATTATAAGTAGTTTCTTCTATAATATAAGTAGTTTGTTCTATAATATAAGTAGTTTGTTCTATAATATAAGCAGTTTGTTCTATAATAAGTAGAATATTAGGTGTGTTGATGACATATGTTGATGACCACACGTGTTGATCTATCTTTGCTTATTCGAAAGGAAAAAACACCAACTTGGAGGAATATCTGTCTTTACCAAACAATATCTGTCTTTACCAAACAATATCTGTCTTTACCAAACAATATCTGTCTTTACCAAACAATATCTGTCTTTACCAAACAATATCTGTCTTTACCAAACAATATCTGTCTTGAGCAAACAATATCTGTCTAGAGCAAACAATATCTGTCTTGAGCAAACAATATCTGTCTTTACCAAACAATATCTGTCTTGAGCAAACAATATCTGTCTTGAGCAAACAATATCTGTCTTTACCAAACAATATCTGTCTTTACCAAACAATATCTGTCTTTACCAAACAATATCTGTCTAGAGCAAACAATATCTGTCTTGAGCAAACAATATCTGTCTTGAGCAAACAATATCTGCCTTTAACAAATAATATTCCAGGCCATAATTATAATTCAGAACAGAAAATGAAACGTATGTAAGACGGAATACGGGCTCACCATATCCCGTGCTACTTGGAACTTTTTCTTCCAGGTAGCAAATCTTAAGCTAACTACTAGCATGTAAGACCATAAACAACAAGAACAACTTACAGAAGGAGGAAATTAGCAAGTAAACAACCGAGGCTGAGGAAACAAGCAGTTCAATTCAAGTCCTCAAATTTTTCGGCCGATGTCAACAGTCTTCCCCAAGATTTTTTCCCCAGTCTTGTTTATAAGAATGGCAGTCAGTACTGGGAAATTTATTGCATGTGTGTGTGTGGATTAGTGGATTCAGTCGTGGATTTACAGTGGTTCGTGGGTTTACAGTGGCTGGTGCATTTACAGTGGCTAGTGGATTTACAGTGATTCGTGGATTTACAGTGATCTTGCATAGCAGAAGGGCCACAGGCCAGCACAAAGAACATAAGGTACACTAAGGTAAAGTACATATAAAGTACATATAAGGTAAGAAGATATATATATATATATATATATATATATATATATATATATATATATATATATATATATATATATATATATATATATATATATATATATATATATATATATATATATATATATTGATATATATATATATATTGATATATATCATTTTTAAAAGTAGTTCAAGTTTGCTTTGGTGTTCAAAATAACCTCTTGGCAAATTCCATCGTTCTGATCCACACTAATTAACTTGATTTACCCTAATTAAATTCTGGGCAACTCTGCAAAATCTGATTACATTTCAAAAGCCAAGCTTGTTAGCCTCGCGTGTGAACGAAAAAAAAAATACTTCTCTACGAGCGAAAGGAAACTGTGTGTTTATACATATATGAAGTTTATACATAAATGAATACATTTGCTCGGGAAAATATATATATATATATATATATATATATATATATATATATATATATATATATATATATATATATATATATATATATATATATATATGACAATGTCAGACCACGGAGGAAAATGAAACAGGAATTTCCTTAAGTACTTTCGTATATTAAATATCAAGTGAGTGGCCAATCAAGTGAGAAGCATACTTAATGTATACTTAATGTATACTGAACATACACGTATCATACACCAGAGATGCTGATGTATTATACACCAGAGATGCTGATGTATTATACACCAGAGATGCTGATGTATTATACACCAGAGATGCTGATGTATTATACACCAGAGATGCTGATGTATTATACACCAGAGATGCTGATGTATTATACACCAGAGATGCTGATGTATTATACACCAGAGATGCTGATGTATTATACACCAGAGATGCTGATGTATGTACGTATTTTACATAATTAAAAAAAATCATAACTACTCCATTTATCTTCTCTCAAGAACAAACAGCAATTTCAATGCACTCGCCACTTTAAATACTCAAAATTATTAACCTCATTACGTCTTTAGCCTGACTGCCCAAACGCACCGACACAACAATTAAAACAATCTTGTTAATTAACGATTATTAACACATAAAACTATTTCATAAAACTATTTTACTGAACACATACAGTAAAACTATTAAACAGACGAGGAGTCACAATAACGTGGCTGAAATATGTTGACCAGACCACACACTGGAAAGTGAAGGGACGACGATGTTTCGGTCCGTCTTGGACCATTCTCAAGTCGATTGTGAGAATCGACTTGAGAATGGTCCAGGACGGACCGAAACGTCGTCGTCCCTTCACTTGCTAGTGTGTGGTTTGATCAACAAAACTATTAAACTCATATAATGTCACAGATAACTGTGCTTATCAAATATAGTGACGACTTGTGAACTCCAAAAGTAGAAAGTAATCAATGACATGTAAGAAAAATATAATTATACTTATAGTAAAAGCATTATTAAGAGCTTCGGTCTCACACAAGTGGGGTCGACGGTTCGAGTCTCCTAGTACGCAGATGAGTGAAATGCTTGTAGGAATTTTCATAACAGTAATAATAATTTTCATAATAAAAAAAATTGACATAATTGATAACTCCAGATGTCATGGAACAGTGAATATATCAAATCATCATTCCAAGAGGCACAGTATTTTCATCGTAGTTAAATAGGTACCTGGGTGTTAGTCAGCTGTCACGGGCTGCTTCCTAGGGATGGAGGCCTGGTCGAGGACCGGGCCGCGGGGACACTAAAAAGCCCCGAAATCATCTCAAGATAACCTCAAGAAGATAGTTCTCAGTCACCCTGACAGTCCTCAAAAGCTGTGAACACAAGCATGAAAAAGTATATTTTTTTGCTAAGATTAAACTGAGACTATTTAACAAAAGATATATCTTCTATATCCAGTAAACAAAGTGTGAAATACAGCATAAACATCTTAAATCAGAGTCGTGGATGTTGTTTGTTCCCAACTCGAGAAGAAATTGCCTAGAAATGTCTATAATTATAAAATACGATTACGACTTAAAATGAAAGGAAGGAATCACTCCATTCCTGGGTACTGAAACCTCTCTCTCTCTGATCATGGTATATATATATATTTAGCCTCTACCTTGTATAGCTTTAGTAAACTAATTGAGGTTTACGAGAAACAGGCAGTGGGTTAGGGTATACTTCTGGAAACTAACTGTTTAACAGAGATCAAATGTAACCCTCAGTGGAGTTATAATTCGGAATGATTGTAGTGTTATAATAAGATGTTATTAATTACCTCAACGTAATTCAGTTAATCATATGCAACAAATCTATGCATTTATATTCATTGTTTGATTAACTGAATGATTTACATATACCTATGATTTTTCAATAATTTATTTGTTTATTTATTTTAGTTAACGTATGGTATTATTTTATTGATTGGTTGATTTTAATAAATTAATATGATATTATATCGGTATTGATTGATATTTGTAGATGTAGAAATTTTTGCATTGATTAATCGATTGATTTTCTTAAATGTAGACATTTTATTTAAATAATTCTCTCTCTCTCTCCCTCCCTCTCTCTTTCTCTCTCTGTCTCTCTCTCTCTCTCTCTCTCTCTCTCTCTCTCTCTCTCTCTCTCTCTCTCTCTCTCTCTCTCTCTCTCTCTCTCTCTCTCTCTCTCATCTCTCTCCCTCTCTCTTTACTTTTTATGCTCGAGTTCTTTTTTATATCTAACTTTAACAGGCAAACATTTCAGGTCTCACTTTCTGACGACTGAAAAAATATCTGACTCTAAATGAATTTCCCCTTGTTTTGGTCTCTTTTTAAGAGCTTTACTTAAATATGTTTACTGATCAACATTCTCTTGTTCTCGGGAATAAATGCCATTCAAACAAGGGTCAATATTAGCACTCGTCTGGAAATGGAATGTGTTGACTTACATTGAAGATTTGTTGAAGGAGGTAAGTATTAAAATTATATAATTTTTTTTACATTTGTGAGTGTATGAGTATTACTTCCGTTGTATTACTTCCGTTGTATTACTTCCGTTGTATTACTACAGCTCTTGTAAGTATTACTGCTACAATAACTGTGCTTTCCACTTTTAATATTATTATCTACACTGCTATTAGTTCGAATATTAGTATTTGCTTTCTTTCACTGATATTGCAAATTATTTCGAATATAAGTATTTGCTTTCTTTCACTGATATTGCAAAGCTCAAATAGAACACTGACTTGCAATTGATGTTGTTTAGCTTCTTATTCATTCTAGTCTACCAGCCCGTCCTCCTAAGGTTTTCCAACGTCTTGAAACTGTCGTACTAAAAATGCCCTTATCCTAACCTGCCAGAGTTCTCACGAACAGAAAACGGGATGTTATGTCGATTTCGTAAGTCGCATTTGTTCTCTGGAACGACAATTTTTATCGTTTAGCAAAAGTTAAACTTGCTGATATATTTCAGATTTCTTTATACCTGTTTAAATAGCGTGTATACTCCATACTTACTCTCTGATATAGCAATATAGTCGTTTGATATAGCAATATGGTCGTCTGATATAGGAATATGGTCGTCTGATATAGCAATATTGTCGTCTGATATAGCAATATTGTCGTCTGACATAGCAATATTGTCGTTTGATATAGCAATATGGTCGTCTGATATAGCAATATGGTCGTCTGATATAGCAATCCCTTACTTATTGAACCTGACCTCCTTCAATCTAGTGACAGTAACTGTATATCTTGTTCTTACAAGAATATAAGAATTCTTGTCTATATAAATACGAAAATAATAAAAAATATCTTATCGTGTCGTCTTGCCAATACCTGTAATGTGATTGGTGAAGGACCAGGGTAATTTTGTCATTATTCATTGGTAGGCAAACGAGGCACTTCGTGAGTGATTTTGGTAGGGCAGAGTGCCATTGTACAGTGCCACGCGGGGCCTGAGACGGTTGGGCAGAATGAGAGAGAGGGCCACTGTGATTGGTGCTCACAAATCAGTGAGAGTAATTGGTTGGTGACAGTCCTAATATCAGAGCCATGGTTCCCTTCTTCTCTCTCTCTGTCTCTCTCCATTCCTACCTTCACTACCCCTCAATCTTTTCCCCTTATCCCTCTGTCCACCCTACGACCCTCACCCATTTTCCGTCAAGCCCTACAATCGGCTTTCCGACAGTTTCTTTGTGTTCTTAATGGGAAGAAATAGTTCTTAGGTTTTCTTTTGTAATCAGAGAAAAGGAACAGAATATAGCATGGCCATTGCGACCTTGTCCAAGCACCAGCCTCTGAAATGATGTCTGGAAACCCAAGGACTATTCCTTCAAAACTTGTTTCTCTTTAAACACATAGCATTCCATTCACCTGGGGGCTGTAGGAGGCTCGAACAGGGGACCCCATGTATGTGTGAAGCCAAACCTCATAGGCAAATAACTCTTCTTGTCTAAACAAAAAATCCCGGGTATAATTTTTTTCCCCAAGACCTGTATTGTAAATAATGCATTTTGTTGATATTTATTCCCTACAATTTGCCCAAGACACGAACAGGTTGCCAATGTTTGTTTTTTCACTGGAATTTATTCCCCTGAGGAGCAATAATATGTTTTTCGTTGACAAAATTTATATATTTTGTTGGTAAAAATTTATGACTTGCTAAAAAAAATACTTTATTTTGAAAATTGATTGGAGTAACCTCTTATTGTTGTGACAATTTGCTGAAAATAAAATAAAAATTCTACAGCAAAATTATATAATATATAACTGTGAAAATTTTAACATAGACAAATATGAGTAAATGTTCTTTGCCATCACTTCCGCTATCACATACATATATATATACATATATATATATATATATATATATATATATATATATATATATATATATATATATATATATATATATATATATATATATATATATATATATCCGTTTAGTGTAGTGAGTTCTACAGTCATATCACAACTAAAATATGGAGGTTTCGAATCCCACATCAGGATAAAACTGAAACCAACTGCGTATCAGAGCCTTCATATATTCAGCTGAATTCATTTTACTTGTATAAGTAAATGAGAGTTTCACGTTGAGAGGTTCAAATACAATTGACTCAAGAAGATAGTTGATGGAGTGATGTCCTTATGAATGGCACGGTCATCAATGAGGTCATTGATGACTGTGATAGATTCAACACTTGTTTCATCACATGTGACATCACCAAGACGTCAAACTCATCACCAAGAAGTCAAACTCATCACCAAGAAGTCAAACTCATCACCAAAGCACTAGAACATTTTTTTTAAACTCATCCATGTGTCCATCACATTTCTAATCCAGCAAATATCTGTCCCCTCTTTTCCGTATCATTTCTCTTCTCTTCCATTCCCCCCTCTCTCTCTCTCTCTCTCTCTCTCTCTCTCTCTCTCTCTCTCTCTCTCTCTCTCTCTCCCTCCCTCTCTCTCTCTCTCTCTCTCCCTCCCTCTCTCTCTCTCTCTCTCTCTCTCTCTCTCTCTCTCTCTCTCTCTCTCTCTCTCTCTCTCTCTCTCTCTCTCTCTCTCTCTCTCTCTCTCTCTCTCTCTCTCTCTCTCTCTCTCTCTCTCTCTCTCTCTCTCTCTCTCTCTCTCTCTCTCACTCCCTCTCTCTCCCGGACCATTTCTCCTCTGGGCTGCCCCATCAGGACAGTGATGGTCTGAGGCCCGGTAACAGCATTCAACGCTCTGCCAAATATCAATCGCTACCCGAGTTACGCTTCATAATTTTCAACCGAGAATTCATCAAAATTCGTCAATTCATCAAAACTCGTCATTATTCTTGTGGTCGAGGGGGAAGCAGAGTCATTATTTATCATCAATCGGAAAAGGGGAAGAGACGGGAGAGGGGAGAGGGGTGAGAGAGAGAGAGAG
>NC_091225.1:18226689-18231689 GCF_040958095.1 Procambarus clarkii | reverse complement strand
GATTGACAGGGATGAGATGATGGGGAATGGGGTTAATTAAGACTGGAATGGGTGACAGAGTGATTTTAATCAAGGCATCCCACTATAGCCTCTATATATCTCTCTCATAGGGATTGATATCGAATTATTGCTGGGTGAATAGGTGCATATAGTTAGGGATTGGTGTCCAGTCACTTATCAGTTCCCAGAGCTAAAGCCCGACCGATATACGTGTCTCGAGGCGTAGGGAAAACGTGTGGCACTCTCCCAGGCTCCTCTGGCACTTTCTCAGGCTCCTCTGGCACTCTCCCAGGCTCCTCTGGCACTCTCCCAGGCTCCTCTGGCACTCTCCCAGGCTCCTCTGGCACTCTCCCAGGCTCCTCTGGCACTCTCCCAGGCTCCTCTGGCACTCTCTCAGGCTCCTCTGGCACTCTCCCAGGCTCCTCTGGCACTCTCCCAGGCTCCTCTGGCACTCTCCCAGGCTCCTCTGGCACTCTCCCAGGCTCCTCTGGCACTCTCCCAGGCTCCTCTGGCACTCTCCCAGGCTCCTCTGGCACTCCAGCACCCGTAATGACCCATAACCTTTGACCTCGGGACGATAGGTGTTTAGCTTAACCATTTACTACCTCTTGCAAGGTGATTTACGCCTTGTGTGTGTGTGTGTGTGTGTGTGTGTGTGTGTGTGTGTGTGTGTGTGTGTGTGTGTGTGTGTGTGTGTGTGTGTGTGTGTGTGTGTGTGTGTGTGTGTGTGTGTGTGTGTGTGTGTGTGTGTGTGTGTGTGTGTGTGTGTGTGTGTGTGTGTGTGTGTGTACTCACCTATTTGTGCCTACAGGATCGAGCATTAACTCTTGGATTCCATTGTTTGTGTGTGTGTGTGTGTACTTGTGCCTCTGTGTGTGTGTGTGTGTGTATGTGTGTACTTGTGCTTGTGTGTGTGCACTCGCGTGCGGGGTATGTGCGTGGCTGTGCATATACTCACCTAGATGTGCATTAGAGAATTAAATTTGAGTTTCCTGATGCCTTTCTTGCACTCTAGTGGTTAAAAAGCTTCCTCTTTTTAGTACTTTTTCGTATTTGCTTTTGAAGCTGAGCTTATTGCGGCTGTTACATCAACAGCCCTTCAAGCCATTCCCGCTTGTTTACAAGTCTCGCGCTGAAGTAGTTCGTTCTGTCGTCTTTGTGGCTCATTTGCGTCTCCAGTTTCCAAACAATTCTCCCCTTGATTAGCTGTTTCGTTGTAGACAAGGATGCTACTTCCAAGACGCCTTAAGTCGTTGGGATATGTTGTCTCTGCTGTGTGTGTGTGTGTGTGTGTGTGTGTGTGTGTGTGTGTAGTCACCTAGTTGTATTCACCTAGTTGTGTTTGCTGGGGTTGAACTTTGCTCTTTCGGCCCGCCTATCAACTGTTAATCAACTGTTTACTAACTACTTTTTTTTTCCACACCACACACACACACCAGGAAGTAGCCCGTGACAGCTGACTAACTCCCAGGTACCTATTTACTGCTAGGTAACAGGGGCATTCAGGGTGAAAGAAACTTTGCCCATTTGTTTCTGCCTCGTGCGGGAATCGAACCCGCGCCACAGAATTACGAGTCCTGCGCGCTATCCACCAGGCTACGAGGACGTGTGTGTGTGTGTGTATGTGTGTGTGTGTGTGTGTGTGTGTGTGTGTGTGTGTGTGTGTGTGTGTGTGTGTGTGTGTGTGTGTGTGTGTGTGTGTGTGTGTGTGACACCTGAATGTCTTCTGATAGTGTACTCACCTATTTGTGCTTGCGGGGCGGGGGTTGAGCTCTGGCTCTTTGGTCCCGCCTCTCAACTGTCAATCAACTGATTTTCAGATTCCACTTTTTAAGTGTGAGTGACATCTGTGAGTAACATCTGATGGTGTGAGTGACATCACCAAACCCTGCTCCACCCTCTACCAAGCATTAACAATTTGTAAACACCACAATTCCTCTCACTAATTCAATATGAACACATTGATTAACGCAAGCATATAGCCATCCCCCTCCATGAATTTCAAAGCACTGAACAAGCAATCTTCTTTAAGGGAAAAAAAACTCCTGTCCCTCCCCCCTTCTGTCTTCGCTTCCTCTTCCAAAAGCAAAAAAGCAAAATGGTCCAATTGGGCAGTGAAAGCACAGGTCATTCAACAGAACATGGGGTTTAAAAGCAAGCAAAAGTATTTACGTAAATACAGAGGAAGCGAACTAATTAAGAGGAGGGAAGGAGGGCAGAATGAATAAATGGGTAAATGGAAGTTTTGTAATGGGTAAGAGAGAGTAGGGGGGTGAAATAATGGGAGGGAGGGGAGGGGTAAGGATGTGGAATGGGTTGGGAGGAATAGGGGGATGAGAGGCAAAGGGCAAGGGAGTTAGAGTTGGGAATAGGTAGAAATTGTGGAGATGTTGGGGGGAATAGAGAGAGAGAGAGAGAGAGAGAGAGAGAGAGAGAGAGAGAGAGAGAGAGAGAGAGAGAGAGAGAGAGACAGACAGACAGTCAGACAGACAGACAGACAGACAGACAGACAGACAGACAGACAGACAGACAGACAGACAGACAGACAGACAGACAGACAGACAGACAGACAGGCAGACAGACAGACAGACAGACAGACAGACAGACAGACAGACAGACAGACAGACAGACAGACAGACAGACAGACAGACAGGCAGACAGACAGACAGACAGACAGACAGACAGACAGACAGACAGACAGACAGACAGACAGACAGACAGACAGACAGACAGACAGACAGACAGACAGACAGACAGACAGACAGACAGACAGACAGACAGACAGGCAGACAGACAGGAAAGTTCAAAACAAAAAACCAGTTGAATCTTAAAATAAATGATAAATCATGAATAAGTTCACACAAAATATTAAAATCCCTAAGATTATCTACATCTTCCACATGAACTTTCACCAAAGAAAAAGTTCCAAAAAAGAACATCAAAGAGAAAGTTCAAAAATTGCTCCCAAGAGAAAACTCAAAATACGATGCGCAGCATCTAACTTGACCATAGGGTATCGAACGTCGACCCTGCAAAAAACGCCAAATATGACTATGTATCACATGGAAGATATATAAAGTAGCAGAAGACTGGGATATGAAACCGGAGGTGAACAGAAACGGAGACCTGATCAAGCAGAGAGGGCGATCTAAAAACCACTTGGACCATTGGGGATCGAACGCCGACCTGTACGTTTAATAGGGGTGACACTCTACCGTTTTAAATATTCATTGACCATTAAATTTGACATTTGAATGGGCAGAGGGAAGGGGAAAAGGGAGGGGAATGGATGAGGGGAGGAGTGAGAAAGTGAAGGGAAAGGGGAATGTTTCATTTTATTCATTTTATTCATTTTATTCACCTATTACTCATCTTATCTATCTCCACCACCTTCATATATTCACTCACAGAGTTTACCAAAAAAAAAATCATTTCAAGCCTTGTCGTATTTGACTAATTGTTCTACATCATTCATTTATTATCTCACTTGTATTATTATGATTTGCTTACACACTTATTTCCTTCCATCATTCCTCCCTTCTTTCATTTCGTCCTTCTTTCATTTCGTCCTTCTTTCGTGTTGGGATTCTCCTCAATTCCTCTTTCTTCAACGTCTCTGCTGCACCTAATTTTGCTCACACTTGCAACGGTTATCTTGAGGTTATCTTGAGGTTATCTTGAGATGATTTCGGGACTTTTTAGTGTCCCCGCGGCCCGGTCCTCGACCAGGCCTCCACCCCCAGGAAGCAGCCCGTGACAGCTGACTAACACCCAGGTACCTATTTTACTGCTAGGTAACAGGGGCATAGGGTGAAAGAAACTCTGCTCATTGTTTCTCGCCGGCGCCGGGGATCGAACCCGGGACCACAGGATCACAGTCCAGCGTGCTGTTCGCTCCAAACGAATAGAAATCGTACCTTCCTTATTTATTGACAGATTCAATAAATAAGTTGAGTTTCGTATTGACAAGACAGTAATATCCTGTCTGAGTATTGAGTCTATCTAGGAGACGTGACTGTGAACGGTACCCAGGAGACGTGACTGTGAACGGTACCCAGGAGACGTGACTGTGAACGGTACCCAGGAGACGTGACTGTGAACGGTACCCAGGAGACGTGACTGTGAACGGTACCCAGGAGACGTGACTGTGAACGGTACCCAGGAGACGTGACTGTGAACGGTACCCAGGAGACGTGACTGTGAACGGTACCCAGGATACGTGACTATGAACGGTACCCAGGAGACGTGACTGTGAACGGTACCCAGGAGACGTGACTGTGAACGGTACCCAGGAGACGTGACTGTGAACGGTACCCAGGAGACGTGACTGTGAACGGTACCCAGGAGACGTGACTGTGAACGGTACCCAGGAGACGTGACTGTGAACGGTACCCAGGAGACGTGACTGTGAACGGTACCCAGGAGACGTGACTGTGAACGGTACCCAGGATACGTGACTATGAACGGTACCCAGGAGACGTGACTGTGAACGGTACCCAGGAGACGTGACTGTGAACGGTACCCAGGAGACGTGACTGTGAACGGTACCCAGGAGACGTGACTGTGAACGGTACCCAGGAGACGTGACTGTGAACGGTACCCAGGAGACGTGACTGTGAACGGTACCCAGGAGACGTGACTGTGAACGGTACCCAGGAGACGTGACTGTGAACGGTACCCAGGAGACGTGACTGTGAACGGTACCCAGGAGACGTGACTGTGAACGGTACCCCAGGTGAGATAACTGTGACGTCTCAAGGTAGGGGGGTGACAGTGTGTTGTCCACATCTATTTCTGCCTGCTGAATCGAGCTTCAGTTCTTGGACCACGCCCTCTTAGCTCCTGGTTATCTTATGCAATGTCTCCGACTTATTTCCCTATCATAAGTACGTTTAGAATTATTATTGTAGTTCGCTTCTATAATCTACTCCTGTAGATCATTCTATTTTCTCACTCATCATAAGCTAAAAGCATTTGCGTCATACGCAAAAGCAAACACA
>NC_091225.1:18209189-18221689 GCF_040958095.1 Procambarus clarkii | reverse complement strand
TATATATATATATATATATATATATATATATATATATATATATATATATGTATAGATATCCTCTATTGGTGAGGTGGTAGGTGACATTGTTGAATGGCATACATGGAGTACTAATGGGGTCCTATATAATGGGGTCTTATATAATGAAGTCGTATATGATGGTGTCTTTTACGATTTCCCATACAATGAGGTCCTATATAATGGAGTTCCATATAACCGTGGTATTAATAAGGTCCTATGTAATGTGGTCCTATATAATGGGGTCCTATAAAATGGGGTCCTATATAATGGGGTTCTATATAATGGGGTCATATGTAGTGTGGTCCTATATAATGGGTCCTATAAAAAGGGGTCCTATGTGATGTGATCCTATATAATGGGGTCCTATGTAATGTGGTCCTATATAATGGGGTTCTATAAAACGGGGTCCTATATAATGGGGTCCTAAATAATATGGTTTATATAAAATGGGGTCCTATATAATGGGATTTTTATAATGAGGTCCTATATAATGGGGTCATATGTAATGTGGTCCTATATAATGGGGTCCTATATAATGTGGGTCCTGTATAATGGGGTCCTATATAATGTAGGTCCTGTATAATGGGGTCTTATATAATGTGGGTCCTGTATAATGGGGTCTTATATAATGGGGTGGTGTTGTGGTGGTGGTGTGGTGGTGGTGGTGGTGGTGTGGTGGTGGTGGTGGTGGTGTGGTGGTGGTGGTGGTGGTGGTGGTGGTGTGGTGGTGGTGGTGGTGGTGTGGTGGTGTGGTGGTGGTGGTGGTGGTGGTGGTGGTGTGGTGGTGGTGGTGTAGGTGTGGTGGTGGTTGTGTGGATGTGGTGGTGGTGGTCCAGTCCAGCAACCAGGAGGCCTGGTCGACGACCGGGCCGCGTGGACACTAAGCCCCGGAAGCACCTCAAGGTAACCTCAAGGTAAGGTAAGGTGGTGGTGGTGGTGGTGGTGTAGGTGTGGTGGTGGTGGTGGTGGTGTGATGGTGGTGGTGGTGGTGTGGTGGTGGCGGTGTAGGTGTGGTGGTGGTGTGGTGGTGGTGGTGGTGGTGATGTGGTGGTGGTGGTGTGGTGGTGGTGGTGATGGTGGTGTGGTGGTGGTGGTGATGGTGGTGTGGTGGTGGTGATGTGGTGGTGGTGGTGTGGTGGTGGTGGTGATGGTGGTGTGGTGGTGGTGGTGGTGTGGTGGTGGTGATGTGGTGGTGGTGGTGTGGTGGTGGTGGTGGTGCTGGTGGTGTGGTGGTGGTGGTGGTAGTGGTGGTGGTTGTGGTGGTGGTGTGATGGTGGTGTGGTGGTGGTGGTGGTGGTAGTGGTGGTGGTGGTGGTGGTGGTGGTGGTGTGGTGGTGGTGTGTGTGTGGTGGTGGTGGTGGTGTGGTGGTGGTGGTGGTGGTGGTGGTGGTGTGGTGGTGTGGTGGTGGTGGTGGTGTGGTGGTAATGGTGGTGGTGTAGTGGTGGTGGTGGTGTGGTGGTAATGGTGGTGGTGTAGTGGTGGTTGTGGTGGTTCTGGTAGTGGTAATGGTGGTAATGGTGGTAATAGTTGTTGTGGTAATTAATAGATTAAAAGTCGTGTTGAGACTAAAGAATTTAAATTGTTAATAATAAATAAAATATTATTAAAAATAACATAACCAATTTTTACTTATAATAAAAAACACATTTTCCTTCCAATATTAATTTAAAAACAAACAAAAAACACCCAGGTGGGGCGGGCGACCTGTCCGCGCATCGCGGCAAACAAGGCAATTCGCTAGTTAGCAAAGACCCACCGAACCACTGTCACCTGACCCGACACCCGCCTGGCCAATCACAATCCAGCAATTCCCGAGGCTGACCCAACGGGCTGTTCCCATTGGAGCAGCGTGTACCTGTACCGTAGTTCCAGAGTGCGTGACCGTTAAACGGTCCCATAATTCAAATCTCAGAGTGACTGGAGGAGTGCCATTCGAGTCATTACGCCGCGTGCTGTCGTAGAGTGCAGTGCGCACTCGCGCGCGGTTAATACAGTGTCGTTTATATAGTGTTTTGTGAAGTTTTTAGACCGAAGACGGTACAGTGACCTCGTAATTGTCTTCAATACCCGTGGTAAGTATTATATATATATATATATATATATATATATATATATATATATATATATGCGAACAAGCCTTCATATATATATATATATATATATATATATATATATATATATATATATATATATATATATATATATATATATATATATATATATATATATATATATATGTCGTACCTAGTAGCCAGAACGCAGTTCTTGGCCTAATATGCAAGACCCGATTTGCGTAATAAGCCAAGTTTTCCAAAATTTCAATATTTTTCTAAAAAAAATTCTTATGAAATGATAAAGCTTTTCATTTCGTTATGTATGAGCTAATTTTTTTTTTAATTTGAGTTAAAACTAACTTAGATATATGACCATACCTAACCAACCCTCCTAACCTAACCTATCTTAACCTAACCTAACCTAACCTAACCTAACCTAACCTAACCAACCCTCCTAACCTAACCTATCTTAACCTAACCTAAACTAGCATAACTTAATCAATTATTTATGTTCTTAATTTAATATAATAATAATATTTAAAATAAACCAATAGGAAACAATTTTTTGAAAATAAAGAAAATCACTCGGCCTATTAGGCAGATTTGGCCTTACATAGTAGGCCGAGAAGTGCGTTCTGGCTACTAGGTACGACATATATATATATATATATATATATATATATATATATATATATATATATATATATATATATATATATATATATATATATATATATATATATTTATATATATATATATATATATATATATATATATATATATATATATATATATATTTATTTATTTATTTATTTATAGATATCCTCTACTGGTGAGGTGGTAGGTGACATTGGTGAATGACATACATGGAGTCCTAATGGGGTCCTATATAATGGGGTCCTATATAATGCGGTCCTATATAATGGTGTCCTATATAATGGTGTCCTATACAATGAGGTCCTATATAATGGGGTTCCATATAATCGGGATATTAATGGGGTCCTATGTAATGTGGTCCTATAAAATGGGGTCCTATGTGATGTGGTCCTATATAATGGAGTGCTATGTAATGTGGTCCTATATAATGGGGTTCTATAAAACGGGATCCTATATAATGGGGTCTTATATAATGTGGTTTCAATATAATAGGGTCCTATATAATGGGATCTTTATAATGAGGTCATATATAATGGGGTCCTATATAATGGGGTCATATGTAATGTGGTCCTATTTAATGTGGGTACTATATAATGGGGTCCTATATAATGGGGCCATATGTAATGTGGTCCTATTTAATGTGGTGCTATATAATGGGGTCATATGTAATGTGGTCCTATTTAATGTGGGTACTATATAATGGGGTCCTATATAATGTGGGTCCTATATAATGGGGTCCTATGTAATGAGGTGCTATGTAATGGAATCCTATATAATCTGGTCCTATGTAATGGGGTCCTATATAATAGGGTCCTATGTAATGGGGTCCTATATAATGGGGTCCTATGTAATGAGGTCCTATATAATGGGTTCTTATGTAATGAGGTCTTATATAATGGGGTCCTATTTAATGGGGTACTATATAATGAGGTCCTATATAATGGGGTCCTATATAATGAGGTCCAATATAATGGGGTCCTATATAATGAGGTCCTATATAATTGGGTCCTATGTAATGGGGTCATATGTAATGAAGTCCTGTGTAATGGGATCCTATATAATGGGTTCCTATATAATGAGGGTCCTATATAATGGGGTCCTATATAATGAGGGTCCTATATAATGAGGGTTCTATATAATGGGGTCCTATATAATGGGGATCCTATATAGTGGGGTCCTATATAATGGGGTCCTATATAATGGGGTCTTATAAAATGGAGTCCTATGTAATGGAGGGTCCTATGTATATCCTATGGTCCCAGGTTCGAGTCTGCTAGCGCCCTGGTGAATGAAATTGGTGGACTTAGCCTGTCTTAGTGTCCCCTGAGCAGGTAACGTCTTGGTAGCCGGTCGGCCGAGCGGACAGCACACTGGACTTGTGATCCTGTGGTCCCGGGTTCGATCCCGGGAGCCGGCGAGAAACAATGGGCAGAGTTTCTTTCACCCTATGCTCCTGTTACCTAGCAGTAAAATAGGTACCTGGGTGTTAGTCAGCTGTCACGGGCTGCTTCCTGGGGGTGGAGGCCTGGTCGAGGACCGGGCCGCGGGGACACTAAAACCCCGAAATCATCTCAAGATAACCTCAAGATATGGTAAGTGACAGAACTCCCAGAGTTCACTTACCTGTCCATGCAAGACGGAAGGTAACGAGACAGTTAAAGAGTCCCTAATTGGGCAGTTAGCAATTGATGTAAATCGAGAGAATTGGCGATGGCAGGTGTTTGAACGGTTTAATTATGTGTTTACGGTTCATATGGACACCTCCAGGTGTTAATTAATCAATTTATCACATCACATAAAATCATTGATGCTAATTGATCAATGCTGATTAATCAACTTATCACATCACAAGCACATGCTAGTTTTGAACCTGGGACTAATCACCTGGTGGAGTAGTTTGAGGACCACCTTAGGGCACCGACAGACTAATGATTAAACTAGCGATTAGCGCCCTCGAAGGAGTAATTAACCTTTTGATCACATCACTGAAATCACTGAGGAGGCCTGGTCGAGGACCGGGCCGCGGGGACGCTAAGCCCCGAAATCATCTCAAGTCATAAGTACTGAACGAGCCACGTAATTGTCCCCAGGGTCAAAAGTCAGCCTCAGGGTCGTTAGCAACGGGCAATTAGCGTTAATGAGTAGGGATAAACAGATGGGCCTCGTTATCCATAACGGATTAGGCGATAAATATCTGTAAATTTAATCTGCTGTGAATCGCCGTGATTGTGGCTAAGCCAATCAGAGTCTGATTGTTGGGAGACAATCCTTCTTCGTGGAGACTGGTGTGGGAGATTGATCAGGATTGTTCAGACTTTAGTGTGGGAGATTGATCAGGATTGTTCAGACTTTAGTGTGGGAGATTGATCAGGATTGTTCAGACTTTAGTGTGGGAGATTGATCAGGATTGTTCAGACTTTAGTGTGGGAGATTGATCAGGATTATTGAGACTTTAGTGTGGGAGATTGATCAGGATTGTTCAGACTTTAGTGTGGGAGATTGATCAGGATTGTTCAGACTTTAGTGTGGGAGATTGATCAGGATTGTTCAGACTTTAGTGTGAGAGATTGATCAGGATTATTGAGACTTTAGTGTGAGAGATTGATCAGGATTGTTCAGACTTTAGTGTGAGAGATTGATCAGGATTGTTCAGACTTTAGTGTGAGAGATTGTTCCAGGATGAATGGAAGACTTCTGCAGAACATTTAGCACTTAGAGTCGGATGCAATCAACCCAGGATGCAACCTGCCTGGAAACAATGTCGAATATCTTTTGTTTTTTGGTCATGATTGCTGGATAATTTGATAATTATTATTTTCTCCCACGAAAGTACTGACTCGTGCATCTAGGAGTACACACGTGCATGTCAGCCTCGTCTGGCTGGGACAAACTGTGTCTCGCGTTCCTCGAAACTTTTATCCATATCCAAATGATACAACTTTCAAAAAATAAGTTTTCCCTAACGAAGGTATCTTGGCAAACTTTCTAATACTTTCACTCTTCTTTATTTTCAGTCACGAATTTTCTACATTCATTTTTTTTTCATATTCATATTTTTTATATTTTTTTGCCTTTTTTGATGAATGGGAAATGGGTTTTCAGAAAATATTTTTTCTAGATATGAATGAGATAAGAAAGGGTCGTCGGTGGCTGAGCGGACAGAACACTGGACGCATAATCCTGTGGTCCCGGGTTCGATCCCGGGCGCCGGGGAGAAACGATGGGCAGAGTTTCTTTCACCCTGATGCTCCTATTACCTAGCAGTAAATAGGTACCTGGGAGATTGTCAGCTGTCACGGGCTGCTTGCTGGGGGTGGAGGCCTGGTCGAGGACCGGGCCGCGGGGACACTAAAGCCCCGAAATCACCTCAAGAGGAGATATGTACATTAATGGGTAAATATATAATTTTCTTTTGGGTTCGATATATATATATCTTTTTATGAATTATTTTACACATGGATTATAGACTTTTTTTTACTCAGTTTGTCATCATTAATCACTAACATTCATCTGCTTTGGCATATGCCATTTTTTTTTTGGGGGGGGGGGGAAGATTGAGTGTTTTGTTTGCTTTTGAACTTTTGAACTTTTGAACTTTTGAACTTTTGAACTTTTGAACTTTTGAACTTTTGAACTTTTGAACTTTTGAACAAGTTTTGAATTTTTTTGTTCTTTTGAACGATAACATGAAGAATGATAAACCATCCCAATACCACCCTAATGAAAGATATTGAAGAGCAATATTGTAAGAGATGGTCAGAATGACTCTAGAATGAATCAATACCAACCTGTTCTCCTTACAAACAACGTCGCTTTTCGATCGTAGGCGTTACATAAGGCCAAAAAATATCGCACTTGGAAATGAAATCGGATGGTGAAAGTGTCGTACTCTCCCGTTTTCTGTTTTCCTCTGGTAGGTTAGCAGAGAATTGACCGTTTAAACAGACCGTTTCCTTGACGTTGTGAAGCTATAGGAGACCGGGCTGGTGTATAGACCGTTCCCGGACCATTATATATATTTGAGATATAAGCGGAGGCTTATATCTCAAATATACACAATATTGACTATATATAATGACGCGTCCCGATGATGCTCGTGGCTAAGCGGATAGGGCTCGGTAATCTGGCCAAATGGCCCCGGGTTCGATTCTCAGCCGAAGCAGTTTCTTTCACCCTGATGCACCTGTTCACCTAGCAATAAACTCGTCTTAAACTCGAGAAAAAAAGTGGAACAGACTAGATGATTGATCATTAAGTTATCGAAGCTAATATGATACACAGTTTATATATATATATATATATATATATATATATATATATATATATATATATATATATATATGTCGTACCTAGTAGCCAGAACGCATAGTAGGCTGAGAAGTGCGTTCTGGCTACTAGGTACGACATATATATATATATATATATATATATATATATATATATATATATATATATATATATATATAGGAAAAAGAGAAGTCATAGTACTCAAACTACCCTGCAAACATAATTAGGCGAGTACAATTAGCTGTGTACTTACGTAACACCCCGGCCCCCTTTCTCTCTTTACTAAAAAAAAAAAAAAAAAACCCTACCCCTGGGAAAATACCAGAATAAACGTGTATATTCCCCATAAATATTCAAGCCAGAGGATTTATTCTCCATCCTGAGCTTGGGCGGCGCCTGTCACATATATTCTCTTCCAAAACCTTAATATTTAAGAAAGTCAAAAAAATAAAAAATAAAATAGGCTCGCGATACAATAGTATATTTTATGAACGCGGTCACCTGAACACATATACTTACACATATACACACACATATACATACATATATACATACATACAAACACACCATAGGTTCCATAGAGCCCAATAGGCTCAGGAACCTGTACACCGGTTGATTGACGGTTGAGAAGCGGGACCAAATAGCCAGAGCTCAACCCCCGCAAGCACAACTAGGTGAGTACATACATACATACATACATACATACATACATACATACATACATACATACATACATACATACATGCATACATACATACATACATACATACATACATACATGCATACATACATACATACATACATACATACATACATACACACATACATACATACATACATAAATACATACATACATACATACATACACACATACATACATACACAGAGGTCCTCGTGGCCGAGCGAACAGTGCTTTAGACTCAATTCCAAAAACCCGGGTTCGATTCCTGGCTAAGGCAGAAACAAATGGGAAGAGTTTCTTTCACCTGGTGCGTATGTTCACCTAGCAGTTACTACATATCTGAAAGCTAGATATCTGCTACGAGTCGCATCCTGGGATGTGTTAGAGAGAAATTTACGAAGTCAATATGATACATGAGAATTATGTCGAGTCAGTATATTAGACAATCGACGGTTAGAAAGGCGGGGTCCAAGAGCTAAATGCTAGATTCTGCAGGCACAAATAGTATATACACATTCATACATATGTATGTTTACGAATATACTAATAATTATGCTCTACATTTATGTACAAACATTTAATTAATGAGATAGAATACATAGTATTCACCAGGTATTCATCTACACTATTCTACACCAGGTATTCATCTACACTAATCTATACCAGGTATTCATCTACCCTAATCTATACCAGGTATTCATCTACACTAATCTACACCAGGTATTCATCTACACTAATCTACACCAGGTATTCATCTACCCTAATCTATACCAGGTATTCATCTACCCTAATCTATACCAGGTATTCATCTACCCTAATCTATACCAGGTATTCATCTACACTAATCTACACCAGGTATTCATCTACCCTAATCTATACCAGGTATTCATCTACACTAATCTACACCAGGTATTCATCTTACCTAATCTACACCAGGTATTCGTCTACCCATATCTACATCAAGTATTCATCTTCCCTAATTTACACAAGGTATTCATCTACCCTAATTCACACCAGGTATTTATCTACCCTAATGTACACCAGGTATTCTTCTACCCTAATCTACACCAGATATTCATCTACTCTAATCTACACCAGGTATTCATCTACCCTAATCTACACCAGGTATTCATCTACCCTAATCTACACTAGTTATTCATCTACCCTAATATACACCAGGTATTCATCTACCCTAATCTACACCAGGTATTCATCTACCCTAATCTACACCAGGTATTCATCTACCCTAATCTACACTAGTTATTCATCTACCCTAATATACACCAGGTATTCATCTACCCTAATCTACACCAGGTATTCATCTGCCCTAATATACACCAGGTATTCATCTACCCTAATCTACACCAGGTATTCATCTGCCCTAATATACACCAGGTATTCATCTACCCTAATCTACACCAGGTATTCATCTACCCTAATCTACACCAGGTATTAATCTACCCTAATCTACTGCCTCTCACTCACTTGACTCACACCTCCCTTGCGTGAATCTCCTAATGAGTTCATTATCCTGTCAATTTAATATCATTTTTACGGTGCCAAGTTCGATTCCTCAACCCCCCACCCCCCTTCCTCCTTCCCCTCTAAACCATCAACTATACATTTCCTTCTATTTTCCCCTCTCTCTATTGCTCCTTCTCGCTAGAACATTTTTCTTCAAATTTAGTGTGATTTTTTGGTTCTTCTCCTCCCTTTAGGACTAACTCTTATCCATATTTATTCCTCTTTCGTTAAATTCTTTTTCTTTGTTTTCATACCTCTCCCTCCCTCTTCCTTTCCTCTGTATGTATGTATGTCTGTCTGTCTGTCTGTCTGTCTGTCTGTCTGTCTGTCTGTCTGTCTGTCTGTCTGTCTGTCTGTCTGTCTGTCTGTCTGTCTCTCTCTCTCTCTCTCTCTCTCTCACTCTCTCTCTCTCTCTCTCTCTCTCTCTCTCTCTCTCTCTCTCTCTCTCTCTCTCTCTCTCTCTCTCTCTCTCTCTCTCTCTCTCTCTCTCTCTCTCTCTCTACTCCCTTTCTTCTATAATCTGGAGTCGCCCACACCACCTTCCGTTCATTCACTAAATTGTCGCCAAATTGACTGGAATCCCTCGGAATGTAGAATTAATTGTATCAAGAATGGGTACCTGACTGGAATATATGCAATCAGTCCAGGCGCCCCCGCCTGGAAGAGACGCCTTGTTCCTGGGTGAGTAAATATGTAGAGACGCCATTCCGATAAACACACACACACACACACACATTCATGGGACACATTCTCACACATTCTCTCACATAAATGGGATACATTCTCTCGCACGGTTGAGAGGCGGGACCAAAGAGCCAGAGCTCAAATCCCCACAAGCACAATTAGGTGAGTATAATTAGGTGAATACAGACGCACACGCGCGCACACACACACACACACACACACACACACACACACACACACACACACACACACACACACACACACACACACACACACACACACACACACCACACCACACACACAGACTTAGCTAATTGTATTGTGGTGAATGTGCCGTTAGATTCAGGATTTTGTCATTTATTGAGTGTCTTGGGCTGTGTCATGTATTGCATAGGTGTTTGGCATCTATATAGAAGAGATATAGTATGTTGATGCACTCCATCTCTTCACTAAGTCGTTTGCACATTCTCTCTAATGCACATTCTGGGACTCATTTGAATATATAGTTTATATAGTTTCACTGTAATTAAAGATTAGAATTGTGACTGTGGGTATCTGGCCTTTCGTAAAGATATCTTCTAATGGCGCGAGGTTTAAATCCTTTAATCATTCTTCGTAACTCATACCTCTCGGATCTGGTGCCAGTGTAGGGGGCACATGCCTCTGGACTTCAATAAGCTTCATTTGTATTAATCTAAATATGGTCTCGGTGCAGGTGCCGCGTGCTCCAGAATTGGTCTGATGTACGTGGTGGGCAATGACTTCGTTATTCAGATATCTGAAGATATCTGGGCTTCAGGAGATGAATGTGGTGTGATATCCATGACAAGATTTCTGTTTTCTCTAGATTCCAGCATCACTTCCTCTTATACGTGAAATGTTGCATGATTGATTGTTGCTGGAACTTAGTATTTTGCACTTGTTTAAGGTCTAACTGCCACTCATAGAATGATTTTAGTATTGATTAATGTCTGTCTGTATTTGTGTGTGTATTTACGCGTGTTTGTTAGTATATATGTGTTTAGTATATATATGAATATTATATATATATTTATTTATATATATATTATATATATGTCATATATATATTTAGTATATATATGAATTTAGTATATATGTGCTCTCTGGCAAGCAAAAGTCATTACGAAACATTGCAATTCAACCAAACCAAAAATAAACACCCGGCTTTGCCACAACACCCCACAATATTTCGTTCAAAATGGTGATACTTAACGTCAGTTGGACGTGAAAATTGGACCGTCTTGTGAATGGTAAAGAGCATTGTCCGCGGTCGCGCTCTCCAGATTCAACCGCGACGAAAATTTATGGAAAGATGATATTGCGAAAGGGAAAATTTACTCGGGAAAGAGAGATAAAAAACAGAGAGATCGAGCAAGCGACGCGCACGCACGCACGCACGCACGCACGGACAGGCAATGAAAAAGTTCAATGAAGTTTGGGGTTCAATCGCCTTGAACACCGGAAAAGGATATCTTGAGGTTATCTTGAGATGATTTCGGGGCTTTTTAGTGTCCCCGCGGCCCGGTCCTCGACCCGGTCTCCACCCCCAGGAAGCAGCCCGTGACAGCTGACTAACACCCAGGTACCTATTTTACTGCTAGGTAACAGGGGCATAGGGTGAATGAAACTCTGCCCATTGTTTCTCGCCGGCGTCTGGGATCGAACCCAGGACCACACGATTACAAGTCCAGCGTGCTGTCCGCTCGGCCGACCGACTCCCTATGAGCTGAATCAGGATGAAAGCTGAAACGTAATTAAATCTCTGAAATGGATTAGATTGATTTTTTTCAGCAATTTCAATCTTGAACAGAAGTATGAACTTGAACTAAAAACATTTCTTAATGACGATATGCAACTTCAACAGCCTCGTCAGAACCTCTCTCTACCATCATTAGAAGCTCTAAATCATGGCTCTAATTTAGAGTCCAGCTCTAAACAATCACCTCTTGAAATGGGACATTACAATACATGACTTTATTGACCATTTGTCAATAAAATCACTAGATTATGTGTTGAACTGATTAATACACACATTATTATACACAGCAGGAACACTGGTCAGAGACTGGGCCGTGGGGGGACATTGATCCCCGAAATCAATGCAAGGCCAGTACCTCATCACACCCTTAGAAACACCTGAAAATAAGCACAAACACCTGACCCTAACCTCATAACCTTCTGTATATCTGTCAACTTTATCTTCGACAGTTTGAAAATAAATAATACGAATTATTTCCAACTATTAATATAGAGCCAAAGGGCCTTTTTCCGACGAGGCAACGAAGAGTTTCCAATAACGACCTCCTAGGTTATTGTAGGCAGAACTATAGCTTTTATCTGACGGAAAAAATCTAGCCATTATTACGGTAGATCGGCAGATATCCGCTGTTGTTGTTTAAGATTCAGTACTGGGAATAGAAAGTTGCAAGTAGCACGGGCTATGGTGAGCCCGTAGTGGACTTACCTGGCACAGGAGCGGGGTAAGTAGCACGAGCTATGGTGAGCCCGTATCGTGAGGTTATCTTGAGATGATTTCGGGGCTTTTTTAGTGTCCCCGCGGCCCGGTCCT
>NC_091225.1:18199189-18204189 GCF_040958095.1 Procambarus clarkii | reverse complement strand
TTATAAGAAACTTATGCACTCTTGAATTTTTAGTTAGCTAAATCTGTTATTTATAAATGATTATACATTTATAGAGGATTCAGAATGTTAATAAGATTACCCTCCTTATTACTCGACTTTCTACTTTAACGTCTATGGTAATTTTCACACCTCTCGTTTCACCCCTTCTCACTTGGGCTGGACGGTAGAGCGACGGTCTCGCTTCATGCAGGTCGGCGTTCAATTCCCGACCGTCCAAGTAGTTGGGCACCATTCCTTCCCCCCGTCCCAACCCAAAATCCATATCCTGACCACTTCTCAGCGCTATATAGTCCCAATGGCTTGGCGCTTTGCCCCCCCCCCTGATAGTTCCCTTCCCTTCCCTCATCCACCCCCCCTTCTAAACTTTCACTCACCCCCCCCCCCCTTAAAACTTGAGTACTTTTTTTTTTCTTCTACAAGAAATGAGACGTTTTCCATTTTCTTTTATAAGAGGGAGACTCACTCGTGCGAAGTTAAAAGGAGGAATGTTTCTATCTTTTATCACATTTTTGTCTTGTTATTGTAGAATTTGCTGTGACTGGATCTTTAACATCTTGATTGTCTATTCCTTTTTCGTTCCTTTAGTTGTGGATTTATTTAGTTTTCGCTCCTTCAAAGTCGTTCAGGTTGTATTATTAGCGTTTGCTATCTCTCTCCTTTCTTCTGCCTTCTTATTTCTACCTTTTCTACTTTCTTATTTCTACCTTTTCTACTTTCTTATTTCTACCTTTTCTACTTTCTTATTTCTACCTTTTCTACTTTCTTATTTCTACCTTTTCTACTTTCTTATTTCTACCTTTTCTACTTTCATCTACCATCTCCCTCCTTTCTTCTGCCTTCTTATTTCTACCTTTTCTACTTTCTTATTTATACCTTTTCTACTTTCTTATTTCTACCTTTTCTACTTTCATCTACCATCTCCCTCCTTTCTTCTGCCTTCTTATTTCTACCTTTTCTACTTTCTTATTTCTACCTTTTCTACTTCTACCATCTCCTTCCTCATTCTCTTCACCGTATTAAGCGATGGGGAAGATATATTTTATTCAATTTGTTTTACATATGCTTAAAATCACTGTTCTTGTGAACACGGCATCGTTGTATTCTTAGTATTTTTGTATTTTTATGGTCATGGCATTGCTGTATTCTTGCGAGCATCGGATGACTGTATTCATGTGGTTGTTGTATAGCTGCATTCATTGTATTCACAGCCATTGTCTCATTACATTATACATTCATACATTGGCTAATTATACTGGTCAATAAGCCTTAACTTTATTCATATTACGTCATAAACATCGACTGTTTAAACACATGAAACAAGACTCTAATACAAAGCAAAAAAAATACACAAACATGGTTTTTTTTCGACAACATTTACCACGAAAGCTAAAAACTGTTTTAATGGTAAACACGACTCATTAACCACATAAACATTAGTCATAAACATCAATTATAAACATCTACGTAACTAACGAGGACTCGACAGGGAGGAAACAGCTTCCTGCTTTATCATAGTGGACTACACGCTGGCACCACATGGCAATGCAATATTGCATTGAAGCAATAAAATATGAATCAATAAAATAAAAATAATAATCGTAAATTATAATTAAAAAATAGCGAGGGATTTACGTGATTAAGGTGTGCTACTTAAATAGCATACTACATATCAAGGGGACTGGATTCACGAAGTAGTTACGCAATGCACTTACGAACGTGTACATCTTTCCTCAATCTTTGACGGCTTTGGTTACATTTATTAAACAGTTTACAAGCATGAAAACTTGCCAATCAACTGTTGTTATTGTTATAAACAGCCTCCTGGTGCTTCGGAGCTCATTAACTGTTTAATAATTGTAAACAAAGCCGCCAAAGATTGAGAAAAGATGTACAGGTTCGTAAGTGCTTGAGTAACTGCTTCGTGAATCTGGCCCCAGGTTCGTAAGTGCTTGCGTAACTGCTTCGTGAATCTGGTCCCTCAACGAAGGGTTCTTAGACAGAGCACAAGACTGTTGTTGTTAAAGATTCGCTACCTGGAACAAAGTTCCAAGTAGCACGGGCTATGGTGAGCCCGTAGGGCCTTGAGCACAAGACGCTCAAAATAAAACTAGTTCTTATCACCCTTGCTAATTAGTCTACTACGGCTCAAGTTATTCCCGTCATGAATTACCACAATGACGCGAGTAACTGGGCCATTACAGCACCCGGAGTGAAGCCGCCGCTGCTATTCAGGCTTGTGTAATGAGGGGGAGAGAGAGACAGGGGGTAGGGGGGGGTTGTAATTCCGGGTTGGGTAGTAATGTTTCTTGTGTGATTGGTAGGAGGTGTCTGTCCTCCGCCGACCCGTATTTAGCGCCAGTGAGCTATCTCGACTTGAAATTGCAAACCTCAAAATTTGCAATGGTATCTAATTTTCGTGTAAGTTTATAAAGAGGTAATTGGCGTTTTGCTGGGTGAAAAGCTGGGGGCGATTCACGAAGCAGTTACGCAAGCACTTACGAATCTGGACATCTTTTCTCTATCTTTGGCGGCTTTGTTTACAATTATTAAACTTGAGTTCCGAAGCACCAGGAGGCTGTTTATAACATTAACAACAGTTGATTGGCAAGTTTTCATTTTTGTGAACTGTTTAATAAATGTAACCAAAGCCGTCAAAGATTGAGGAAAGATGGTCTGACACTGTCATATATATATATATATATATATATATATATATATATATATATATATATATATATTAGTATATGGTAGCAGTCTTTCCTGTAGACATATATTATTTAATATGACCGAAAAAGTAAGATTAATAATTCTAACACAAATTTTCTCAATCTTTCGTACATTTCTTTTCACTGTTGGTGGTAATTCAAAAATCAATTCTCCAAAATTCTAAATTTTGGAATCAAAATGAATCTAAATGGAATCTAAATCATAGTGTTTGGAATCAAAATGGAATCTAAATTTTGGAATCAAAAACAAAAATTAATTCTCCAAAATTCTAAATCTAAATAAAATAAATTTAGACTAAAAATAAAAAATTAATTTTGGAGAATTGATTTTTGAATTACCACCAACAGTGAAAAGAAATGTACGAAAGATTGAGAAAATTCGTGTTAGAATTATTAATCTTACTTTTTCGGTCATATTTAATAATAATATATATATATATATATGCAACAATGATCACAAAAACACTGATCCAAGTATGCAGAATAACCACATATGAAAAATAGAAAATGCTTAACGCGTTTTCGGCTAATTCGCCTAAGCATTTTCTATTTTTCATATGTGGTTATTCTGCATATATATATATATATATATATATATATATATATATATATATATGCTATTATGACTTATTGTTTGTAGAAACATATATGAAGTTATTTTTGTTGTTTCTTCAATTATCATATAGTTTCTCTTAACATTTCGAGAAAGAAAACGGTGTGTGTGCGTACGTCGAATAAGAGCATATACGGAGGTAAATTTTTAGACTTATAAGTCTAAATTTTAAGTCTAAATTTTTAGACTTCAATAATTAATAATAATTCATTGTGTCGGGGGACAGGAAGCCAGAGTGTATTCATACACGTTAGGCTTATATCGAGGCCCCATTACACTGACCTCGTGCAGGATTCAACCCACAACAAGCTGACAATCGCCTGAGTACCTACTCAGCTGCTAGGTGAACAGGCCCATTAGGTGATAGGAAATGCTATTTCTGTCCCGTCCAGGATTCGAACCCGAAATTCTCGATTGTGAGTCGAGAACGAATCCGACTGTGCTACCAAGACCCCTTAATGTATGAAGTTTTAAAAGTCTCATTCCTTGTCTTTATCTAGTAAGTTCTTTATGCATATATATAAAAATAGACTTAACAATTGTCTGAAGGATAAGAAAAATTCCTGTAATGCTGGACCCTAATAGACACTAGCAAAACCAGTTTGGTTAATGCCCGAAACGCTTTGCGTAATAGTGGCTTTAGGCATTGTATGTACTAGCTATACCTATAAGTTAAACAATCCTTGTAAATATTTATTGTATGTATGTACCTTACCTAAATAAAATTGTATTGTATTGTATTGTATAATAATAAAAATAATAATAATAAAGTATTTTTTCATGTTTTCTATATCAACAGACAAAGGTTAAACAAATGCAAGTCACTGGTTATATTAGCTAACTGATAGTAATAGCCTATAGCTATGCAAATAGCCTATAGATATAGATAATATCGCGTATCTATGCAAGTCCAAGATGGGGGTGTGGTAAATCTAGTGTTTACATCCTTGTTGTGGTCGGTTAATTTATCTTTTTCGTTTTTCTTCCGTTTTCTCTGAACTCTGGCGTGTTGGAGGGGGGGGACTGAAGGGATTATCAAAGATGGCGCCAAGCCTGGAGGACCGTAGCTAAAGTCACTACACACTCCTCCCTACCACATCAGTGCCTCAAAGTAGGAGGTGGTTGGAGGAATACTAGACAACCGATTGTTTAAACGGTGGGGTTCAGGAGCTGAAGTTCGCATCAGTCTATTTGGTAGGCAATTTTTATTGATTTTTTTATATTTTTTTTACAGATGGATCTTCGATTCCTGTTAGCAGGCCGAGAGCTTTCCCTTCCCATAGCCGAAGGTAAGTCTTACTCTACTACTATTATTTGTATTTATTTTTTGCAACACGACCAGCCAATCGGATCTACAACCAGGTACCCAATTACTGTTAAGCGAATAAGAACGAGCAATTATGGATTGCATCCCAGTCGATCCTCCCAGGTGAGTATCTGTAACTATTGTCTAACTACTGAACCATCTCCAGGCACCTGGCTTGAGGTGAACGGTAACGCTATTGATTCGTGTCTCCTCCTGCCAGGATTCGAACTCGGTAACTTTCGGCTGAGACTCGAAGTCGTTCACCAATTAACCACTAAGCTCTTGTTGTATCTGTCTAATCACCTTCGTAATCCAACGAAAATATGCGAGAAAT
>NC_091225.1:18191689-18194189 GCF_040958095.1 Procambarus clarkii | reverse complement strand
TTGCATACAGCAAGTGGCTTGTGTTCGAACGTTTCTGGTCAGGTTAGAACGTTTTTGTACTTTGTGGAAAATAGAGAAAATGGGATGAATTGTCACTCACGGACTGATGAAATTGGCATAAGAAAAAAGGTAATTGGTTGTTTCTTCGGGTCAGTTTTGTCTCCAATTTCAGCAAGGAACTCGAGGAGGAGAATTGAAGGGACAAGTTGGATCTCATCCGTCAAACACACACCGAAACTGCAACGTTGGTACAACGTTCAAACAAGTTTTAACACCTCCTAACCAGTTATAACAACCAATATAGCAAGTTGTAACAACGTTCTAATACGTCATAAACACGTTAAGCCAAGCTGTAACAACTTTATTACAAGTTGTAACAAGCGGAAAATAGAGACAGTTTCGGTTTGTGTTTCCTGGGTTACAGCAGGTCGAGGACTGTCTCAAATTGTTTCCCAATTAATGAAAAACATGATTGACAGTGTTTCTGTTCAGTGTTGAGATTCTGTCGCTTCAACCTCTGTAGTAACCGGTTTTATAGAACTCAACAACACCGGTTACTACAGGTGTTGTTGTGTGTATATTACTCAGGTGTTTAAAAAGAACACCTGAGTAATACACCTGAGACAGGTGTATTTTTAAACACCTGAGACAGAAATCTAAATCCTAACAATAAACTATCAACTAGGTAAAGTTTATTAGGAAAGTACAGACGCCAGTAGATAGACAGAAGAATGTTCACTCTTTATATATGACGATAGATAGCCTCCGAATATTTGTTTTTGATATCAAAATGCAAACACAAGTCATTTAACATTCCATATTAAAAATTCTCATTCGGATTTTTGGTATGATAGCTGCATCACACTAATTGATATAGTCTTTGTTATCGCCTCTCGAATTCAAAATTCCTCACGAATCATAAAATTGCTTTGAAAACTGAAATTGATGTGTATATGTATTTTTTGTTACGTGCAAGCGATTGCGCACACGAGCGAATGGTCGTGTTAATGGCAGTGTTGGGGGTTAAATATAGTGACATGTGGGAGGGTTGATCCTGTGGTCCTGGGTTCGATCCCAGGTGCCGGCGAGAAAGCAATGGGCAGAGTTTCTTTCACCCTATGCCCCTGTTACCTAGCAGTAAATAGGTACCTGGGTGTTAGTCAGCTGTCACGTGCTGCTTCCTGGGGGTGGAGGCATGGTCGAGGACCGGGCCGCGGGGACACTAAAGCCCCGAAATCATCTCAAGATAACCTCAAGAAGATCCCTCTATATCTCTATAGAGGGGAATAGTGATGGTGGAGAGAGGTATAAGGAAGGTTGATGGTGATTTCAGAATAGTGAAGGTGATGAGTCACAATAACGTGGTTGATGAATGTTGACCAGATTACACACTAGAAGGTGAAGGGACGACGACGTTTCGGTCCGTCCTGGACCATTCTCAAGTCGATTGCATTTTGATATAAAAAACAATCGACCTTGAGAATGGTCCAAGACGGACCGAAACGTCGTCGTCCCTCCACCTTCTAGTATGTGGTCTGGTCAACAGAATACTGAATGTGGAGTGACGTTACTGGTGTTGGTATACTGGTTTACGAATGACGAAATGGTTGTTTGGTAGAATGGTAAACTATCCTTACCTTGAGGTTACCTTGAGGTGCTTCCGGGGCTTAGCGTCCCCGCGGCCCGGTCGTCGACCAGGCCTCCTGGTTGCCGGACTGATCAACCAGGCTGTTGGACGCGGCTGCTCGCAGCCTGACGTACGAGTCACAGCCTGGTTGATCAGGTATCCTTTGGAGGTGCTTATCCAGTTCTCTCTTGAACACTGTGAGGGGTCGGCCAGTTATGCCCCTTATGTGTAGTATCTACCATGTATATCTACCATGTATCTACCATGTATCTACCATGTATCTACCATGTATATCTACCATGTATATCTACCATGGTAGAATGGTAGTCTATCTACCATTCTACCGCGAATAACAGTACACAAACGCCCACCGTTAAGGGGCGTTTGTACACTGTTTACAAGGTTATCTATGTGATGTGTGAGTAATATTAGAGAGTTAAAGGGTGTTAAAGGGGCACTTGTCTATTAGTTGTAGCCATTGCTCTATTATTTACCTATTCTGACCTTCGAATTATTTGTCGGATCTGGTTTGATAGGTGTGGGAATAGAGGTGGCTTCTATAGCTTCTTTCAGGGCATTAAAGAGGCTGTCTTTATCCACCTTTTCAATTCCCCTAAGTATCTTGCATGTTGCGGTCATGTCTTCTCTCCAGGGTTGTGGAGAGAAGTAGTTGTGGGAAGCAACAAACCCACATACAGTTGATGTTTGTGGGTTAGATGTATAACTGGTGTTGTGGGTAGTTGTATGAAAGAGTTGGTATTTTGTTGGTGGTAGTAGGTGAGTGGATAACACACTTGTGGTCCGGGGTTCGAGGCCCCTCTCAGTTTAGAGAAGTCTGGATTTGAAGTGAATAGTTTGTTTAATAGACTTGGC
>NC_091225.1:18184189-18189189 GCF_040958095.1 Procambarus clarkii | reverse complement strand
CGTTGATAGGAAATCTGTGTTTGATATATCTGAAATGGAAACCAGGGGAGAGCGAGCTAGCTGAGAGAGAGGAGGGAGAGAGAGAGAGAGAGAGAGAGAGAGAGAGAGAGAGAGAGAGAGAGAGAGAGAGAGAGAGAGAGAGAGAGAGAGAGAGAGAGAGAGAGACAGAGAGAGAGACAGAGAGAGACAGAGAGAGAGAGAAGGAATAATGAAAATAATAAATACATTTTTTGCTAAAGAAATTTAAATCCCCAATTTAACTGAAGTTTATAACAAGATAAATCATCCAAAATGTAGAAATGACACGGGATTTAAAGCTTGTAATATATATTCTCTCTTTTTTCCATATATTTCTTTCAAATACACACCCTTAAGACGGTATAGTGTGGGTATCTGTCATATAAGGTATTGCAACATGTGATGCTGGGGAGGTATATATGATATAAGATTCTTGATTGACCTTTCTGGCATGTTCAGAACGTAGCTCTCTGGGTAACTGAGGAATAAAACTTCTTCCCCCTAATGAACAGGTCCACAAGAGCCGTGACGAGGGTTCGAACCTGCATTCGAGAGGTTCGTTTGATGCATCACACTATTGTGATTTATGTGTGTTCTTTTCCCTATGATCTCGATTTCATCACTAAGCACAAAGTATTATCCCCCTATCCTAAGTATCCTATTATCCTAATCCTATTACCCTAAGCATAAAGTATTATCAAAGTATTATATTATATATTATCAAAGTATATTATATAGTATTAGTAATATATTTATTATCCCCCTTATCAGCATGCGGGTTCATGTATTGTAGCTAATCATCATCGCCTGTTTGTTCTCATCGGAAAATGTAGCAATGTTGTTATCTTACTCAGGTATAAATGGCTGTCAGTCTCGATTAATGAGCTTCGAGGTAGTCGGCATTTCCTCTCATAAGAACATAATAACATAAAGGCAAACAAAGAAGTCCTATTCCATAAGAAGTAGTTGGCTGTTTTGACTAGAGTTTGGGTGGATATAAGGGTCTAATGTATGTCTGAAACAATCCAGAGAATCTGTGTGTATTATGTTGGTAATTTGGTACCTATTTTTGCGCACACACACACATACACACACACACACACACACACACACACACACACACACACACACACACACACACACACACACACACACACACATCACTGCATTAGGCAGTGATGTGGTGGAGGCTGACTCCATACACAGATTCAAATGTAGATATGATAGAGCCCAATAGGCTTAGGAACCTGTACACCAGTTGATTGACAGTTGAGAGGCGGGACCAAAGAGCCAAAGCTCAACCCCCGCAAGCACAATTAGGTGAGCACAATTAGGTGAGTACACACACACACACACACACACACACACACACACACACACACACACACACACACACACACACACACACACACACACACACACACACACACACACACACACACACACACACACACACACACACACACTGCTCAAACTCGCAGGCTAAAATAAAGAAACAAACAAACAAACACTCATGACAATATTGTAAGTGGCTGAATGAAGTGATCTGTTAAAGTCACTCACAAACTAAGCCGGAAATTAAGTGTTAATGCATGAGGAATTATTCCTTAATGGTGTACGAATCTATGTGTGCTTGCCTAGATGTGCTTGTTGGGTCGGGCTCTGCTCTTGGTCTTCGCCTTACGCACGATCTTAATTTTCATAAATTGGGTTCCCTTGTTCTTCCGATATTTCGACTTCAGTAGTTTGCATAGTTCGCTTAGATAACGACCTTGGATGGTTCTATACTAACAGATTTGCATTGAAATTGTTCATTTTCGAGGTCAGTAACTACATTTTTGCCTCTTCCCGACCGAATTTGGTGTGGTTGGCAAATCCTGCACATTCCTTGTCCTCCGGGGAGGCCTCGTTCGGTTCCCCCCTGTCTTGTGGCTCAAGCCCTTCATAACAGGAACCTTGTTGCAGATTTTGTTTGTGTAGTTATAGATTTTGATATTTTACAAAAAAATTCTAGTTGAGGGTTTATTATCGGGGGGCTGCATATTCAAGAGTTGGTCTTACATAGGTTGTATATCGAGCTGGAAGCCTCCTTGTGCTAGTTTCTGAAGGGTTGCAAAAGGTTTTCTTAAGGCATTAATTCCCATATTATGATGTTTGTTCCCTGGATTTTATTACCTTTTTTTAAAAGAAATATTTGTTTTTATTTTATGTTATTCATAAAATAAAATATTCATATTTATTTTTGTTATTATTTTTAAAACATATATTTGTCTTCATTTGATTTAATTCTGATGTACAAGTCTTCTCCTTTTTTGTTCCTATCTTCATAACTTTGCATTTGGCAGAGCTAAATTCAAGCAACCATTTTCAGACAATTTTAGGAGAACGTTCTGGCCCATTTTTAGGCACTCACAGTGATTCAGTGTCCTGAATCTACTCATTAGTTTTGCATCACCTGCAAACATTGATATGAAGAGGACAATTTCCTCCGTTGAAAATGTTGCAAACTCAACAAAAACATTCACAAATGGAAGATGAACTAAACATTTGTGCAGGCAAACGCGATACGGAATTGAAGCGTCGTGGATAGACATGGATTGAATTGAAGCGTCGTGGATAGACATGGATTGAATTGAAGCGTCGTGGATTGACATGGATTGAATTGAAGCGTCGTTGATAGACATGGATTGAATTGAAGCGTCGTTGATAGACATGGATTGAATTGAAGCGTCGTGGACAGACATGGATTGAATTGAAGCGTCGTGGGTAGACATGGATTGAATTGAAGCGTCGTGGGTAGACATGGATTGAATTGAAGCGACGTGGATAGACATGGATTGAATTGAAGCGTCGTGGATAGACATGGATTGAATTGAAGCGTCGTGGGTAGACATGGATTGAATTGAAGCGACGTGGATAGACATGGATTGAATTGAAGCGTCGTGGATAGACATGGATTGAATTGAAGCGTCGTTGATAGACATGGATCAGAACCTAATGACGCTTGATGGAAAGACACAATTGACGGATCTAAACCGTTAAGTGGTCAGGAGTGAAATAAATCACAGATGATCCATGAAGAATAGTGAGAAACATTTTTTTCTCCATCAGGTTATTAATTATTATAAGCATGTTTAACGAGCTATGAACATGTGGTACTGAAGGAGACACACACACACACACACACACACACACACACACACACACACACACACACACACACACACACACACACACACACAACAACAACAACATCAAATGAGAAACACTAACCACTTCTGAACCATCAAATCACATAATTTCCTGAATTGAAAGTTCCCTGCATATATCACCACTAAACTACTCCATGTTGAAGTAATATCCGGAGGACCTTGGAAAACTCCTCGGCTGTATTACCAAAGCTCCTTATGCCCTCTGGAGAAAATATATTTTGAAAAGATGTATGGTGTTGAAAATTAATTTTCAGCTTGTGAGAGAAACTTGGAAGCGAGAGAAAGTAAATTTCACCTTTTTTGAACGAAAGGTGGACCTAAAAAGATGTTCGGGACATGCTGAAGATGATGGGCGTATTATGAAGACACTTAGAAAAGTCACCTTCCTAATGGGCTATATCATGTCAAATGTTTTCTATAGCAGCAAAAAGACTTGGAAGCAGAGAGTAATTAATAAAGAGAGGCACAGAAGAAGGTGAAACAGAGAAAGAGAGGGTAACAGACATATTAGCAGAATTGTGTAATGAGGATGGTTGGGCAGAGGTTGGCCCTCTACTACCATATGTTTGCGAGGATGTGTCCAGGCTTGGAAGATGACACATGTGTTGGTGGGGACTGTCATAGGTAGATCAGGACTGGTCTCTGCTTTCTATCTTAAGTCGATTCGATTTATATTGTGACTTCTATGAAGTTAATGATTTTGTTTTCCAGAATTTTTATCAGCTGTTCAACACACACACACACACACACACACACACACACACACACACACACACACACACACACACACACACACACACACACACTCTATCACACACTCTTCAGCTAAAAACTTTGGAAAAGATGTTTTGCCTTTTTTTCCCAGCAGTAACAATTATTTTGAAATAAAAAAAAAACGATTATAGCAAAGTTGAGCTGGAGGTGCCAGTCACCGTGCTTGGCTAGTTACCGTGCTTGGCCAATCACCGTACTTCTAAGAAAGCTAATCTAGGCACGAGATTCGCATCAAATAGTATGTGTATCTATACATTAATGTGTGTGTATACGCGTGTATAACATGAACAACTATTATTTACAAATATATTTGCATATTACACAAGGAAGGGGAGGAAATACACGGTTAAAATACCAACAACGACACATTCCACGACTCCTACAAAAAGGCGAAGTTTCAAAGTTCACAAATTAACTTTTTTTTCCTTGTGCCGAGCGCGAAAGAAAAAACATTCAAAAGTGGAAAGAAAAGGTTCGAGTTTGTGTCTTCCCCTTTTTTCATTTTTGCTGTGATGTATATATAAAAAATGGTCAGAAAATGCTCCGGATCTTTACGCCGCGTTGGCACTGACAGAAGCGAAAATAATGCTATGCAAATCTGGCTTTCACACGCTAATTTGCATACGACTGTTTTGCATTAGCTTGCCAAAGTTCTTAACATAAATAATCCTGCAATCATTACTTGGTGTAGGCTATAGGTGCCTAACCAGCAACTCTGGGGACGGTAGGATGGGAAAGGATAGTGTAGGTTTGGCCTGCGTCCTCAGTCCGGATAGGTAAAAGCTATATGGGATGGTAGTATTCTTTGGAGAGATTTGACTCTGCAAATTGTCAAGGTTAGAGAGGATAGGGACGGTATGAGGCCAGTCTCCACTATAAAGGATAGGAAGCAGCTAGTGTAATCCATACCACCAGCTTTGTGGCGGATAGATGAAAGGACCAATAGGTCTAGCTTGTTACTAGCAGCATCACTTGAGGATAGGATAGGCCTGTGGA
>NC_091225.1:18044189-18179189 GCF_040958095.1 Procambarus clarkii | reverse complement strand
ATTTCTTGATAACAGACTACAAGGACAATATACAGCTTAATGGGGTTTTATAGATTGTATTTATGGAAGTACTCACCTGGTGCATGAAAGTACTCACCTGGTGCATGAAAGTACTCACCTGGTGCATGGAACTACTCACCTGGCTTTGATCTCATACCACCCTCTCCTCCATATTGCCTTTTCACACCTGTTTCAGTCATCTAAATCTTTGGGGTCATTTCAACGTTAGGAGATTCGAACCCTTTCGGTCACCAACGAAGGTGGTTTGATTTCTTAGTCTTTATGTGGATTTTCTTGCTTCGTTACCTTAGCTGTTGAACAACAGCTAATCATTGCCACCACAGCTAATCATTGCCACCACAGCTAATCATTGCCACCACAGCTAATCATTGCCACCACAGCTAATCATTGCCACCACAGCTAATCCTTGCCACCACAGCTAATCATTTCCACCACAGCTAATCATTGCCACCACAGCTAATCATTGCCACCACAGCTAGTCATTGCCACCACAGCTAATCATTGCTACCACAGCTAGCAGCACCTGTACAACGAAACTAAAACCACAAAAGTATCCTTAGCATCTGTGGTGTACTTATCCTAATCCACATTCTCCATAAATCCAGAGCAGTTTCACCATTCCAGCCCATTAAACAACCGGTGCATCTTAATTAAGTCGTCTTCCAACGCTCTCTCTCTCTCTCTCTCTCTCTCTCTCTCTCTCTCTCTCTCTCTCTCTCTCTCTCTCTCTCTCTCTCTCTCTCTCTCTCTCTCTCTCTCTTTCTCTCTCTCTCTCTCCTCTCTCTCTCTCTCTCTCTCTCTCCTCTCTCTCTCTCTCTCTCTCTCTCTCTCTCTCTCTCTCTCTCTCTCTCTCTCTCTCTCTATCATCCTTTTTACTCCCTATTCTCCTGTGTATATTGAAACTGATATTGAAACGTCTGTTTTCATGGTAAATATATTGTCATGTCTAGCATGCTGTTTAATCAATTTACATGTCTAGGAACCTATAGTAGTTAGTTTTTGGCAGGACATTCTACGTCTGATCAATTATATTGTGCTGGAGATTGTGAGTAAGGAAATACTAAATATAATCAGGGAGAAGCTGAGAGGTCTTGTTGGAATGCCTTTTATTCTCTTCCAAGAGGCTATGGGTCCTATTTTGACTAAGAGGTGAAATCATTATATGTATATATATATATATATATATATATATATATATATATATATATATATATATATATATATATATATATATATATATATATATATATATATACTTGAATGTATAAAATATATATCAATGCTAATATAAAGAGACATATTAGGAAATTCGTAGCCAATACTGTCATAGAAATATATTGATTTTGGTTTTGAGAGGGAAGCGGGTGCTAACAGCCAGCGAAGGGCCACATCCCCCTGTAATCAGGCTATCGAACGAGCAGTTTCAGGCGCCTATTGCTACTTGCATGGTGCAGCGTGTTCCTTTTAAGAGGCAGCGATGCCTCGATTGCCATATAAGTTCAGAGTTGATGACATAGTTATATTTAAATATCTTTCCCCATTGGTTATAATGTTTGTTGAAAATTTAATATGTAACATTTTATTAATAAACACTTTATTATAACATTAATAAACATTTTATTAATAAAATATTTTATTAATATATTTTGTTACAGTAACTTTTGTGCCCACGAAACTAGCGAACGATTTTAAGATAGCAAAAAGAATGTATTCCTCCTTCAACTAATAGGAGGTTATCTTGAGGTTATCTTGAGATGATTTCGGGGCTTTAGTGTCCCCGCGGCCCGGTCCTCGACCAGGCCTCCACCCCCAGGAAGCAGCCCGTGACAGCTGACTAACACCCAGGTACCTATTTTACTGCTAGGTAACAGGGGCATAGGGTGAAAGAAACTCTGCCCATTGTTTCTCGCCGGCGCCTGGGATCGAACCCGGGACCACAAGATTACAAGTCCAGCTGTGCTGTCCTGCTCGGCCGACCGGCTCCCTTTTTTCCGGAGGGAAAAAAATTGATAAATTTACTTTGTTTTTTTAATTGGAGAAGGGAAGGGAAGTATCAGGAGAAGCGCCAAGCCATCACGACTATATAGCACTTGGAAGGGGTCAGGATAAGGATTTGGGATGGGACGGGGGAATGGAATGGTGAATCCAATCACTTTGACGATTGGGGATTGAACGCGAACCTGCATGACGTGATCCCGTCGCTCTACCGTCCACCCCAAGTGAGGAGGAGAGATGGTGGTAAGAGATGAGGACTGAATGAATATGATGAGAAGAGGGTAAGGGAGAGAGATGATGAGAGAGGAGTAGGGAAGCTGAAACATCAGGGCGAAGAAGAGGTCGGTCACGCTTCATGCAGGTCGGCGTTCAATCCCCGACTGTCCAAGTGGTTGGGGGCCATTCCTTTTCCCCCGTCCTATCCCAAATCCCTATTCCTGACCCCTTCCCAGTGCTGTATAGTCGTAATGGCTTGGTGCTTTCCCTGATAGTTCCGTCCCTCCTCCTCCCTATAATGAGAAACAGATGAGCTTATCCCCATGGTTCCCTCACTGGCCAACCCCGTACCTGAAAATCGTATTTGCTATGTCAACATCCAGGGTTCGAATCCATCCCTCCTCTCTCTCTCATTCCCTCTGATCTGTCCATCTGTTAGCTGTTTGCATCTGTTAGTGAGAGCGGTCGGAGCTTCTGTTTGCTTGTGTGAGGTCCAGTGTCTCTTGCTTGTTTGAATGGAGTCCAGTTTCTCTGGCTAATTACCGCTGACACTGTTAAACTTGAATGGGGTTCACACAGCTGCTCTGATAGCCAATGGTTATAGTGTATAACAACCACCAAAGTGATGATTAATTCGCCATTGGTTACGCAAGATGATGATACGTCATTCCTTGGTAGCTGGATATTTATGGCAGACTTATGAAATTTTATACCTCGGATCCCTTTTGTTTACAAACACAAATTGCGCGCCATTATTCGTGTGTGCGCGCGCATCCACCCGATAATAAAATACTTACCCATATATAATATACATAAACATAAACATTTCTGGTCCGTTCTATAAAAATCATCTCACCAGGAATAAAATCAAGTGACGGCCCGCCACACACACACCGAAACTACGACGTTGGTACAATGTTCGAACAAGTTTTAACACCTCCTAACCAGTTATAACAACCAATATAGCAAGTTGTAACAACGTTCTAATACGTCATAAACACGTTAAGCCAAGATGTAACAACTTTATTACAAGTTGTAACAAGCGGAAAATAGAGACAGTTACGGTTTGTGTTTCCAGGGCGGCTTTGTCTGTCTTTACAAGCCTGTCAGTTTATCCTACCTGTCTGTTCTCTCGCTTATCCATTTGCCTGTCTGCCGTGCTGTCTGTCTGTCTCTTTGTACATGAACTCTGCTCCTAGCTCACTTTCATGGCTCGTCGGAGACGCTCTGAAAGATGAATTTCGAGCGTAACGAAGGATTTTCCGCCTACACGACCCACAAAGTGGCGCAGCGGAGTTCTAGGGCCCGTAACGTAGAAAGTGAAACCACTTACCAAAGTCACCTCTTAAAGCCAGCAGCGTAGGTATAAATAAATATATATTTGTCTGCGTTCTTAAGCCCGTTTTCTTTGTCTTTCCGGTCGTACGACCCTCAAAGCGGGCGCAGAGTTCCGACCTCGTAACACGGGGAAAAGTACGAGGCCACTTAAGACAGACGGCCTAGTGGCAGCGAGAGAAATAAATTTATAAATGTTTCTGCATTTTTTATGCCCATTTTCTGTGTTAGAAAACATCTGAGAGAATGGGAAGGGAGGCTATGAATAAACAGAGAATATATGGGGGGACAGAAGGAAAGGATGAAATGAGGAGATAGACGAAGAATGGAAAAGGAGAATGTCAGAGATTAAAGAGATGGAGGAGCAGAAGTAGAGGGATAAAGGGAATTAGAAGAAGGAATAGAATGCATGGAGAACTGACTAAAGTGGGTGAAGAAAGAGGAAATAAAAGAGAAATGATAATGATGAAATTCATTTAGACGGATACATTTAGAAGTGGTAGAAGGGATAGTAAATTCTAAGTTAACAAGTAAATATAGGCAAGAAGCCACGGACGGCCAAGGCAGCGCCACGGACGGCCAAGGCAGCGCCACGGTCGGCCAAGGCAGCGCCACGGTCGGCCAAGGCAGCGCCACGGTCGGCCAAGGCAGCGCCACGGTCGGCCAAGGCAGCGCCACGGTCGGCCAAGGCAGCGCCACGGTCGGCCAAGGCAGCGCCACGGTCGGCCAAGGCAGCGCCACGGTCGGCCAAGGCAGCGCCACGGTCGGCCAAGGCAGCGCCACGGTCGGCCAAGGCAGCGCCACGGTCGGCCAAGGCAGCGCCACGGTCGGCCAAGGCAGCGCCACGGTCGGCCAAGGAAGCGCCACGGTCGGCCAAGGCAGCGCCACGGTCGGCCAAGGCAGCGCCACGGTCGGCCAAGGCAGCGCCACGGTCGGCCAAGGCAGCATCTCCAATGACGTCGCTCAAAACCTGCCGAAGAAATTTGCTTCAAAAACCTGTGAGTGTTAGTGACAACCTCAAACCTTCGTGCAAGTTTTTCCAGCACCGGCGGGAACCAGCACCACTGGCACTCATGGTGAGTGATATAAGGGGGAAGGGAAGGCTGCTGTGGGGAAGGTGGGGAAATGGGAAATAGGAGATGGAGGGGAAGATGATGAATAGTGATGATGATGGGAAGTGATTAGTTAGTGTAGGTGCTTCTAGGGAAGACAGCCAGCCAGCCGGCCAGCCAGCCAGCCAGCCAGCCAGCCAGCCAGCCAGCCAGTCAGTCAGTCAGCCAGCCAGCCAGCCAGCCAGCCAGCCAGCCAGCCAGCCAACACTCACATACAAACACGTATAAATCCAACCATAATTAGTTACACCTACATTCATTCTACACCCTACATTCATTGACTGTATGCAGGACCGAGCTCTAGCACCCGGTCCACGCTTTTTTCAAGCTGTCGGTCGTCTAATGCAAATGATTCCTGACTTCCTTCTCTCTAGTTCGCTGTTGAAACTATGGATCATGTTAGCACCATATATCCGTGTCTCTGAGTTGACACAGTTAAACAGTGATAAACTTCACTGTTCCCCCCCCCCCTAGTTATGCTACTATGCCTGTTCTGTCATCAAGACCTTAATAATAATAATTGTCTGTGTGTGTGTGAGTTTGTCTGTCTGTCTGTCTGTCTGTCTGTTTAACTCTTCATTACCATTCCTTTATGACAACAATATCCAATGATTACATGCATTGTGTGTGTGTGTGTGTGTGTGTGTGTGTGTGTGTATGTGTGTGTGTGTGTGTGTGTGTGTGTGTGTGTGTTTGTGTGTGTGTGTGTGTGTGTGTGTGTGTGTGTGTGTGTGTGTGTGTGTGTGTGTGTGTGTGTGTGTGTGTGTGTGTGTGTGTGTATGTGCTCACCTAGTTGTATTCGTCTAGCTGTATTTGTCAGGGATGATCTACGGCTCTTGGGGTCCTGTCTATCAACCATTAATAGCCAAGCGCATAGGATTCAAACCCCTATTGTTCTTTTTAATTTCTGCACTTCAAACTGTGTATGGAGTCCGCCTCGATCACCACCCTTCGTGCTTGTTAACATGGAGAGGAAACTAACATAACTAACAAGACTGTTAAAAAACTTTTCTGTGGCTCATTGGGTTCATAACATTAAGGACACTACAAAAGACCTATTGACCTATAAATTGACCTATTTATATCCACCCACTTTTTCATATATATGTCTAACCTACGTTTGAAACAATCCATTGATCCCACTTCTATTTTACTCGATAATATTTTTTTTTTCCAAAGTCTGCAACCTTGTTTATAAATCAGTATCTACCTAGATCTTTTCTAAATATGATCTTCATTTTATATCTTTTCAAGTTCCTTTTTTTTCCAAATTTTGTTGAGTTTTTGAGTTTGAGTTTTGAGTTGAGTTTTTGAGTTTGAGTTTTGGGTTGAATTTTTGAGTTTGAGTTTTGAGTTGAGTTTTTGAGTTTGAGTTTTGAGTTGAGTTTTTGAGTTTGAGTTTTGAGTTGAGTTTTTGAGTTTGAGTTTTGAGTTGAGTTTTTGAGTTTGAGTTTTGAGTTGAGTTTTTGAGTTTGAGTTTTGAGTTGAGTTTTTGAGTTTGAGTTTTGAGTTGAGTTTTTGAGTTTGAGTTTTGAGTTGAGTTTTTGAGTTTGAGTTTTGAGTTGAGTTTTTGAGTTTGAGTTTTGAGTTGAGTTTTTGAGTTTGAGTTTTGAGTTGAGTTTTTGAGTTTGAGTTTTGAGTTGAGTTTTTGAGTTTGAGTTTAGTTTTGAGTTTTGAACTTTTAGTTTTGAGTTTCATTTGATTTATATATTTACAATTTTATGTATCTCTTTGTCATATACTTTCATGCATTTATTTATTGTCCCTCTTTACTTTTCGTCGTTCTAGAGAATGTTAATTATATAATCTCTTCACAAGGAAGGTTGCTAAATCTTTGGATTAACGTTGTTTGTGTACTTAGTTCGAGTACCCATGCTAAATTGTCTGCCCTTCACCTTCCTGCCTATTATAATATTTTGTATTTGATAATCATGTTTAGTCTGTTTCCCTACGGGGCTCACCATAGCCTGTGCTGCTTGGAACGTTTTGTTCCAAGTAGCGAATCTTAAACAACAACAACAGTTTGTTTCCTTGGTTCCATTAACATAAGGTTAAATTCGTTGTCTTTCCTTGTAGCTCGTACCTTTCGGCTCTGGTTCTGGTGGCATACCTACTCGCTGGACTTCAGCTTCCTTTTTGTGTTTAACGAGATAAAGGACTTAATATTGTGGCTTCATATTCCAGAATTGATCTGATTTAAAACGGTATTAAAGTTCCCGAACGCCTAACTTGGCGTTCTGCTTGAGCGCTGTCTGCTTGAATGCTGTCTGCTTGAGCGCCATGTCTGTTTGAACGACATTTGAACTCTGCATCAACTTCCTAAAGATAGTTCTTAAGTTAATATCAACAACCATGTATTTTACTTCGTAAATCTTCCATTCCAGGAGTATTTTCTCTTCCATGTAATACCTTATGACCGGTCTCCTGTTCCGCCGTCTTCATTACTTTGCCCTTGCTAGAGTTGAACTCTATTAGCCACTTAAAGAACCATATTTTCATTTTATTCCTGTCCCTTCCCTTGCAGTTTCTAGCAATCTGCGAGCGTATTCTGATCATTTGTGTCTAACAATGAGAGGACGGAATCTATCCGTCTACTGCCTGTCTATTCAGAGCCCCTTCCATGATTGAGCTCTTCTATCCACTCCCTCTCCTGTCTCTCCTCTTTCTCCCCCTCAACCCCCCCTCTTCCTCCCTCTTTTCCTCTACTCACAGAAAGGGCAAATAGATCTTGAAAGGGTCGAGTATATCTTCAAATTTTCCCTTCATGGGCTTTATTGTTTAATTGATGGCAGGAGCACTTTATCCAAGCGTGGTAAACACTGCCGGAATACACAGGAACGTATGATCTCATATGCACGCGCGCTGGTTCGTACGCACACACACACACACACACACACACACACACACACACACACACACACACACACACACACACACACACACACGCACACACACACACACACACACACACACCTTCACTGAATTAAACTCGAAAAGGTTTAGTCCTTGTGGGACTCTTCTGATCCTTGTGGGACTCTTCTGATCCTTGTGGGACTCTTCTGATCCTTGTAGGACTCTTCTGATCCTTGTGGGACTCTTCTTAGTCCTTGTGGGACTCTTCTGATCCTTGTGGGACTCTTCTTAGTCCTTGTAGGACTCTTCTTAGTCCTTGTGGGACTCTTCTGATCCTTGTGGGACTCTTCTTAGTCCTTGTAGGACTCTTCTTAGTCCTTGTAGGACTCTTCTTAGTCCTTGTAGGACTCTTCTTAGTCCTTGTAGGACTCTTCTTAGTCCTTGTAGGACTCTTCTTAGTCCTTGTAGGACTCTTCTTAGTCCTTGTAGGACTCTTCTTAGTCCTTGTAGGACTCTTCTTAGTCCTTGTAGGACTCTTCTTAGTCCTTGTAGGACTCTTCTTAGTCCTTGTGGGACTCTTCTTAGTCCTTGTAGGACTCTTCTTAGTCCTTGTGGGACTCTTCTTAGTCCTTGTAGGACTCTTCTTAGTCCTTGTAGGACTCTTCTTAGTCCTTGTGGGACTCTTCTTAGTCCTCGTGGGACTCTTCTTAATCCTTGTGGGACTCTTCTTAGTCCTCGTGGGACTCTTCTTAGTCCTCGTGGGACTCTTCTTAGTCCTCGTGGGACTCTTCTTAGTCCTCGTGGGACTCTTCTTAATCCTTGTGGGACTAAGATGCCACTGGAATTAAGTTCCTTTGTATATGTTTCAATTTCGACGCAAAACTATTTAGAACTTGAAGCCAGACAATTAAAAAATCTCGAACGAAATGCAAGAATAACTTGGCAAGTGGCTGTTAGAGTTCAATCCTACTATGTGTAAAGTAATGAGGTTTTATTTTGGGAAAGTAGGCAAGCATAGGACAAAATTCTTATTATTAACTATTAAATCTGGACTTTATACTAATAAAGCATCAGTGGCGCGTATAATGCTTGGTTACATAATATCTACATTCATAAATTCAAGTGATCATTCAGACTGTTGTACTTCAACATGTTATACAAACGGGTTGATTTTATAAAGTCACTATCTGACAAAACTTTTAAAATTGGACGTCCAACCTCCGATTAAGTCAAAAACAGACATTCTTAAATTTTTTAAGTAATGTGTGACAAAAAAACTTTGTTTCTTGTATAATTTATAATAAAATATTAAAATATTGAGCCAAATTAGGCCAGGGATAGGTTAGGTTAGCTAGAGGGGGCCGGTCGGCCGAGAGGACAGCACGCTGGACTTGTGATCCTGTGGTCCCGGGTTCGATCCCAGGCGCCGGCGAGAAACAATGGGCAGAGTTTCTTTCACCCTATTCCCCTGTTACCTAGCAGTAAAATAGGTACCTGGGTGTTAGTCAGCTTGTCACGGGCTGCTTCCTGGGGGTGGAGGACTGGTCGAGGACCGGGCCGCGGGGACACTAAAGCCCCGAAATCATCTCAAGATATCCTCAAGATAGCTGTTTTTTCCTTTGGGAATTATATTTTTATTTTTTGGGGAGGGGGAGAGGGGGGGGGATTATGCTATTTGGAACATGTGAGTGAAGCATTTTGTGAGCTGCGATTCGAACAAAGCTTGGAAGGGAACGAAACACTGTCCTAAAAATCTTGGAAGATAACCAGATGCCGTTCATTAGATAACAAGATAACAATTTTTTCATTCATACAAACGAGTTTTTGGCAACTGCATTGAAGAGCATTTGGCCATTGGTAATGAGGCCATTGTTAAGCTTTAAGCCAATTAGACCTCATCCTCGAACACCAAGAGTTCGAACTGGTTCAAACAGCGCTTCGAAATAGTGCGCGAAGCTTGTTCGATTCCCGCTCTGTTGCAAGGAGCAATATAAGCCAGCAGTCTCCGTGGTGTAGTGGTAAGACACTCGCCTGGCGTTCCGCGAGCGCTATGTCATGGGTTCGTATCCTGGCCGGGGAGGATTTACTGGGCGCAATTCCTTAACTGTAGCCTCTGTTTAACGCAACAGTAAAATGTGTACTTGGATTGTAAAAACGATTCTTCGCGGCAGGGGATCGTATTCCAGGGACCTTGCCCGAAACACTACGCGTACTAGTGGCTGTACAAGCATGTAACAACTCTTGTATATATCTCAAAAAAAAAAAAAAAAAAAAAAAAAAAAAAGCGAGAGACGCTGCAATAAATGCCTCGTAAATTGGACAAAAATTACCAGATTTTAGCATAAACAACCAACCATATCCCTGATGCCTGCCTGAAACCCCCCAGAAAATTTTCTGAAAAACAGAAAATATGTCAGAAATTCCTATTATTATTATTACTTCCACCTTTCGTCTCTGTCGGTCGCGTCCACACGTCTTGCCTACCCGGAGTTGAAAATTAATTATTCCATGAATATGCAGATAGAACGAGCAATCCAAAGCTAACTGTTTTTTTTTTTATTTTTGTTTTTATAAGTGTAAGTTGGTGGATCGTGGCCGAGGCGGCTCGACAAAGTTGCCCTGATGCAGTGTGAGGAAGCAACTTATATCTGCCATGTCAGATATATCAAGTTTAAGTGGCAATTCTATTTTCTCGACTTTGACCAGATTTCAGCGTGACAAAAGATGCAGTTTTCACGACCTTGAAGAGGTTATCTTGAGGTTATCTTGAGATGATTTCGGGGCTTTTTAGTGTCCCCGCGGCCCGGTCCTCGACCAGGCCTCCACCCCCAGGAAGCAGCCCGTGACAGCTGACTAACTCCCAGGTACCTATTTACTGCTAGGTAACAGGGGCATTCAGGGTGAAAGAAACTTTGCCCATTTGTTTCTGCCTCGTGCGGGAGGTTACAAATAGGTGTAAAATGGTGTCTCACAATATAACATTTTCATAATAGCAGTTATATTTATTTCTGGCCAATGCTGTTTGTTACATTAGCATGATTTGATGTATACTATTTCAATAATACTGGGACTCCTCTTAGTCCTTGTTGGACTTAGTCCTTGTTGGACTTAGTCCTTGTTGGACTTAGTCCTTGTTGGACTTAGTCCTTGTGGGACTCCTTGTGGGACCTAGTCCTTGTGGGACTTAGTTCTATTGGGACTTAGTCCTTGTGGGACCTAGTCCTTGTGGAACTTAGTTCTTTTGGGACTTAGTCTTAATGGGACTCCTTGTGGGACTTAGTTCTTGTGGGACTTAGTCCTTGTGGGACTTAGTTCTTGTGGGACTACTTGTGGGACTTAGTCCTTGTAGGACTAGGGATTTAAACACTCGTAGGTGTTTAAGAAGGTGAATATAATATAAACACATTATGTACAGTACCTTGAACAGGACGTATTCTACATCGAAATAATTGATTTTTAAACAACTTAAAACAATTTGGACGTTTTCTTCACCTTCATTAAAGCACTATGGCATTATAGATAGTTTTTTCACCAGTGTTTATATAATTTTAATAGTATATTTGATTTAATTCTGAAATTATATTGATCTTCGTAAATTTTCTTTACTGTGAGGTCCAATACATTCATTTTGTCTCAATAATGGCATGAGAGGTTGAGAGATATTAAGGGAGTGAGAAGTTAAGTGTTAATTAAAGGGGCAATAATGCTTCGCTAACGAGGCATTTGAACTAGAGCAAAATCGGAGGATTAACACATAACAGATAACTCATTGTGAACATCTGTTCCACTGACTCATCCCTAAGTGTGAATACCTGTCCCTGAAGCAGTACCCTAAGTGTGAACACCTGTCCCTCAAGCAGTCCCTAAGTGTGAACATTTGTCCCTCAAGCAGTCCTTAAGTGTGGACATCTGTTCCTCAATCAGTCCCTAAGTGTGAACATCTGTCCCTCAAGCAGTTCCTAAGTGTGAACACCTGTCCCTCAAACAGTCCCTAAGTGTGAACACCTGTCCCTGAAGCAGTCCCTAAGTGTGAACATCTGTCCCTCAAGCAGTCCCTAAATGTGAACACCTGTCCCTCAAGCAGTCCCTAAGTGTGAACACCAGTCCCTCAAGCAGTCCCTAAGTGTGAACACGTGTCCCTCAAGCCACCCCTAAGTGTGAACACCTGTCCCTCAAGCAGTCCCTAAGTGTGAACGTCCCCCTTCCTCGACGAAGAGAAAGCAAAGTACACCACATAAAGGTATGTGGTTTACTAAGTAGTATTAAACTACTTAAACTACGTTTGATTCTACTGATTCAAAGTAATTAAATATTTTTTAAATCTATAATTCTGTTCCCAGATCAATGTTTTCACATGTCTTTATTGAATAGAAATTTTATTGGATAATCTATTTATTGAACACTAAAATATCCCGTTTGTTTTATTCTTTCATCTATCTTTAGTTTAATCTTTTTAATTGACTTTTTTTTATCATCTTTTCTTGTCCTCTCTTAACTCTTCGCTTTTTGCACTAAAAAATATATTTAGCTTTCTTAATCTCTTCGTAGAATTCAGATTTCTGAAGCTAAATATATCATTCTGAACACGGTCAAGTAAATTCATGTCTACAATGGTTGTAGTTGTGGTTGTTGTGGTGGTTGTGGTGGTTGTGGTGGTTGTGGTGGTTGTGGTGGTTGAGCTGTTGACTTGGGAAATGAAGAGTCTGATGATTTACTATGGTGGCGTGATGAAGGACTTTTTGGTGGACTTGGTTAATTGCAATTGTTGCATTCACTGCCGTTGTGGTTGCTTTCGGGTTGAGGGGGGTTGGGGGTGGATATTTGTGCTGTGGCTATTGATGTGGTGGTGTCTGTTTTGGGTCTTGTGGTGGTATCACTGAGATTGGTGTAGAATAAATGATTCGGTCGCTGCTAATTGCTCTACACTGATTCGGTCGCTGCTAATTGCTCTTCACTGATTCTGTTGCTGCTAATTGCTCTGCACTGATTCTGTCGCTGCTAATTGCTCTGCACTGATTCTGTCGCTGCTAATTGCTCTACACTGATTCTGTCGCTGCTAATTGCTCTACACTGTTTCTGTCGCTGCTAATTGCTCTGCACTGATTCTGTTGCTGCTAATTGCTCTGCACTGATTCTGTCGCTGCTAATTGCTCTACACTGATTCTGTCGCTGCTAATTGCTCTACACTGATTCTGTCGCTGCTAATTGCTCTACACTGATTCTGTTGCTGCTAATTGCTCTGCACTGATTCGGTCGCTGCTAATTGCTCTGCACTGATTCTGTCGCTGCTAATTGCTCTGCACTGATTCTGTCGCTGCTAATTGCTCTGCACTGATTCTGTCGCTGCTAATTGCTCTGCACTGATTCCTCAGGGGCTTTTGCAACAGGAATGGTGATAGATACTGCTGCTGTGATTTCTGCAGCAGCAGCAGAAATTGCTGCTTGCAATTGCTTTTATGGTACCTGGCATGGTTCTGTAGTTACTCTTGTGGTACGGGGCACTTGGGCTGGATGGTAGAGCGACGGTCTCGCTTCATGCAAGTCAGGGTTCAATCCCCGACCGTCCAAGTGGTTGAGCACCATTCCTTCCCCCCGTCCCATCCCAAATCCTTATCCTGACCCCTTCCAAGTGCTATATAGTCGTAATGGCTTGGTGCTTTTCCCCTTTATAATTACCTTCCCTTCCACCTCTTCTACCTCTCTATTCTCGCCCCTTTCTCCTCTTCCACATTCGCAACGTTTTCTCTTCCCTCCTCTCTCTCTCTCTCTCTCTCTCTCTCTCTCTCTCTCTCTCTCTCTCTCTCTCTCTCTCTCTCACACACCGCCACGATACTCTCTCAGGATTATACGGTAAATCCTACACAGGGTTCTCGTGTCGTCATTGTGGATTGGGATTTTTCCTCCCCCCTCAAACTTCTCTGTATCTCTATCTCTCTCTCTCTCTCTCTCTCTCTCTCTCTCTCTCTCTCTCTCTCTCTCTCTCTCTGTGTTTCTTATCTAATATCTATATACTCTTCATTGTCTTTACTGTAACTTTAGATAAATTAATATTGGCCTTGATTATATTTTCTACTTTAGAAGTAAAGCATTTTATTTTCCTTCTCCTGTTTTTCAATTATTTTGCCAAAAAAAATCCACAAAAAATCATTTTTTTCAGCAGTTCATTTACATTTTTGGTTTTAATTATTTTCTTGGATAGTACCTTACCTTGAGGTGCTTCCGGGGCTTAGCGTCCCCGCGGCCCGGTCGTCGACCAGGCCTCCTTACCTTCCTATAGTACCTTCAATTTTAGATGATACTTTTCTATTCATTTGCTACATTTGCTATTTATCTATGTTATTTATCTTTAAATAACAAATAGTTATGTTTGCTATTTACCAGTTATTGATAAATTGGCAAGATATTAGTAAACATTAGTTCATATTGCTGTTATTAAATTGTGTTTTTTTTAGTTTTAAAAGTCACGTTTAAAAGTCACGCAACCTTTGTTATATGGCCAATATTATTGACCAAGTAATATTGGCCAATATTATTGACCAAGTAATATTGGCCAATATTATTGACCAAGTAATATTGGCCAATATTATTGACCAAGTAATATTGACCAAGTAATATTGACCAATATATTGGCCAAGTAATATTGACCAATATATTGACCAAGTAATATTGACCAATATTATTGTCCAAGTAATATTGGCCAATATATTGACCAATATATTGACCAAGTAATATTGACCAATATATTGACCAATATATTGACCAATATTATTGACCAATATATTAACCAATATATTGACCAAGTAATATTGGCCAATATTATTGACCAAGTAATATTGGCCAATATATTGGCCAAGTAATATTGACCAATATATTGACCAAGTAATATTGACCAATATTATTGACCAATTAATATTGACCAATATATTGACCAATATATTGACCAATATTATTGACCAAGTAATATTGGCCAATATATTGACCAATAAGTGGTCTCTAGTGACCACTTATGTTACTGCGAGTCTGTAGTGACCATTCAGGTTAGTGCGAGGTTAAGTTCATTTGACTATTGCTATCTTCAAATAAACGTACTCCAAGTGATATCTTTATTGTCTTATTGTTACTTCTTTTAACATGAAGGAAATATTTAATTTAAGTATATAATATTTTTATTACTCAGAAAAAAAATGTGAAATGATTCTATCATTTTTTTAACTGCTGTTTATGGTTATAGAAACACATTATTAATTGGTTATGCAGACGAGGAGTCACAGTAACGGGGCTGATGATATAATGGCTAGACCACTCATCAGAAGATGAGGACACATGACGTTTCGGGTCATGTTGGACCGTTATCACGTCGGGTGATTTAATTCGTGTGATTGTTTCTTCTCCATTATGTGATTTGGTCATCATAGGTTATGCAATCCATTTATTGACATGTGACATGTTGTTGTTATAGATTCAGCTACTCGGAACAAGTTCCAAGTAGCACGGGCTATGGTGAGCCCGTAACTTACCTGGCACACGAGCGGGGCAAGTAGCACGGGCTATGGTGAGCCCGTAACTTACCTGGCACAGGAGCGGGGCAAGTAGCACGGGCTATGGTGAACCCGTAGTGGACTTACCTGGCACAGGAGCGGTGCTGAATGTGTGGTATCTTGGGAGTGATAGAGTTTAGCAGCTTTTATAGTACAGGGATATCGAACCCTGGCTTCACGAACCCCCTGGGGTACACGAAGCTCCATCAGGATGTGTCTGGAGCGTCCTGTGTGGGGGTTGCAAGGAATCTCTCCACTGGGAGTCTGAGTTTTCCAGAACAAACTAGTAGTATTCAGCAGACATACAGCATGAAGTATGTGTTCAGAACCCATTTGAACTGTCGGAAGATTTGATTCACGACGAATATCCGACACTAAAATGGAAATTTATTGAACAGCGATTTGACTCTGTCTTACAGCCTTTTGAGATCAGGATTTTTGGAGGAAAATTGAAGATCTATCAAACATGTCCCATGATAAAAGGATAAAGGAATTAAATTTCAACCGAAGAAAATAGAAAGACCGGGGACATGATCACAACATGCAAGATACTAAAGAGTAGACAAGGTGGTAAAGGAGAAATGTCAATTCTCTTGAAAAGTTCTCTTGAAAGCTTGTACAAGGGAACGCAAATGGAAGCTAGAAATGCAGATGATTCGAAGAAATGTAAGGGAATACTTGTGTCACCTGTTCAGGTAGTCAACAGGTAGTCAACAGGTGGTCAACAGGTGATCAACAGGTGATCAACAGGTGATCAACAGGTGGTCAACAGGTGATCAACAGGTGATCAACAGGTGATCAACAGGTGGTCAACAGGTGATCAACAGGTGATCAACAGGTGGTCAACAGGTGATGAACAGGTGGTCAACAGGTGATGAACAGGTGGTCAACAGGTGATCAACAGGTGGTCAACAGGTGATCAACAGGTGGTCAACAGGTGATCAACAGGTGGTCAACAGGTGATCAACAGGTGGTCAACAGGTGATCAACAGGTGATCAACAGGTAGTCAACAGGTGATCAACAGGTGGTCAACAGGTGATCAACAGGTGGTCAACAGGTGATCAACAGGTGATCAACAGGTGGTCAACAGGTGATCAACAGGTGGTCAACAGGCGGTCTGTAGCGAAAGTAGTTGTTGTAGAAGCCACCTCTACTCTGAAGCTAGATTCGACAAGGCATTCGAATGGATTGGATTTTGGTGATGTGGGGTGGGGTGAGAGGGGGAGGTTACACTTGCTGGGGTGATGTCATCTATCATAGTGCCATGCTTGCCTCAAAATGATGCTGCAACAGAGAGACGCAACAAAGAGACGCAGCATAGGAAGCATGAACAGTCGTTCAAGGACAATGACGCCTCTGAAGCAGCAGTGAAAGAATGATGTTTAAGTGAGTTTTATTTCCATTTTCTGAACACTTTCATGGCCGTTCTAGCAAAGCGAGGGCCGGATACAGCATTTACAAGGCCGGATACAGCATTTACAAGGCCGGATACAGCATTTACAAGGCCGGATACAGCATTTACAAGGCCGGATACAGCATTTACAAGGCCGGATACAGCATTTACAAGGCCGGATACAGCATTTACAAGGCCGGATAGAGCATTTACAAGGCCGGATAGAGCATTTACAAGGCCGGATACAGCATTTACAAGGCCGGATACAGCATTTACAAGGCCGGATACAGCATTTACAAGGCTGGATACAGCATTTACAAGGCCGGATACAGCATTTACAAGGCCGGATACAGCATTTACAAGGCCGGATACAGCATTTACAAGGCCGGATACAGCTTTACAAAGCCGGTTAAACACATCCTGCATAAAGGCAGGACGTGTTTTCTCTCTATCAATAAATTATTATTTATTATTTTTAAGAATTGCTTTTAATACTATATATAATAATTTTTCCTTCCTATGTGTCATATTTCAATTTTTTGCCCAAATCTTCAGCTTTTCAAGTCATTTTTGGTCCAGTTTTTGTTGTCTGGGTCTTGAGAATCTTTCTACATGGATGAGTCGGAGCTGAAAGAATGGCAACTTCCTACAGCTTTATCGTGGCTGACAGTCTTCCATTTTTATCAACTGTTTCCTGTGGTTTTTTCATTGAGAAATGGTGTATATAATGGTATATATAATGGTGACTGAGGCGAGGTTAATTTAGTGGTATACAGCTTCAGATAACAGTGTGTGTGTGTGTGTGTGTGTGTGTGTGTACTCACCTACTCACCTACTCACCTATTTGTACTTGCGGGGGTTGAGCTTTGGTTCTTTGGTGTGTGTGTGTGTGTGTGTGTGTGTGTGTGTGTGTGTGTGTGTGTGTGTGTGTGTGTGTGTGTGTGTGTGTGTGTGTGTGTGTATTCACCTAGTTGTTCTTGCGGGGGTTGAACTTTGCTCTTTCGGCCCGCCTCTTAACTGTCAATCAACTGTAACTACTAACTATTTTTTTCCCCACACACACACACACACACTAAGCAGCTCCGTAACAGCTGTCTAACTCCCAGGTACCTATTTACTGCTAGGTAACAGGGGGCATTAGGGTGGAAGAAATTTTGCCCATTTGTTTCTGCTTGGTCCGGAAATCGAACCCCGGTCCAGACAGTGTGTGTGTGTGTGTGTGTGTGTGTGTGTGTGTGTGTGTGTGTGTGTGTGTGTGTGTGTGTGTGTGTGTGTGTGTGTGTGTGTGAGTGTGTGTGTTGTTGTTGTTGTTTAGATAAAGACGAAAGAAATTAGGTCACTATACAGAACATTAGAAAACTATGCCCTATATGAAAGCATCATTTAATCCAATCTAATACTTTAACTACCGGTTGACCAAACCACACACTAGAAAGTGAAGGGACGACGACGTTACCGTCCGTCCTGAACCATTCTCAAGTCGAATGTCTCCTTTAACTACCTGTCCTCTTCTGTCTAAACGACAGAAGGAAATACGTGAAGGAAAACAAAAGATTCTAGGATAGTCTCTGAGGAGCCAGTCGGCCGAGCGGACAGCACGCGGGACTTGTGATCCTGTGGTCCTGGGTTCGATCCCAGGCGCCGGCGAGAAACAATGGGCAGAGTTTCTTTCACCCTATGCCCCTGTTACCTAGCAGTAAAATAGGTACCTGGGTGTTAGTCAGCTGTCACAGGCTGCTTCCTGGGGGTGGAGGCCTGGTCGAGGACCGGGCCGCGGGGACACTAAGCCCCCGAAATCATCTCAAGATAACCTCAAGATCTCAAGGGTCATTGGAGCACATTTCCTTGTCATGTCAAGGAAACAGCTTGAGGGAAACTGGGGCCAGATTCACGAAGCAGTTACACAAGCACTTACGAACCTGTATATCTTTTCAAAATTTTTGACGGCTTTGTTTACAATTATTAAACAGTTAATGAGCTCCGAAGCACCAGGAGGCTGTTTATAACAATACCAACAGTTGATTGGGAAGTTTTCATGCTTGTAAACTGTTTAATAAATGTAACCAAAGCCGTCAAAGATTGAGGAAAGATGTACACGTTCGTAAGTACTTACGTGACTGCTTCGTGAATCCGGATACAGATGTTTGCGTTGTCCGAACACTCCAAACGTCATATATTCAGCACATGTTTCCAAATTAACACTAAAGACGATCTCATAAATCACCAAAAAAAAATAATTCCCCAGATATGAAGATGGAATTTATAGAAACAAGTACCTCTGAAATCACGACATGAATATATAACTTGTAATTACATTAGGAGCTCCAGTCCTCTGAAGGTAATGGGATTTACGCACGTAATTACATTTATAGTTTTATTTTTATCCATTTTAATCTTAAGAGATGTATTTCGTGAGGATAGGGTGAGACTGAGTGTATTTAAAGGGAAAGGGATGGAAGGGGCTAGGATAAGGAGAGAGGGAAGATGCTATAGGATTAGGGAGAGGAGAGAGGGAAGATGCTATAGGACAAGGGAGAGGAGAGAGGGAAGATGCTATAGGACAAGGGAGAGGAGAGAGGGAAGATGCTATAGGACAAGGGAGAGGAGAGAGGGAAGATGCTATAGGATTAGGGAGAGGAGAGAGGGAAGATGCTATAGGATTAGGGAGAGGAGAGAGGGAAGATGCTATAGGACAAGGGAGAGGAGAGAGGGAAGATGCTATAGGACAAGGGAGAGGAGAGAGGGAAGATGCTATAGGACAAGGGAGAGGAGAGAGGGAAGATGCTATAGGATTAGGGAGAGGAGAGAGGGAAGATGCTATAGGACAAGGGAGAGGAGAGAGGGAAGATGCTATAGGACAAGGGAGAGGAGAGAGGGAAGATGCTATAGGACAAGGGAGAGGAGAGAGGGAAGATGCTATAGGACTAGGGAGAGGAGAGAGGGAAGATGCTATAGGATTAGGGAGAGGAGAGAGGGAAGATGCTATAGGACAAGGGAGAGGAGAGAGGGAAGATGCTATAGGACAAGGGAGAGGAGAGAGGGAAGATGCTATAGGACAAGGGAGAGGAGAGAGGGAAGATGCTATAGGACAAGGGAGAGGAGAGAGGGAAGATGCTATAGGACTAAGGGAGAGGAGAGAGGGAAGATGCTATAGGACAAGGGAGAGGAGAGAGGGAAGATGCTATAGGATTAGGGAGAGGAGAGAGGGAAGATGCTATAGGACAAGGGAGAGGAGAGAGGGAAGATGCTATAGGACAAGGGAGAGGAGAGAGGGAAGATGCTATAGGACAAGGGAGAGGAGAGAGGGAAGATGCTATAGGACAAGGGAGAGGAGAGAGGGAAGATGCTATAGGATTAGGGAGAGGAGAGAGGGAAGATGCTATAGGACAAGGGAGAGGAGAGAGGGAAGATGCTATAGGACAAGGGAGAGGAGAGAGGGAAGATGCTATAGGACAAGGGAGAGGAGAGAGGGAAGATGCTATAGGATTAGGGAGAGGAGAGAGGGAAGATGCTATAGGACAAGGGAGAGGAGAGAGGGAAGATGCTATAGGACAAGGGAGAGGAGAGAGGGAAGATGCTATAGGACAAGGGAGAGGAGAGAGGGAAGATGCTATAGGACAAGGGAGAGGAGAGAGGGAAGATGCTATAGGATTAGGGAGAGGAGAGAGGGAAGATGCTATAGGACAAGGGAGAGGAGAGAGGGAAGATGCTATAGGACAAGGGAGAGGAGAGAGGGAGAATGCTATGGGTCAAAGAGGAAAAGGGAGGAACCAAGGAGCAAGGATTTAGAGGAAGTATATTTAATCACACTTCCAAGAATACGTTTTAGGAAATATATCCCAGTTATATAAAAAAAATGTAACTTGGCAGGAGGATGCTGCATCTGGAAACTTTCCTTATCACGGCTACTCATAGCCCAGTCGATAGAACTTCGGCGATTGATCATATTTTTTTTCTTTAATTGCAGAGATGGAATTATATTAATGTCAATGCGGCTTTTATACGCCCTAGAGCACTAATTCCGTTTTCTGTTTCAGATAGACGCACTGGTCGACTGAAGGTAGGTACGATGTTGAATAGTTTGATTATCTATCGTCTACCAAGAGGTAGAGTTAAAGTCTACCAAGAGGTAGAATTAAGTCTACCAAGAGGTAGAGCTAAGTCTACCAAGAGGTAGAGTTTACATCTACCAAGAGGCAGTGTTTAAGGTGAGTGTTGTATCAATAGCGAAGTAAACAGATCTTCGATCTGTTTTAGATTATTATCTAAACAGAAAAACAAACTTAATTGTGACTGACGTCTTCACAGGTGTTTAGATTTCAGGTGTCACAGGTGTTTAGATTTCAGGTGTCACAGGTGTTTAGATTTCAGGTGTCACAGGTGTTTAAATTTCATGGGCCTGAAATCTGTTCAGCTGTAAAGTGTCCAGATTTCAGGCCCACCTCTGAATGGGTCTGAAGGGGAACCGGTCAGAGATGGCTGAGTCTCCTCTTACTGTAATGTAGATCTTGTATTAAGTATTTTATACACCTGGGGGGCACTGGGAGGCTCGAACCCTGGCCTCCATGTGTGTGAGGTCGAGGCTTTGGCCATACGTGCGCTAGGTACAAGATAACCATGATAGATCACGGGCTAGGCACAAGATAACCATGATAGATCACGGGTTAGGCACAAGATAACCATGATAAATCACGGGTTAGGCACAAGATAACCATGATAGATCACGGGTTAGGCACAAGATAACCATGATAGATCACGGGTTAGGCACAAGATAACCATGATAGATCACGGGTTAGGCACAAGATAACCATGATAGATCACGGGTTAGGCACAAGATAACCATGATAGATCACGGGTTAGGCACAAGATAACCATGATAGATCACGGTCTAGGTACAAGATAACCATGATAGATCACGGTCTAGGCACAAGATAACCATGATAGATCACGGGTTAGGCACAAGATAACCATGATAGATCACGGGTTAGGCACAAGATAACCATGATATATCACGGTCTAAGCATGATAAAGAGGTGATTGGAACGTAAAGATCCTGGCTCAGGCTTTATAAGCATGAATACGCACATATCCCGCATCTGTCACGCATGTGTCACGCATGTGTCACGCCCTGTGTCACGGCTGTGTCACGCCTGTGTCACGCCCTGTGTCACGCCCTGTGTCACACCTGTGTCACGCCTGTGTTACGCCTGTGTCACGCCCTGTGTCACGCCTGTGTCACGCCCTGTGTCACGCCCTGTGTCACACCTGTGTCACGCCTGTGTTACGCCTGTGTCACGCATGTGTCACGCCCTGTGTCACGCCTGTGTTACGCCCTGTGTCACGCATGTGTCACGCCCTGTGTCACGCCTGTGTCACGCCTGTGTTACGCCTGTGTCACGCCCTGTGTCACGCCTGTGTCACGCCCTGTGTCACGCCCTGTGTCACTCTTGTGTCACGCATGTGTCACGCCCTGTGTCACGCCTGTGTTACGCCTGTGTGACGCCCTGTGTCACGCCCTGTGTCACTCTTGTGTCACGCCCTGTGTGACGCCCTGTGTGACGCCCTGTGTGACGCCCTGTGTCACGCCCTGTGTCACTCCTGTGTCACGCCCTGTGTGACGCCCTGTGTCACTCCTGTGTCACGCCCCTGTGTCACCTCCGATAGACACGCTCGCATCTCACTTCACAAATGAGAATTCTCATTAAAACTACATGACAGTATTTCATGCAAGAAAAACTCTACGGAAAATGCGTTCTCTTGCAATTTGCAAAGTGCAGGAGGAAAATGAAGGGAAATTATGTTGGCTCTTGGAAATACTGCGAATATTTTCAGCAGTGAATAATAGAATGTTCAGGCGTTCCTTTCCTCTACTTTCTCCTCTTACGATAGACTTCTGCTTGTTCCGTGGCTTGTTTCGTGTCGATTTTGGCGGGTATCGTGTCGATTTTGGCGGGTATCGTGTCGATTTTGGCGGGTATCGTGTCGATTTTGGCGGGTATCGTGTCGATTTTGGCGGGTATCGTGTCGATTTTGGCGTGTTTTGTGTCGATTTCGGCGTGATTTGTGTCGATTTTGGCGGGTATCGTGTCGATTTTGGCGGGTATCGTGTCGATTTTGGCGGGTATCGTGTCGATTTTGGCGTGTTTTGTGTCGATTTTGGCGGGTATCGTGTCGATTTCGGCGTGTTTTGTGTCGATTTTGGCGTGTTTTGTGTCGATTTCGGCGTGTTTCGTGTCGATTTTGGCGTGTTTCGTGTCGATTTTGGCGTGTTTCGTGTCGATTTTGGCGTGTTTTGTGTCGATTTCGGCGTGTTTTGTGTCGATTTTGTCGTGTATCGTGTCGATTTTGGCGTGTTTTGTGTCGATTTTGGCGTGTTTCGTGTCGATTTTGTCGTGTATCGTGTCGATTTTGGCGTGTTTTGTGTCGATTTTGTCGTGTATCGTGTCGATTTTGGCGTGTTTTGTGTCGATTTTGGCCTGTTTCGTGTCGATTTTGGCGTGTTTCGTGTCGATTTTGGCGTGTTTTGTGTCGATTTTGGCGTGTTTTGTGTCGATTTTGGCGGGTATCGTGTCGATTTTGGCGTGTTTCGTGTCGATTTTGGCGTGTTTCGTGTCGATTTTGGCGTGTTTTGTGTCGATTTTGGCGTTTTTCGTGTCGATTTTGGCGTGTTTTGTGTCGATTTTTGCGGGTATCGTGTCGATTTCGGCGTGTTTTGTGTCGATTTTGGCGTGTTTCGTGTTGATTTTGGCGTGTTTTGTGTCGATTTTGGCGTGTTTCGTGTCGATTTTGGCGTGTTCCGTGTCGATTTTGGCGTGTTCCGTGTCGATTATGGCGTTCCGTGTCAATTTTGGCGTGTTTCGTGTCGATTTTGGCGTGTATCGTGTCGATTTTGGCGTGTTTCGTGTCGATTTTGGCGTGTTTCGTGTTGCTCCGAGCGTTTTCACCGACACTGAACGTATTTACTGTCATTGTTAACATATTCATTTACTCTGAACGTTCAGCAATTCTGAACGTTCATTCACTCTGAACGTTCAGTAACTCTGAACGTTCAGTTCAGAGTAAGCTCTTTCTCTCTCTCCTCTAAAAATGATGTCATTTACATAACTATCAAATTGAGTATAATTGAACTACCTCAATTAGAACTCAATCACCCTTCCATATCTTTCCTTCCCTCTATGCCTCCTTCTCTCTCTCTCTCTCCCTCCCTCACCTCTACACTTTCCTACCTCACAGCATCGCAAAATATTTCCCTATAAAGGGAAATAAAGAGATAAATTTACTTTCAATTTAATAAATAAATTTACTTTAAAGGCTCCCAAAGAGAGAAATTTAGGATTTTTTAGAGCATCTGTTTCGTGCGAGACGCCATCTTGTACTCATGGTGTCTGGCATGAGTATGAGTATGAGTATGAGTATGAGTATGAGGGAAAGACTGAGATGAGTGGGAGATGCTTATAAGTCATGAGGAAAGTAATGAGGGTCAGGGTAAGAAAGGACTATAGGGTAAGATAGCCCTAAGGTAAGGAGGATTAGGAAAGTTGGGGAAAGGGTGATTGAGGAAGGAAGGCAGAGAGAGAGAGAGATTAGAAAAGGGGAGAGAAGTATAGCAGAGAAAGAATAATAATGAAGATAAAAAGGGATTTGGAGATGGAGGAATGGAATGGGTAAGGAGACGTTACCTTAAAGCTGTGCTGAGGGAGCCGCATGAGGTAAGGGGTGATGGGGAGACGAGAAGGGAGTAGGTAATTCTGTGGTGAGATAGGACTAGAATCATTTTTTTTCTACACACAGATGGTATAGGAACAGATAACTTTGACTCCTGTTAGTCGGCTGAGAAAGCTTTCCCTTCCCATAGATCATGGTAAGTCTTATACTCACTAGTTTCCCCTGGAACACGATTCGCTAATCAGTACCCAGTTACTGCCGAGTCACCAGAGGATTGGTGACCAAATCCCACACCAGATAATGAGACGACGACGTTTCGGTCCGTCCTGGGCACAATTGACTTGATAATGGTCCTGAACAGACCGAAACGTCGTCGTCCCTTCATCTTCTGGTGTGTGGTCTGGTCATCAACCAACCACGTTATTGTGACTCTTCGTCTGCATAGGATTGGTGCCTAGTTGGTCTGCCTTAACCAATACTCGAACCCTGTCAAATCGCTCGCAAGATGCTGGGCGAATGCTACCACTGCACCACTGGGGTGAGTTCTGTGGGGGTGATGGGAAGATGGTCTATGGTAAGGGGGGGAGGAAATGGGGAGAGGGGTTTGGTGGCCTGGAAAAATCTGTTAGAAGTTAAATAGTAGTTAGAAGTTAAATAGTAGTTAGAAGTTAGAAGTTAGAAGTTAAGAGGGACCTGGGACAATCGGTTAGGAGAAAGTAATTCGAACAGAATATCTGTGAGGAAGTAGACAACAGTGGAATTAACATATATGGTATACAATTAACATATAGGGGTCTACAATTAACATATATGGGTCTACAATTAACATATATGGGTCTACAATTAACATATATGGGTCTACAATTAACATATATGGGTCTACAATTAACATATATGGGTCTACAATTAACATATATGGGTCTAACATTAATCTGTCATAAAAAATAATTGTTTGTGGGTGTAATTAGCCATGAGTGAATCTTTTGTCTTGCATGTATTAAAATCTAATAAAATCTAATCTCCGAAGGTTAGTTACGATGGCCTTCAATGGGGCTCTTAACATCATCTTGACCTTGACATGACGTGTCTTAAGCCAATTAAGAGCCAATTGACGCTAAATTTAGATGTAATTGGATGAGAGATGAAAAGTTCAACAATATGAACATTCATAGACTCACCATCACCTATGTGATTCGTCTTGACAGTGTTACGATGGCACGAAGGCTCGTATTTGATGAATAGGTAAGCCTCTGGAACTCATCACAAGTCCCCATAGTCATCCAGATGATGTAGGTTCGTCAGCAATTACGAGAATTCTGGTTTCGTTTCGATATGAGCATTTGTGAAGAGACACTGAAAAGTTCTCGTCCTGGAATCAAATCTTTTGAAAGTTTAAGAACAAGTGTTGCTGCTCTGATGTGCTAAGAGGACTTAGTACATGTACTGCTTGGTGTACTAAGAGTACTTAGTACGTTACAAATACTGAGAAGTTCTCGGGGACATGAGAATGGCTCACGTTATAAAACCATACATTAAGTTCTGGGGCCAGATTCACGAAGCAGTTACGCAAGTACTTACGAACGTGTACATCTTTCCTCAATCTTTGACGCCTTTGGTTACATTTATTAAACAGTTTTCAAACATGAAAACTTACCAATCAACTGTTGTTATTGGTATAAACAGCCTCCTGGTGCTTCGGAGCTCATTAACTGTTTAATAATTGTAAACAAAGCCGCCAAAGATTGAGAAAAGATGTATAGGTTCGTAAGTACTTGCGTAACTGCTTCGTGAATCTGGCCCCAGGACTGTGAGTCAATTTGTGGCAAACTCATTTATGTCCGACTCGAAGATGGAAACCACTCGTGGTATTTTCAATCAAGTTTACACCCCTTCACATTTCTTCATTTGCAATCGCCTAACAGATCAACTTGCAGGTTGATATACAATCACAATCAACTCGTATACAGTCACAATCACCCTTGATTGTTGCTTAATTAATTATGCTTAAATGCTTAGTTAATCATTTACGACATCATGGGTTGAAGGAGAAAGCTTACCTAAGCTAGGTAAGCTTGCTAGAGTCTAAAGGGTAGTTAAGGGTAATTGTAGTGAAGGGTAATTGTGGAGCAAACAATCCAAATTGTAAGAAAGGAAGGGAACTATCAGGAGACGCGTCAGGTCATTAATACTGGGAAGGGGTCAGGATAAGCATTTGGGATGGGACGGGGGAAGGAAGGAATAGTGCCCAACCACTTGTGGACGGTCGGGGATTGAACGCCGACCTGTATGAAGCGAGACCGTCCGGCCCAAGTGGTTGGGCAGGGAAGGTGGAGAGATACAAACAAACACACACATACAATGATAGAAAAAGTAACAAGGAAAACAGGGTGAGAGAGAAATAGAGATATAGAATAAAGCAAAAAGACAAAGAAAGGAATATACCCCATTAACAAATCCACAAGGGCCGTGATGAGAGTTCGAACCAACGCCCGGAATGTTCCCAAACGCGCCTTAGTCAACTGTACCACAACATGGTAAAAAGAATTGCAACCTGAGGTGTTTCTTCCCTCACGAGAATATACCCATACTCTCTACAGCATCAGCCTCGGGCTTACTAACACACACAGTGTATATAATACACCCTGGAGCCTTATAAAACACACCTGCAAGAAATTAATCCCAAGAGTAACACCTGTCGATCCTCTTGGGGACGGGATTCGAGTGCATTAATCATGGGTACTTGGTGAGAGTGTATGCACTTCTCGTGGATAGTAATCATGGCTACACCTTGTGTTGTAGGGGTGTAGTGATCACTGGTACGCCTCTTGCAGGTGTGTTTGATCACTCGTACGCCTCTTGCAGGTGTGTTTGATCACTGGTACGCCTCTTGCAGGTGTGTTGATCACTGGTACGCCTCTTGCAGGTGTGTTTGATCACTGGTACGCCTCTTGCAGGTGTGTTTGATCACTGGTACGCCTCTTGCAGGTGTGTTGATCACTGGTACGCCTCTTGCAGGTGTGTTGATCACTCGTACGCCTCTTGCAGGTGTGTTTGATCACTGGTACGCCTCTTGCAGGTGTGTTGATCACTGGTACGCCTCTTGCAGGTGTGTTGATCACTGGTACGTCTCTTGCAGGTGTGTTGATCACTGGTACGCCTCTTGCAGGTGTGTTGATCACTCGTACGTCTCTTGCAGGTGTGTTGATCACTGGTACGTCTCTTGCAGGTGTGTTGATCACTGGTACGTCTCTTGCAGGTGTGTTGATCACTGGTACGCCTCTTGCAGGTGTGTTGATCACTGGTACGCCTCTTGCAGGTGTGTTGATCACGTGTACACCTGTTCAGAACACATTTCCTATCCCCACAAACACCTGAGATATGATTTCGTTGCATTAAATACACTCCAAAGGAGGTTATAGTGAACACATTATACATAATGCAGAAATATTCACTCATTATCATCAGCTGAGTGATGAGTATGAGAGGATGAGTATGTGGTATGACTGAGAAATTGATGGGAAACCACAGAGTACATTATGTGCTAAGGTCAGGGTAATTATGAGGATTGAGGGACTATATGGTGCCCATCCACTTGCACAATTGGGGATCGAACGCCGACCCGCACATGCTTAGCAGGAGTCCCACACACATATCTGAGTTTCCGTGATATAACCGATATTGAAATTAATTATTCGACCACTAACACATTTTGTGTAAATATGTTGTTTAGTATCATTGCGTTAATCACTTTATTTAACCACTTTAAGTGATTAAAGTGAATAAAGTTATTTGCGTTAATCGCTATATTCATCGATATATTTCGTAAAATCACTCATTATACATCCAGAGACTATATAATTTCTACTGATTTGCGTATAATTTTTCTTCATGATAGAGAATCACGAATTTTTCCCCTTATTTCTATTTGCTATTTGCTGAATAGATTGCGTTCTAATTGGCATTTATTTACTGATGTTAAATATTCTCAATGTTTCCATTCAAGTGTTGGAAAATCTGAAAACCCAACCAGCTTGAACTTTTAATCAACTTATATTTTATTACTTATATATTTTATATATTTTTATAATATTTTATTATATATATATTTTATATACTTATATTTATTACTTATATATTTAGAGAAAATATTACAAAGCTTTTATTTACATTTTAAGTACAACATAGAAAATCAATAGTGTGTGTTAATTTATTTTTGGTAAAAATGTTTGACAGTCTTTTTAATTAGTTGTATTAGCAAACATGGTGACTAGGTCGCTTTCAATAGATTGTGCCATGGGGGCTAACCCACCTTAAATGGGGGGGGGGGGAAAGGTTGCAATGATGTTCACTTCGACGCCAGATGTTTGGGGCAAGCCTCGCAAAACTTTGCAGGGTGAATGGCCTGAGGTACGGGATGGACATAGGCCAGTAATGGGGATTTGCCTAAAATGTGACACGTTCTAGAGCTGACCACCTATGATACTGTGCTGTGAATGATAGTACACTGTAAGTCAATCACTCTCATTAACCCCAGACGATCTTGCGCAAATTCTCTCAACCAGGCCTTTCAACCACCCTTACACGCACTCCATCTCAAACGCAATCCTCTCCACCACCGACACAAAGGTGACAGACAACCTGTCAAAAGTTGTCATGGTCCGCGGGACCCCCACTCACAAACACCATTCGAACCATGACTCAAAACCACGCACGGCCATTCTCGTAATAATTATATATCCTCTCCCGCAGTTTAATGGAATTATAATTACAGTTTCACAGAGACGGAAGCAATACCCGTCCACCAGAGCATCGCTTCCGTCTCCCCGTCACGCCTGAGATTGACGGGTTGTAGGGAACTGGTGGACCGAGCAAGAATTCTCGTAAGAATTTTTGGCTGCATGCAATTTGAGACACCTTATATTTAAGAATTTTTTTGGGGGCTTTTTTGGTATTTTTTTTATCAAAAGATTATGATGTATTTTCTTATATTTCACGTGTTGGAAGGAGATTGAGTCGCTTTATCATGGGGCTATAGAGTTCACATGGAAAATTGATGGTAGTGGTGACTGGTTGATGGTAGTGGTGACTGGTTGATGGTGGTGGTGTCTGGTTGATGGTGGTGATGAATGGGTGATGGTGGTGATGAATGGGCGATGGTGCTGATGAATGGGTGATGATTTTGGTCATGAATGCTGTAATAATAATAGTGATCATGTCGGTGATAGTGGGAATAATGGTGATGACAGAATTGTGATGAGTAAAGGTTTTGATGATGAGGAAAGCAAAAAAAAAAGTGGTGACGATTGGGCGTAACTAGTTATTATAACAAGGTTAATTATTATTTATTTTCTCTACATATTTACCTGTCAAGTGTCACGTGTCAAGGGCCAGTGTCAAGAGCTGGCTTGACAGTAAGAAACTCTTTATCTATATAAACCTAGATTAATCCCTCCAAGCAAAGCGCTTTCACTAAAAAGCGGATTACAATTGATATTTTTGTTCTATTACTCGTACTTAAATATATCAACTCCTGTATTCATCTATGCTATCATCTTCATTCTTTACCGTCTCATCAACGTTCATCAATTTATTCTATCGTCTCTATCCTTCTCTCTATCGTCACTTCTACAAATTTTTAACCAACCAACAAAACGTATTAATTGGGCGCAATCAGGGAAAATTTGTAGTGATAAAAAAACAATTATAGTTTAACTGCAGCAAAGATAAAAACACAACAAACACACAACAGACACAAACACCTTACAAACACACACCAATTTCCGCGAAGTTATACAAAAACCCACCAAAAAAGTTTTGGGTTAACGTTGGTGTAAAAGTTGTAAACGATGTGTTGGGAAAGTTTTAGAAAACGGAGTGAGGGAATGGTGTTCAACTTGTATCTCTCTCAAACACACACACACATACACACACACACGAACAAATCCACAAGGGTCGTGACGAGGATTCGAACCTGCGTCCGGGAACATCCCAGACGCTGCCTTAATCGACTGAGCTACGACATGGAAAAAAGAGTTGAAACCTACAGTCTAACCAGGTGATTCTATAGGGATTGAACTAGTGATGCTAACAACCGACCATTTGGCTTCCTCCTCGACTGTGGGAATGTTTGAAAGCTGCAGATTGTACATGAAGTACATGACATACACAGTATTACAGCAGGCCATTGTTATCTCATCAATTTGCTCTGATTGTAACATATTTGATGTAATTTACAGCTTTATGGGACGATTGTATTTGAACTTGAGTGGCTAGTACGGGAGAAACTAGCCATCGTTCAGTTCCAAACATTCGAACTGGTTCGAAATCATTTCGAAATCAGTTAACCATGAAGTTCGAAACCTTGTGAACTTGATCAGGATGTACCTGGAAGAGCTCCAAGAGGGTCAGCATCAGTGAAGTCTCATAAGAGTGATGTCGCAAGATGTCATTCGGACCTGCTTTTCCTAACTTACGTCAACGACCTGGTTCCTGAAGTGACCAGCATTTTAAACAAGTTTTCAGACGTCAAAATTACATATAAAACAGGATTTTTCAAAGGGGTAAAAAACCCCCCAAGGATAGGCTGAAATCTGGCAAAATGTAGTTTAATGAATATTATATTTCTCACCTGTAATCTGTAATACAGAATACATAAAATACTGTAATACTGTAATGTAATATTGTACTGTAATGTTGAAATATTAGACCCCCAAAAGAGACTTGCGGAGCCTTGGTCAACAGTAACCTGAGACAGTGGAGTGATACAGCTGTATCTATTTTGCAATACAGTTACAGTGTAATTGTGATACAGTAGGGGATCTGACTGGAATAGCCCAGAGACTATTTGTATCTTAGTATCTCTCTCTTTCTCTCTCTCTCTCTCTCTCTCTCTCTCTCTCTCTCTCTCTCTCTCTCTCTCTCTCTCTCTCTCTCTCTCTCTCTCTCTCTCTCTCTCTCTCTCTGGCATTTAGATTGGAACCCAGCATCAAAAGGTTTCCTCACATTCATTCCACCTTTCTCTACGACGACCCGACAACGTTAATTTTCCTGAGTCCACAGGCTCGCCTAGTCATTCCTATCTACCCTATCCCCCCCCCCCCCCTGTCCCAGATTTCCCCTCCCATCTCATGTTGCGTTTCTCCCCTTTCCCCTCTTGTCCGTTCCAGCCTCTCTCGTCATATCCATATCTTTCCAGACTCCTTCTTTCTTAATCATACTCCGTACCAATCATCCTCTATCCACACTTCAATTAACCCACACACACATAGCTCTCCCTATCCTCCTGTCCTCCCTCCTACCCACCTTTCCCTACCCCCCCTATCCTCAGCCTTATCCACTACTGGTTGGCCGAGCGGACAGCACACTGGACTTGTGATCCTGTGGTTCTGGGTTCGATCCCAGGCGCCGGCGAGAAACAATGGGCAGAGTTTCTTTCACCCTATGCCCCTGTTACCTAGCAGTAAAATAGGTACCTGGGTATTAGTCAGCTGTCACGGGCTGCTTCCTGGGGGTGGAGGCCTGGTCGAGGAGCGGGTCGCAGGGACACTAACGCCCCGAAATCATTTCAAGATAACCTCAAGATAACCAATAACCTTCCACCTCTTCACTACTCTTCCGCCCCCACATCACTTCGTATACTTGGTCTCTGGAGCCACTGCTCGCAAGCAAGCCACTCTTCATGGGGGTATACCGACATACGCCTCGCTGGGAGCATACTCTAGTCATACAAACCGTGATATACACGCCTCAATAAAATACAATCCCATGGGCACGATCTGTCAAGCTTTAAGCTTGGCGATATAGCTGGAACCCCACACTGACAAAGCTTACTTCAGCGCTCACAAGTAATTCGCTAAAAGTGTAGTTTTTCTTCCTTATAGAAGTATATTTACTACTTGTAAGGTTAAGTGTCTGGCGTGCTTAGTAATTTGAAAATGTTGCCCAAATGCTTTCTAGAAATTTATGCATAGTTTCGGGACTGAAAATAAGGTTTTCAGTTTGTCATGTTGATTGTGGGATGGTAATCACCATCTTAAGATAACCTTAAGATGGTGAATGCAACTGTCAAAGATGAATAATGTTGGATAGCTGTATGAAACACAAACCGAAACTGTCTCTATTTTCCGCTTGTTACAACTTGTAATAAAGTTGTTACAACTTGGCTTAACGTGTTTATGACGTATTAGAACGTTGTTACAACTTGCTATATTGGTTGTTATAACTGGTTAGGAGGTGTTAAAACTTGTTCGAACGTTGTACCAACGTCGTAGTTTCGGTGTGTGTTTGGCGGGTAGTGTAGTAGAATGTGGTGTTGATGAGTAGGTTGCAATGCATGCAATCTAGCTTCAGCATCAACATGATCCCTGAAGATTAACAACTGATGGCTTCTTCATAGGTACAGAAACTGTACCATAGAGTTAAGCTGGTACGTGTACCGTTTTACTCTCCCTACGTGTCGTTATCTTCTTGAGGTTATCTTGAAATGATTTCGGGGCTTAGTGTCCCCGCGGCCCGGTCCCCGACCAGGCCTCCACCCCCAGGAAGCAGCCCGTGACAGCTGACTAACTCCCAGGTACCTAGTTACTCCTAGGTAACAGGAGCATCAGGGTGAAAGAAACTCTGCCCATTGGTTCTCGCCGGCGCCCGGGATTGAACCCGGGACCACAGGATCACGCATCCAGTGTTCTCTCGTAGTGGAGCTCCCTTCTTAGATCGCAACAACACTCCTTCAAATAGCCAAAGCTTGTTCTATTCTTGCATGATCAATACAGGAGTTAGCATGATAGTGTGATAAGGACTCTTTGTAATCTGTTATAATGTTGCTGAAAAGATGAGTAACTTTAAGGCCGTGAGTCTAATGTAGTGTTTAATACACTACAATACACCCATAGTGAATAATACAGCACACCCACCTTGCTGTATTATTCACGAGAGAATGAATTAGGTTGTATACGAGCATAGAGCTCAGGTTTTCATCGTGCTATGCAACTTGTGACACAGAAGCCGTAGGCTTATCACAATAATTTCGAAGAATGGGACCTGTGATTTCTTGCATATAATTACTAACTAGGACCTACAGCATTGACAGGTAGTATCAATCATTCTTAGTTCTAGAGTTCTATCAACTGCTATTAAGCAAGCTGGCACAAGAGGTCAATCCTTGATCAAAGGATTGATTTGATAATTGGACGTCATATTACATGTGCAATTCATGCAATAAATTGATGACAGTTGACTACCTGTCTCGGTCGTATAGGACTCAATTCAAATCTAAAACAACATACATTCACCTTTCATACCAATCCAGAAGACCTTGATTATCTATTAAAATAGACTGGACAGAAATTTTGAACTGACTGCCTAATTCTATATCATTACAAAATATTTGTCCTCTTAAAAGGCCTATTTTTGTTTTATAATTTTCTAGCTTGGCCACGAAGCTAAACACTGAGGGGTTAAAAGGCACAGAGGAAGCCACGAATCCCTCCCTGATCTGTAAAGCCATTCTATGCATATATTTAAATCTGAATTAGCAAGTATAATCTTCAATTGGCAGTTTCTATCCTTCCCTCCTTCGATGCTGGTGCTGGGCCTCCGCTTGGCACTAGGGAGAAAGAGAGAGAGAGAAAGAGAGAGTGATAAAGAGACAGCCTTAAGTAAGAACTTGAACTTGCGAACTTGAACTTAATGTACTTAAATTAGCTTCCACTTTCCAAAGGCTTCAATATTTCCCCTCTACCATGAAACTCAAAGTGGAGCTGTCACAGATTTCTGGGCGGTAACTGTGCAAAGATTTACAAAGAGGCTCTCGACCCCAAGTCGATCTGAGATAGCATGTTACATACACCCATCAGCCGTAGCTTTTGGGGGGGTAGAAGGAAGAGGGGGGGTAAGGGGGTAATCCCCCCCTTTCCGGATGAAGGAAAACGTGAAATAATCTGGCCGTCGTTCGCGTTAAATGCATGGATTTGCAAGAATCCCCAGTGAGAAGCCAAGGCTGACTCTATCTCAGTCAACCAGAAGAGAACTTTCGTAAGCCCAACTGAGCTGCTCTACAGATAACGAGTACTTCGAATTCTTCTGTACCGTCAAGTCGCCGTTAACGGGAAGAGACAGGAGGACAGAGAACAGGCGAGAGGTAACAAAGAGTAGCAGTTCTCATAGTAAGTTGACAGAAATACAAATGAAAGTTGAGACAGAATTGAGAAATATGAAAGATTTGAGATGAACTCGAAAGTTTTTAAATAGATTTTAGTAAGAGCTGAGAGAGAAAGGAACTGAGTACACTGGAGATAGAAAACTATGAAAGAAAGAATTGGAGGAAAGAATAGAAAAGAAACGAAGAGGAAGGAACCTAGAAGACCTGGATGAAAACCTGGTGAAAGTTAAAACCAAAAAATAACAGAAGAATGGAAAGGAAAACAGAAAGAGGGAAAGAACGGGAAAATACTAAATAAGAGAGAGAAAGCAAGACATACAATAACAGCCCTCCATAATAACAATCGGACAGATTAGGACTAAATTAAGAATAGGAGTAAAATTAGGAGTAAATTAGATTTAGAGTACTCCATAAATTCTGAAGTAACCCTATGTGACCCAAGGACCCAATTTGGCTAGAATGATGCGAAGAGAAAAGAAATAACCCGAAATCAACTGAGCCAAAATACTCATGATGTGATCTTCCAATTAACGTAAAATCCACCTTAAAGTAACTTGGAGTAACTTGACAATGAACTTAGTGAGTACAACTTAACTACTGTGTAATCAAACATTTAAACTTGACCTGACAAGCAACGTAGATAAAGTTGGGTAACTTTATCGAAGTTTCGAATGAACTGAAGTTACAAAGTTGAAGCTTCCTCTTGACTCTTCACCAGCTCGGTATTGTTTTTGTTTATATATATACATTCGAGCGTTTTAAGTTGTACTTAAATATGATAAGGAGGCTGATAGGAGTTCCTTACGTGTTTCTCTAGATCTGAGAAGTAAATATGGATTTGTAATGAGTATGTGGATGCATATACACACACACACAGACACACACACAGACACACACACACACACACACACACACACACACACACACACACACACACACACACACACACACACACACACACACACACACACACACACACACACACACACGACACACACACACGACACACACACACGGGATCCAAGAGTCAATGCTCGATCCTGCAGACACAAAGAGGTGAGTACAAACACACGCACACACACACACACACACACACACACACACACACACACACACACACACACACACACACACACACACACACACACACACACACACACACACACAGAAACCAAGCCAAACTAACTCTAAATCTTCAATCGTTGGTCGCCCCTTTAAAAAAAAAATTAAAACCGTACTCTCGAAAACGTAGCAGCCAATTTCCTGCCGGCGATAAGACACCGAAAAGTCCAGAGAGTAATTAAGGGAGCCATTAACATGCTCAAGGAGGAGCATTTGCAAGAGGTCGTCCTTGACAGAGTGAATTGTGTCGTTCCATACAGAGCAGAGATCGTTATTAGTCAACCAAGGTATAGCTGTGTGTTGCCCCTCAGGCATAGAGCTGTGGACCAACCCAGACATAGAGCAGGAGATAGAGCCTTATAAACTTGGGAGTCAGGTAGAGAACACAGAGTTACAACTTCAGGATGGTTCTCGAACCCGTTCTCAAGGCTTGACAAGTGTAATATTTAAAGAGTTTGTCTACCCAGAACCGCTCAGACTTAAGCATTAAGAACGTTCAAAGAAATACTTTAATTCTGAAACCAGAAATCCAAATCCTGAGCATCGTCGAAATGTTTTGATAACAGAAGCTTCCGAAGAATCATAGGAGACATGATCCAGCGATATAAGATACTGTTATCCAAGGTGAACAAGAAATATGATATAAAGTAAAGAAAAACTAGGTTAGATAAGCTATACACGGAGCCTTAAGAGATGTAAGAATGTATAATTCCTGTGTACATGTAGTGAAAGTTTGCAATAGACTTCGCAAGGTCAAAGTTGACGAAGAAAGCTTAACCATCAAAGGCTGGTTAATCCAAATGAAGAAGATGTGTCCACAATTTTATCCAGGTGACCTAATGAGACGAGGCAAGCAAGCCTTGGAGATATTTCTCTTCACGCAATCACCATTAGATAAGTCTTATTACACACACACACACACACACACACACACACACACACACACACACACACACACACACACACACACACTACCTACCTTCACTCTTCAAAGCCCCACTTTAATTAAATTCCGACGTATTCACATTTGAGGCAATTACCTCCTTTATCAGTGTATATATATGTGAGTATATAATATATATATATATATATATATATATATATATATATATATATATATATATATATATATATATATATATATATATATATATAATATGCATATGCTATACTTATCATCTTCTTTATCACACTATTTTGCATTTCCATTTATTCCTTTCTTTATTGAGGTTCTTTTCATGTCCATTTCTCTCTCTCTCTCTCTCTCTCTCTCTCTCTCTCTCTGTCTCTCTCTCTTTCTCTCTCTCTCTCTCTCTCTCTCTCTCTCTCTCTCTCTCTCTCTCTCTCTCTCTCTCTCTCTCTCTCTCTCTCTCTCTCTCTCTCTCTCTCTCTCTCTCTCAAGTAATTCATCGCTTTTAAAACATATACTTAAGAAATCAATATTTATTTCAATCTTAACATTCCAACACAATAAAAGTCAATGATCAACGCCACGAGAAAGAGCTATAAGCACTTGCAATTGCATTAATCACCATCAAAAGCTTAACTGAAACTTAACTAGCAACTTGCCAAAGTTTATCAAAGATCTAATTGGACAAGGCTCGTCAACCGGGAAGAATGGACGATTGTAGCGGATTAGGGATGAATTTGTGGTGCTTCTGGCGGTTTGTGATGAATCCGGCTGCTGTAGTTTGTGATGAATCCGGCTGCTGTAGTTTGTGGTGAATCCGGCTGCTGTAGTTTGTGATGAATCCGGCTGCTGTAGTTTGTGGTGAGTGAGGTTGTTGATTCAGAGGTTTTAGGTGCATGTGATTGTTGAGGTTTGAGTCATTTCCGGCTAATTTTAATACTTCTAACTGGCCGTGTTTAGGTTTGTGGTGCATCCGGCACCCTAAACCGAATACGGTGAGGTTTGTAGTTCGTCTGGCTATTGGTATAAGATTTATGGTGAATCCGGCTACTTATGGTGACGATTTAGGCTCATCCGGCTGTTTGCGGTGAGATTTGAGGCTCATCCGGCTGTTGGTGGTGAGATTTGAAGCTCATCCGGCTGTTAGTGGGGAGATTTGAAGCTCATCCGGCTGTTGGTGGTGAGATTTGAAGCTCATCCGGCTGTTGGTGGTGAGATTTAAGGTTCATCCGGCTGTTGGTGGTAAGATTTCAGGTTCATCCGGCTGTTGGTGGTGAGATCTGAAGCTTATCCGGCTGTTAGTGGGGAGATTTGAAGCTCATCCGGCTGTTGGTGGTGAGATTTGAGGTTCATCCGGCTGTTGGTAAGGCTTGTTGCTCATCCGGCTGGAAAGTCTCCAAGATGCAGCAGTCGAGTGTGCGGATGAGATGGATGAGGTGAGAAAACAACTGGCCATGAAGGCTATATAGCCGTTCTATACTATCCTCTAATGCTTACATATTCCTATATTCATACATTCAACATTTACTCAAGCATCCCCCTGAAACATTTAACATTCACTCCAGTATTCCACCTGCAAGATCCTCAATTCATCATTCACTCCAGCATGCACATTCCGCCGAATGATTTAATCACCTTAAGGGTATATATAGCGGACATCTGTAAGATTAAAGGAGGCTTGTAAGATCGTTAGGTGGCAATTCCCTGGCAGGTGGCAATTCCCCAGGCAGAGACTTCGTGGCAGGGAGATTTTGCTCTAAATATATCCCCACCTGCTAAAAAAAATCCTGCTATTTTTTTCCTAAACGTAAAAAATCTATATAAAAACACTAAAACATGATAAAAACTAACAAAAAACTAAAAATCCCACCTGCTAGTCTTTTTTTTTGGTACCCAATTGTTTTATAACTTAACTATTCTGACGTTCGAATTTGGCTTTATTTATCTATTGTTTGTCGAATGTGGTTTTATGGTTGTGGATAGAGGTGGCTTCCATAACTTCTATTTTTTCTATTATTTCTATTTCTATTATTTCTATTACTTCTAGTATAGGTTTCTTTCCTTACTATTAATTTCTCATTTGCTTTTCTAAGTATCCAAACTCTCCATTATTCTCATCATAATTACTGTCACTAATAATTAAAAAAAAATTAATATACAATGACAGTGGTTCGTAATTTAGTGCCTCTTATGATGGCACTTAAGGTGCAGGTAGTTTGGTATGATGTATATGGTTGTAGTAGTCGTGTGTGAGAGGTAGTAGTACTGCTGACAGCAGAAATAGTAGCAGTGGTAGCAGAAGGGATAGCTGCTGGCAGGAGTAAGGCTTCCTGCCTGTCTATAATCTTGGGTTCGAAACCCACTGACATGGAATTAGGAAGAGGATTTAATCATGATTAACCTGTGTCATTTATGGCTTTCCAAAGACCAAGAGAGAGAGAGAGAGAGAAGGAGATAAAGTTAATAATGCTCTTGATTACATTGAAGCTGAAGAGGTTCTTGGAAATAATTTCTCATGTGCTCAGACGAGGCCTATAAGATGACCTCAGATGAGCCCCATAAGATGACTTCAGATGAGCCCCATAAGATGACCTCAGATGAGCCCCATAAGATGACCTCAGATGAGCCCCATAAGATGACCTCAGATGAGCCCCATAAGATGACCTCAGATGAGCCCCATAAGATGACCTCAGATGAGCCCCATAAGATGACCTCAGATGAGCCCCATAAGATGACCTCAGATGAGCCCCATAAGATGACCTCAGATGAGCCCCATAAGATGACCTCAGATGAGCCCCATAAGATGACCTCAGATGAGCCTCCATGGTAATGTGATTAGATTCACCCATAGGGATGGGTGAGTTTGTGGACTATTGCAATTTCTGAAGTGAATTATGCAGAAAAGCAGAATACACTTCTTGGTGTACATATTCATGGGTTCCTGTGGGCCTCTCGTGGGCTCTCATGGGCTCTCGTGGGCTCTCAAGAGCTCCTCAACTATATGCCCCATGCCTACAGCTCTCCAGAAAACATCTTCAAATCGTGAAGCATATATATTGAATCAAATTATCACCCGTCCAAAAAATTCGGAAAGACAGATCTTGAAAACAATCGTCTCACATTAATGGTCTCGTAAATTTATGGAATAGTCCTTTATTTTGCCCGAAACGCTGCGTGTACTAATGGCTTTACAATATATATATATATATATATATATATATATATATATATATATATATATATATATATATATATATATATATATATGTATATATATACATATATATATATATATATATATATATATATATATATATATATATATATATATATATATATATATATATATATATATATATATATATATTTTAAAAATTTTGGTTAAAAGGACAGCCATCAGGGGGTGAAGTCAGCAAATATGCTAACTAAATTATTAAACTCTGAGACATACGTTATACGATTTAAGTATAACATATTAGTCAAAAAAAAATTTCTCGAGTATTTTGCAAATTAACCATAATTATATATACAACCAATTAAAACAGTAGAACCGCGCTATTAATAGTTGTTTTGAAAGGATAAATTTGAAAAGCAATATTTCGAATTACTCGATACAGCTCATCTCTCAAAGAACTAACAAACACATAATTGAAAACACCACAAACTGATGAAGCTCATCAACAACAAGAATCAATGGAGATTTTCCTGTGTATTTTGCTTTTTTAAATGGTCATGAATATGGCTCTTCGCTACGAATTCCCAGGAGTTGTAAAATTGAATTCCACGAAGACAACGCTTTTCAAAATTGGTTTCCACATTTTCAGTATTGCAATGCACGTCCATGCTTACAGTGGAGGATAGAGTTGGAGTTTTTGGTAGTTCCTTTGTTGCACATGAGCACTATGACTGTGGTAGGTTGCATTTTGCAACTGCCTTGCATTTCTGGGTTTTGTTTCGTTTGTCATTTACTTTTATTCTCAACAACAGAGGCATTTTGACAGAGCGTCTCTGTCTCGCTTTCTGTTCCATTCTGTCATTTTCTCGTTATTCGTCTCTCTCTCTCTCTCTCTCTCTCTCTCTCTCTCTCTCTCTCTCTCTCTCTCTCTCTCTCTCTCTCTCTCTCTCTCTCTCTCTCTCTCTCTCTCTCTCTCTCTCTCTCTCTCTCCCACATACATCCATATACCTCATGTCACTGGAAGACAAAAGAGCCAGAGAAGACATGATCATCACATACAAAATTTTCTGCAGTAAATAGAACACGAACACGAGGACATTGATAGAAAATGAGTGCCCAAATTAGCATCAGACTTCAGTTTCAGTAGCAATACAATATCAGTCATGTAATGCAAATTCAATACATTAGGAAGTGATTTGGTGAAAGCGGATTTCATACACAGTTTCACATGTAAATAAAATATAGCCCAATAGGCTTTGGAACCTGTACACAAGTTTAGAGGCGGGATCAAAGAGCTGAAGCTCTTCCCTCCTGTAAGCACAACCAGATGAGTATAACTAGGTGAGTACGCACGTACAAACAAATCTCGTACAAGCTGACTGTTCCATCATGTACGAAAGAGGCTATTGAGATATAATCACAGCGTAAAAGATACTTGTTAGTACTTAGGTACACTAATGACAGCACATCCTCGTGTACAAAATCCCACATATTAAACAATCATGAAAACATCAGATTCCAACGTAATCAAATGCCATATGGATACGGTTACAGAAACCACCACACACCACAAACAATTTTCTCAGTCAGAAAATTCAATAAGGCATCATAATTTGAGGGGGACTGACAGCAGGCGTTGTATTGTATCAATATGTATGTGTATTGATATGTGGGCCACGTCCCACATATCATGTGGGACGCATGCACACAACACGCACCAATACGCGTATCTATACGCATGAACGCACACACGCGCGTGCATACGCAGAGAAAAAGTATAGGGTATATTTTTGAAGGAAACTTATGTGAAATTTTTGCAAAACTAAATTGCTAAAAAACTTTAGCGAAACGTGATAGATTTCAATAGAATTGTGTAAGGTAGTTTGGAGAATTAGTTCTTCAAATTCCTTTGCAAGTGAAGAACATTAGAAAAATAGAACAAATGAATGTTAGAATCATTGATCTAATCCCGAATTATTCAATACCACTTCATATAACTTCTTGAAAATTAGTAAAATGCAAAAGTACACTAATCAGTGAAATAATAACCCATTATAAATCACCTATGATATATGTATAAATATATATTTCAGTTTCAAAATATCCAGTTTAATTATTTTGCACTTGGGGAAGTGTAGACATGAAAGAACTTGTGCTAGAGGCACTACGGGCTCGCCATAGCCCGTGCTACTTGGAACTTTTTGTTCCAAGTAGCGAATCTTAAACAACAACATACTTGAAGGGGAAACTTTTAGCCTGCAAACAGGAGTCAGAAGCCATCTACCCTCAATCCCCACCTTTGTAAAATCAATATGAATGATAAAACGACATCAGAAGGCATAAATATTCATGCTTTGATTATCTGTTGGTTCAGGAGACGAATCACAATCTACACTACTTATACTATTGACTAACTTCTTATGGGTAGAGATCAGGTGAGGTAAAAAAAAATTATGAAATGAAGGGTTTTTCTCCACCCTGGACACCAGTTGGCTTAAACTGTCAACTGGTACATTGGTAATGTATTTCAGACATTAGTCAAATGCAGGCGATGAGTCACAATAACGTGGCAAAAGTAAGTTGACCAGACCACATACTAGGTGTGTAGTCTAGTCACACACACAATCGACTTGAGAATGGTCCGGGACGGACCGAAACGTCGTCGTCCCTTCACCTTCTAGTGTGTGATTAGTCATATGTCCCCATCCTTGCTCACTCAAGAGTTCGAGGCATACCATGATTGCTCACTCAAGAGTTCAAGACATACCATCCTTGCTCACTCAAGAGTTCAAGGCATACCATCCTTGCTCACTCAAGAGTTCAAGACATACCATCCTTGCTAACTCAAGAGTTCAAGACATACCATCCTTGCTCACTCAAGAGTTCAAGACATACCATCCTTGCTCACTCAAGAGTTCAAGGCATACCATCCTTGCTCACTCAAGAGTTCAAGACATACCATCCTTGCTCACTCAAGAGTTCAAGACATACCATCCTTGTCATCACTTTCAAGACATAGGCCCTTAAATGTTCCCGCTTGTTGACTGCTACGAACCTGGCTTTAAACAGATTGGTGGAGGCTTCGGTGAAGCCAGTAGATAATTCCTTAAGATGAGATTTGTGAAGGTAAAGCTCTAAGCCTGCTAACAACAGCCTGAGGTCGTCTCCTCCAGGACCTACCTGGGAAAGAGAGTGAGAGAGAGGGAGAGAAAAGAGAGAAAAGGGGGGAGAGAGGAAGGAAGGGAGAATATATGAATCAATGGCTCTTCCCTTTTCTCAGAAATAATCAAGGATTACTGCCGAGACAACAATAAAACCCTTTTCTTCATTTTCATTCCTCTCCTTCGATATTATCGCTGGCTATTCTTCCATGTCTCCTCTTCCACGAATGTGAAATAAACGTCAAAACAATAGCAAAAAATAATTGGCTTCTTGCTATGTATTACCCAACTCCCAGATTAGGCAACTTCCAATCAATACACAGATCTCAAACAGCCAAAACCAGTCAACCCAAAACAAAGACTTTTTAGGGTTTTAACAAAACCCACGAGAAATAAGTTTTACCTGTCAGAGGATTATCTAATCTATGTAAAATAGAATGTCTAGCCGAAGCTAAACTTTCGCCCATGAGATATGGAAGAGGGAGAGGAGTATGCACGTGATACAGGCGAGTGAAGTAACCTAAGTGCTAAGTGCCTTGAGAAATATCGGAAACTTAAATCAAGTTTTAAATAAAATCGGGGGTTGTTTTTCCATAGAGTTCTGATGTTCATGGCGTTTACCAGCAAATTTGCATTTGAGCAAATAATTATGAATTATATGGGCAGGGACAGAAAATTTATGCAAAAGATTTATTATACTGAAATGCTACGTTTCATTCCCGTAGACTAGCTGCAATAGGATTCAAATCCTCAGGCATTTGTGTTGTTGATATCCTCATAATGCACCCAGAGTCTGCCAGTGGAGACTACTGACCACATGCCTCTGTATGACTAACCATCCAGAGTGATGGGGATTTTTTATCATCACGTAGCTAGCTTTTTGACACACTGTACTCCCCTTCATATAGTCTAGGGCAGCTGCACAATTGCAGATGTACCTACAAGAGTTAATAAATTAAACACAAAAAAACAGAGTGAAAAGAAAGGAAAAGGGGGAAGAAGGGAGATACCAGACAGGGGGAAGTGTGTAATATAAATGAAACAGAATGTAAATTGACATGGGATATATATATATATTTTTTTTTCAGCGTCCTGGCTTTGGAAAGAAAAACAAGAAAATAAGTTGTTCATTTCAGTTCCTAGTTTGTCAGAAGAATTCATTTCTGTTTTGTAATTGATAATTAACGCACCCTCTTCGTAATTAACTTAATTGATAATTAACCCACCCAAATAATTGCCCTATTTATTTTATCTAACCTAATAGTGTTAACAATAGGTTGTTATAAATTTTATGTAACATTGAAACAACCTAATACATACTACAACTTATATTCAACACACACACACACACACACACACATATATATATATATATATATATATATATATATATATATATATATATATATTGAATATGTACAACCTATATTCAACATATATTCGACATATATTAGGATGTTTTTATTGCAGAATATAACAGCTGAAGGGCAAAATTAGATTCGCAATTCAATCAGATCTTAATTAAACCCATGTAAGTAATCACTAATCCTCTAACTTTTTCTCAAGAATGACATACTTTACGTCTGGTGTTTTAACTCGTCTCAGTGGACTGGGAGGTATATTGAGCCTTAACTCCTGTTGTCTGTATTCTCCTTATGAACCATACTTATTCCTACTGAAATATCTTTTAAGTAGCTCAATGTTTACATATCTTTCTCAGTTACTCAGCCACTTCCTCTCAAGAGATTTTACCTTGCTTCTTATCTCCCTTGGCTCGACCTATTCCCCCTATCATTCTACCGTCCCTCCTGTCTCCTCCCTCCTACCTGTTCCACCCCCCTCCTCTCCCTCCGGCGTGATATAATTCAGTTGACGCGACTTCACTTTTCAGTGTCATCACCACTTTTCCATACTCTTCGTGTATACTTGAGTGAGGAAGAGAGGGAGAGAAGGTAGGAGAGAGGGAGGAAGGGAGAGAGGGAGGAAGGGAGAGAGGGAAGGGACACAAACACACAGATAAACGTTTTTCCTCACAGTTTTCTCCTTGTGTCTCTTCAATTAATGAATAATTGAAGAGACACCACTCTCTCTCCATTTCTCTTCTTCTCTCATTCCTCTTCCTCATTTCCCTTCCTCTTACACTTGCCTCTCTCCCCCTTTTCGTTATATTTCACTTATATCATTATTTTCTTCCTCCCCTTTCCCTCTCATTCAGTTTCCTCTCACTATTTTCATTGTCTTACTCTTTCCTCTCTCTCTTTCCTTCTCCATTATTATTATCATTATCTCCATTATCTCCATAATTACCTCACCTTGGCGTGGTGAGGGGGTGGCAGGAGGAGTGTTGCCAGACCCCAGTGGCACCAGCAGGGGTGCCATAGGGTAATGGGGAGACTGCGGGTAGCCAACTCTACACATAGTGGGGTATGGCAACCCCTGCCACATGCTCCTCAATTTTTAACCGTGGTTTTTAATTTGTTTTTTCTTCTCGTGTCTTCAAAATGATTATGTTGGTTCGGTGTTTTTTTAATAATGGTTTGAAGTGAAGTGACTAGAGGTGTTTTATTCGTGTTTAAACCATGTTTTGATTTGATTTATTTTGGTTTGATATGAAACTGTCTAAATTTGGGGTGAATTTGGGTTTTATTGATAAAATTAATCAATCGTTTCCATGTTCCGTGAATGTTTTTTTTTTTTTTCAAAAATTTCCTTCCCTTTTTTTTACTACTTTGAAGTAAATAAATGTTTTATTCGTGTTTAAAACGTGTTTTATTCGTGTGTAAAACATGTTTTATTCGTGTGTAAACCATGTTTTAGACATTACCACTACCAGCCTTAGACACTGCTATAAGTATTGACCTGGGAGTTTACTTCACCTGTTGAAGTAGATCTTACTAAATGTAAAGTAACAACAGAACTACTCAGGGTAATCTAGTCGGCTATTTCTTCAACTGCCACTGCTAGAAAAGACAATTAACAAGTACATTAAGTTGTGTAAGTAACTTTATAAGATTGTTACTTGCTTAGCTAAATTAAATTTATGGATAGAGTTCCTCAGGCCATTATGTGTCTCTATAAACCTTTTTTTCTGGGACTCACAGGATGGGTATGGGGGTCCACTATTGCCCACAAGATGGGTATGGGATTCACTACTGCCCATAGGATGGGTATGGGGTCCACTACTGCCCACAGGATGGGTATGGGATCCACTACTGCCCATAGGATGGGTATGGGGTCCACTACTGCCCATAGGATGGATATGGGGTCCACTACTGTCCATAGGATGGATATGGGGTCCACTACTGTCCACAGGATGGGTATGGGGTCCACTACAGTCCACAGGATGGGTATAGGGTCCACTACTGTCCACAGGATGGGTATAGGGTCCACTACTGTCCACAGGATGGGTATGGGGTCCACTACTGTCCACAGGATGGGTTTAGGGTCCACTACCACCCACAAGATTGGTATGAGTGCATGATAAAATAAATTTATGTTTTGTTTATCTTCTTTTAACAAGAAACTAACGACCAAATCACACATCAGAAAACGAAGGAACGACGACGTTTCGATCAGTCCTTGTCCCTTATCACGTCGTGGAATAGGAACGGAGTGGAAGAGACAAAAATATAAGGCAAGAAAGGGAGATGAAAGGTAAGAAAAGACGAAGAAGATAAGAATGAGTCTTATTCTTACCTCCCATCTCACTTTCTAGTTTATTTCTCTCTTTCCACTCTCTCTTTCGATCGCAGGAGTTGATAGTGGTTCAGGTCTGAGCGAAACATCGTCGCTTCTCCTTCTTCTGATGTGTAGTTTGGTCATTACATCTTCAGCCTCGTTATTGTGACTAATAGTTTGTTTAATATGGTTTTACTTGCCAAATAAATATAATTCTGACCTCTTTCAAGATATATATATATATATATATATATATATATATATATATATATATATATATATATATATATATATATATATATATATATATATATATATATATATATATATATATGACAATGTCAGACCACGGAGGAAAATGAAACAGGAATTTCCTTAAGTACTTTCGTATATTAAATACATCTTCAGAAGGAATCCTTCTGAAGATGTATTTAATATACGAAAGTACTTAAGGAAATTCCTTTTTCATTTTCCTCCGTGGTCTGACATTGTCACATTCTTAATCACGTGTTTATTTTCGTGATATACACACACACACACACACATATATATATATATATATATATATATATATATATATATATATATATATATATATATATATATATATATATATATATATATATATATATATATATATGTATATATATATATATATATATATATATATATATATATATATATATATATATATATATATATATATATATATATATATATATATTCTGACTTGCATAGCCACACATTTCGCCCACATATCACTAGATAATGACAGCTAGGTCTTCGATCAAGTGTTTTTTCTCACTTCTCTTTGTGTTCGTTCTCTTCTCCTCCTCTCGTTCTCTCCTGCACGTTCCTAATTGCCTCGTTTATTGTCTTCTACTCTTACGTTCTTCAGGTATTCACCGTCTTTGTGGCAGCTCTAAGTTTGTTAATTATTAGCGGCTTAATTCTCAACGCTCGTCTGAGTTCCACAATTCTGGACCAGAATTTATATAATTAATAATGATGGTAATTAAGAATTGTCTGTAAATATATTAAAGATAATACTATTTAATTTTTTTATTGAACTAATAATATTAATACAAATCAAAATACATATAAATTATTAAACAAAATAACAAATTATAAAAATGGAAATATTATTTACCTGTAGCAATATTTTTCAGTTAAATTCCCACAATGTCTCTGATAACTACACAAGAAAATTAAAAGCATTCTTTGGTGTTTACAAAGTTGGAATTTAAAAAGTGACGGTTAAAAAAACTGATATTAAAACTGTTAATATTGGTATAAATACAATTATTAAAATATCAGTATTAAATATTGGAGTTATTATGATAAAGAACGAAATACTGATTATGGTGCTCACTGTGGACAAAAAAATTAAAAATAATATTAATAAAATTTATAATTAAAAAAATAATATAATAATATTACTTAATAAATTAATTAAATTAATACTAATAAAATTAGCATTAATATAATACTTTCAAAATCAAAATATGATACATTCCCCAACTTCTTTTCAGAACCAAAATGAATTCGACTTACCCCCCCTCCCATCCCACCCCCCCCCCCCCCCCCCCCGAGCCCCGAGGCAATTCCAAAGTGGTTCTCTTAAGTTGAAAAGCTAAAACCCCACAAATTTCAAGGAGAAGAGATGACTAAAGCCGATGGAGTTCAAACGCCTTGTGCAAAGCAACAGCAAACAAGCTTAAAGCTTTGGACAATTACCTGGTCCCGCGGGGCACCTTCTCCGTGCACGGATTTTGAAAAGGTCTTACAGCTTATTGATTGAAATGGAATCAATAGAAAAAATGTAAATTGAAAGAAGATAGAAAGAGAAGGGGGGGGGGAGATTCAGTGGTAAAAAGAGATGAAAAGGGATGGTGAGGAATTGGATGGTTTACTAGGAAGAAAGGAAGGAGAGAGAGAGGGGGAAGAGGGATAGGAGAAAAGAGAGAGAGGGAAAGGGGTGATAGGGAGGGAGAGGAAGTAGACTGAGAGACATCGCGTGGGGTTAAAGTGGAAGAGTCTTAAAATGCTTGAACTTGAAGAAAGATTATGCTAGATCATACTTGCATATGAATAAGTTATCGAGCTTCACGTGGGTCAATGACACACACACACACACACACACACACACACACATACACACACACACACATACACACACACACACACACACACACACACACACACACACACACACACACACACACACACACACACACACACACACACACACACACACACACACACTTAAAAGTAATCATTAATGAAGTAGTCTAAAAAATACTAAGCAAGTACCAGACGTCCAGAGACCATTGTGCTCCCTTCTTGTGAAATGACTTCAACAGGAAGACTGAAAGGCTGAGACAATCCCCCTAATAGCAATCATTTAAAACTATGACGATAAGGATTGTATAGAAAATCGCAATTAAAATTACTAGGTGTGCAAATTTGCAACAGGAATACAAATGCAAATTAAAATGTTTGCTGCAATTTGCGAGATTTTAGCCTCGTTGACCTGAAATGTGTTGATGGAGATGTGTCTGGTTCTGAACTATCGGGAATTGTGATTAAGGCCTTAACTACCTACGCGCGAATTGCTGTGAAGATTGAAGAGCTGGAAATGTCAGTGACCTTCATGCGTGACCTTGACTAATCAGTTATCGACACAGCCCATACATGTGTTGTAATCATGAACGTTGCAATGGAATCCAAACTTACAACAATGAAACATTAACCAATCGGAACATATCTCTCACTATCGAAACATTCAATTGGGAAATAGGACTGAAATACTTTCTAAAAGGAAATCCTCGGTGATAATGCTTTCTAAAAGGAGATCATCGGCGATAATACTTTCTAAAAGGAAATCATCGGTGATAATGCTTTCTAAATGGAAATCAACGGCAATAATGCTTTCTTAAAGGAAGTCATCGGTGATAATGCTTTCTAACAGAAAATCCTCGGTGATAATGCTTTCTAAAAGGAGATCATCGGCGATAATACTTTCTAAAAGGAGATCATCGGTGATAATACTTTCTAAAAGGAGATCATCGGTGATAATACTTTCTAAAAGGAGATCATCGGCGATAGTACTTTCTAAAAGGAGATCATCGGCGATAATACTTTCTAAAAGGAGATCATCGGCAAAAAATCTCTTATACATGTTTCCACAACACCAGATAAATTCCCACAAAACCCGTCAGTCAACAAATCATTCAAACGCCTCTAAATAACATGAACAATTGAACAAACAGATCAGAACAACCTCGTTACCATTATACAAACACACAAGGGATGGGGGGGTGGGAAACCCTGGAAACACAAACCGAAACTGTCTCTATTTTCCGCTTGTTACAACTTGTAATAAAGTTGTTACATCTTGGCTTAACGTGTTTATGTCGTATTAGAACGTTGTTACAACTTGCTATATTGGTTGTTATAACTGGTTAGGAGGTGTTAAAACTTGTTCGAACGTTGTAGCAACGTCGTAGTTTCGGTGTGTGTTTGGCGGGAAGCGTGTTGATTCCCATATATACACCAGACCGCAGTTCGCGAAGATCAGAACCAATTCCAACTTGGCAGAATGCCATGCTATAAATCCCCTTCAAACTTGGCTGTGCAACATGGATTGCAAAGCCGTGCAAGTGGCAGCAACCAGAGGCGGTAGCAGAACCAACACTTGCCATTTGCAACTTTGGTCAAGAGGGAGGGAGAGAGGGAAGGTAAGGCAGTGGGAGAGAAAGGGAACGGGAGACGAAGATAGGGAGGAAGGAATGGGGTTGATGGGGAGAGATTGAGGGAAGAGGTATAGATGGAAGAGGGGAAGGAATGGCTGGACCAGTCAGGCAAATGTACTTTTAGTATCGGTAGTTTTGACTACATTGTGAAATTGTAGAGGTGGAAACGACAAGAAAGCCCTAGAGGAAATGGATAATTTATGCATGTAACTTTGCACGTACGTGTGTGTGTGTGTGTGTGTGTGTGTGTGTGTGTGTGTGTGTGTGTGTGTATGTGTGTGTGTGTGTGTGTGTGTGTGTGTGTGTGTGTGTGTGTACTCACCTAGTTGTATTCACCTAGTTGTGCTTTGGCTCTTTGGTCCCGCCTCTCAACTGTCAATCAACTGGTGTACAGATTCCTGAGCCTACTGGGTTCTATCATATCTACATTTGAAACTGTGTATGGAGTCAGCCTCCAGCACATCACTGCCTAGTGCATTCCATTTACTAACTACTCTGACACTGAACAATTCTTTCTAATGTCTTTGTGGCTCATTTGGGTACTTAGTTTCCACCTATGTCCCCTTGTTCGTGTTTGTGTGTATGTGTGTGTGTATGTGTATGTATGTGAAAGTGTGTGTGTGTTAATTTCATATTAACACTGTGAAGTAATATTTATTTCCATTAAAAATTGACATTTAATATTAATAATATGAAGGCTGTATAAAGCAGCTAAATAAGAATACTATGTTTATAATAATTTAAAATGTATTTAAGTATTTATATATATACCAATATATAATGATATTTTGGGACATATATCACTGTAAAGTTATGGAAATAAAGTTGAATTTACATTTTGAATATCAAATTTTGTATATAAATTATAAACCCTCCCTTTAACTTATGATCTAAAATACTTATTTTCATCTATTAATTAACAGAATAAAAATAAATCTTTTTAACTCGAATTCCAATTTTTTTTAGAATTGACATTTTTTTTAGACCTAACAAAATTTAATAACAGACAGGCTCTGCTTGTTAATAAAACACTGGGTGCTTTAATAATTAGGCAGTTTTACGAAGTGGAAATTATAATTTTACATCATAACTCTGCAGGTATTGACAATTTTTTTAAATTATTATTATTAGTAATTATTTTTGCAATAATAACTTGGTGATTACACAAATAATTAGCTTTTGTGTTAAAATATTATTAATATATGATCATTCACAAGTAAAACTATTATTAGTATTATTTATATAGGTTATATTATATATGACATGATGTATATATTATTTAAATTATACTGATAATTATATAATTATATTGATAATTATATAATTATATTGATAATTATATAATTATATTGATAATTATATAATTATTTTGATATTTATATAATTATATTGATAATTATCTAATTATTTTGATAATTATATAATTATATTGATAATTATCTTATCACTCACTTTACGTTTTCTAGTTTCTTTCCTAACTGTTTTCTGTTCTCTCTCACGGAAGTGTAAATATATATATATACAAAAAAGTCCCAATAACGTGTGATGTTTATATGAAAATAATGAGGCAATACATTGGGATCGAACTGGCGTCCCTGGAATACAACATCCCAGCATTTGTTTTTTAGATGGAAACGAAATTTCCATCCACAGAGAAATTAAAAAAAAGGGGGATTATTGGTTTTAAAGCACGAATTTTGCTATTATTTTCCTCTCATTGTATAATTATCGCAATTTAATGATTTATTCATCTCGTTATATTCCGTTATTCACCGTGTTAAATTGCATTATTCATCCAGGTATCTTCTTCGTATGATTCATCTTGACTCTCAAGGCGTAGGAGACGAGCGACTTAACTCTTGGTTTAACATACAATGCTTGGAAGAAAAACAGATTATAATCATAAAAGAATGTCAGAAACAGGATAATTAAAATTTAGAAAAAACGTAACAAAAATAAATATGTAAGAATCAGAAGAGAGACATGGGTACAAAACGACGTAGCTACTGCAACTCAGGAGTAACCGAAGTTAGTGCATAGCAGAAAGATGCGAGTGCATGATGAAATAGTTTGACTGAACAAGTGATGATGAGGAGGTCTTTCAGGAAATTATCAAATTAAACCTTAAGTTCCTCTCAGATAGAGAGGACTCCGTTTAAAGAGAACTTGTGCAAGATATAAGATAGTATCTATACTATAAGAGTGTCTGTGTTTGTTCAAAGTCAAACGCTCGGGGCTAGCCTCACCCAACTTTTCAGAGGGAATAGTCTGAGGTGTGGAACGAACATAGGCTGACGTAACAGATAAGCAGATAAAGATGTAAGGAGTGTTGTAAGAAACCAGCATAGTAACTGAATGGGCACTATACCAGGCAGCCCACTGAGGCTAAAAGAACACACGATACCCTTGAATGCAGCTCAGTAATGCAGAGAATCACCAAGGTGAATGAAGTCTCAATTTATAATTCCGTTTCACGTGGCTTTTTTTTATCAAATCTAAGAGAGCACTTGCTGCTTATGAAGGGGTAAGGAAGTGATGTAAGGTTGGGTATGAAAGCTGGTGTATCTGGTACATCGTAATCATTATTCCCATAGTCGTTTAGAAAGCGGTAATACAGTACTGAAATTTTCTGTACCAAGTTCGATGCTCTGGTTTGATGGCTGCAAAGTCTGTGTTCACTTTTTCTAATGTTGTTTCCTTTATTTTAATGATTTTTGGCCGTTCATGAGGCGTTGTTCCTGGTCTTTGTGAGCTACGTAAGACTTATTGCTAGTATCGATATGATTCCTATATACTTGTGTATATAGGAACTATATACAGTTATGCATATAAATCCTCGATTCTTATTTTTTTTCTTGTGAATACTTTACAAGTTTTTACTTATACTTCTAAAGCTTCTAAAGTTTTGTGGTAGTTCTGCTTCGACAAGTGAGGTATTGGTACCTCTTCGACAAGAGGTCCTGTTGGTATTTTGTGTACGACTCTTATTCTGGTGTTGTTACAGAAATAAATGATGACTTCTACAGTCCATCATGACGATTTCTTAATAATAAAATTAATAACTGAGCTAGAGGATAAAGAGGCACTAGAGGCCAAACCACACCAAGGGATACACAGGGGGAAATACATTAACATCAAAACATCAGCGGCATACATGAAGCCTCGATGGATTAACTCTAGAGTCGTTCACGTATAATTAGGTAGAAATTATGCCAAATTAGCTTATTTAATCGTGAGCAAGAGCTGTATTTGGTATTAAACGAGGTGACCAGTAGCTCAAAGGCGGGGCACAAGAGCTAAGGTTGACTCTATAAACACACATTAGTGATTAAAGAAGAACCAAGAAAGGAATGTTTCTAAGGTCAATGTTTGTACTTGGAGTGATGTTTATGTGATGTGAGTTCCATGTCGCATGTGTGTGTGTGTGTGTGTGTGTGTGTGTGTGTGTGTGTGTGTGTGTGTGTGTGTGTGTGTGTTTACTAGTTGTGTTTACTAGTTGTGTTTTTGCGGGGGTTGAGCTTTGCTCTTTCGGCCCGCCTCTCAACTGTCAATCAACTGTTTACTAACTAACTACTAACTTACTAACTATTTTTTTTTCCCACACCACACACACACCCCCCCCCCCCAGGAAGCAGCCCATGACAGCTGACTAACTCCCAGGTACCTATTTACTGCTAGGTAACAGGGGCACTTAGGGTGAAAGAAACTTTGCCCATTTGTTTCTGCCTCGTGCGGGAATCGAACCCGCGCCACAGAATTACGAGTCCTGCGCGCTATCCACCAGGCTACGAGGCCCCCCCTGTGTGTGTGTGTGTGTGTGTGTGTGTGTGTGTGTGTGTGTGTGTGTGTGTGTGTGTGTGTGTGTGTGTGTGTGTGTGTGTGTGTGTGTGTGTGTGTACTCACCTAATTGTACTCACCTAATTGTGCTTGCGGGGGTTGAGCTTTGGCTCTTTGATCCCGCCTCACAACTGTCAATCAACTGGTGTACAGATTCCTGAGCCTACTGGGCTCTATCATATCTACATTTGAAACTGTGTATGGAGTCAGGGTGTGTGTGTGTGTGTGTGTGTGTGTGTGTGTGTGTGTGTGTGTGTGTGTGTGTGTGTGTGTGTGTGTGTGTGAGGACCCTATATGTGAACATATTCTGCCATATCACCATACGACTACAAACCTCCACACACCTGCTCCATAACCTCCACACACCTGCTCCATAACGTGGCCAGATCATAGTCGCCTTCACGTGAGAATATTGGATAACAATTTCAATAATGTTGGAACAATTGTCATTGCTTCGAGAACTACAACAGAACCAATAACAATAACAGGGCTAATAACACTAAAAATTTATGAAAGAGTAATTTGGTTCTTTCCATTGGCTTGAGTTGTATTATTGCTAGAGAACAATTACGTGTGTATAGAGAATACACCTCTGTATAGATTGTTATACATCAGATGGAAGATAATACATTGGGATGGAATGTTATACACTAGCAGGGCTACCCGGCTGTTCCCGGGGATCTCTACACCCATCTTTTCTTCTCACTTCCCCCCTCTCTCCTTTTTTCCCCTTTCCTGCTTCTCTTCCACCTTTTCCACCTGTCTCTCCTTCTCTCCTTATGTCTATCTGCCTCTTTTATCTGTCTATCTCTTTCTTATTTTCTCTCATTCTGTCATTTTGCGTTCTGTGTGATATATTAAAAGAATATAATCGTAACCCATTTCTTCTAATACTATAAACTTTTTTCTAACTAGTTTTTAAAATATTTAGATAGATGTAGCCGATGAATAGGGCTAACTATTGCCGTGGGGGTCAGAATGTGACCCCCTGGCACAGTGTTCTCTCTTGAATTCTGGTGACCCAGACTAACCTATGTTCGTTCCGTACCCCAGACCAGTTCCCCTGCAAAGTTTCGTGAGGTTAACTTTAAGCGTCTGGTTTGCAGCCTCGGACGGACACAGAGACATTCTCTGTCATAGATAAAGACGGTGTGATGACGCTATAATACATAACAGGAAGGCATAGATGGAGATAAGAATCGTATACAAGCTTCAGATGATAGTGATTTGGAGTAAGATAAATGGAACAAGCTGATAGTAGCGGAACTTGACAATCTCAACCTCTGGTAAAAGAGGTGCCCAACCTGTCCTCTTAATAAGAACGTCGCTTTTGGCCGTTTGCCCGTATGGCCGAATATGGACGTAATTTGAAAATGAAAAAAAAAATGAAAATAAATTTGGGATTTTTTTTTTCAACAAGAGTAAGTTAAGGGTCCTCTGATAGGTTAGGTGGGCAGGAAATTCTCATAAAGTTTCAAAACGTTATGAAAAACGTGAATTGAAAGTCACCTATTCTAACCTTACAGAGTCGGCCGGATGACTCAAACAGAAAACGGAAGCAGCATCTATTGCTATCAGAGGTACTGGAGGTCGACTCCACATAAAAAAAAGTATCACAAGTGCACCAAACCCCATAAATAAAAACAATTACACCCACTACCAAAACCCACACACACAATCACAATGAAAAGGACCCCTCCTCCCCCCCCCACACGCCACGATAACAACCCATAGATAGTTACCGTTGTAATTCTCGTAAGTAACCTATAATTGCGTGTATACTGCCGAGTACTATCTTGATGTTATCTTGAGATGATTTCGGGGCTTTTAGTATCCCAGCGGCCCGGTCCTCGACCAGGCCTCCACCCCCAGGAAGCAGCCCGTGACAGCTGACTAACACCCAGGTACCTATTTTACTGCTAGGTAACAGAGGCATAGGGTGAAAGAAACTCTGCCCATTTTTTCTCGCCGGCGCCCGGGATCGAACCCGGGACCACAGGTGGTTCATGTTAATTACTTATTTTTGGCGAGTTATTTTTGGCGTGTTTCTTATGCCTATATACTGCCCCCCCCCCCCCCCCCCCCCGCCCTCCGAGCGTAGTTGGCGGGCAGTAGGCATAAGTTGGCGATTTTTATTTTTTTTTGATGGATTTGGGTTTTCGGGGGATATGGATTTTTTTTTATGTTGGCAGATATGGATTTGTTTTGTGGAGGATTATGGATTTTTTTGTTAGTGGATTTGTAGTTATTTTGGTTGGAGGATTTGGATAATTTTTGCGCGAATTTGCAATTTTTAGTTCGCGAATTTGGAAATTTCATAATCTCATGCAGACGAGGAGTCACAATAATCTGGCTGAATCGACTTCAAAATGTCACAATCGACTTGAGAATGGTCCAGGACGGACCGAAACGTCGTCGTCCCTTCACTTTCTAGTGTGTGGTTTGATCTTTGTAATCTCTTTACAGAATCGCCATGAAGTGATCCCTGTGAATAATTTATAAAACCTTCAAACTCCGAGACCCAAAGAGCCCATGAACATCAACGTTCCAGCATCTGAGTCAAACTGGAAGAAATGCCTAATCTTCCTTTTGAGGATTAGGAAGATTGGCAGACGTCTGGAATGGCTACACTTCACAACCAGAACATCCGGTGGTGTTCCAACACACACACACACACACACACACACACATGGGGGACATGATCACTACATTCAAGATTCTCAAGGGAATTGATAGGGTAGATAAAGACAGGCTATTTAACACACGGGGCACACGCACAAGGGGACACAGGTGGAAACTGAGTGCCCAAATGAGCCACAGAGATATTAGAAAGAACTTTTTTAGTGTCAGAGTGGTTGACAAATGGAATGCATTAGGAAGTGATGTGGTGGAGGCTGACTCCATACACAGTTTCAAGTGTAGATATGATAGAGCCCAATAGGCTCAGGAACCTGTACACCTGTTGATTGACGGTTGAGAGGCGGGACCAAAGAGCCAGAGCTCAACCCCCGCAAGCACAACTAGGTGAGCACTCAAAGGGGGTGCTAAAGAGCCATCCCAGCCAACACAGCATCAACAGCTACACCTGTACAGTGTTGAGATAAAGCCGACCCGCAGGTGTAATTAACACCGCGAGGATGTTGGTATCCATGACAACGGTACTCTGACGTGAGCTGATGGCAAAATACCCGCAGGCGGGTATGTAGCAAGCTTCCTGTCATCTGTACACCCGTCGATGCTCTTCAGAGAGATGCTGCTTCTGCTTCGTCATATCTTCTCCCGCTGGGATGATGGCATCTCCAGTTGATGCTGGAAGTGATGCTTCGTCATCTCGTCTACGTGATGAGGCTGCTATACTGCTATGACAGACTATGCTGATGCTGTTAGTTTTGCAGCTGTTGTTGATTCTACAGCTGCTGCTATTGTGCTCTGTCTGCCACTGCAGATGCTTTTGCTGATGCTGCATCTTGTACTTATGCTGCTGTGAACTACTTTTCCTGTTTCTACTGATGTGATCATTTTTACACGATGATGTTAAGCATGCTGAATAGCTGTCTGCTGGGTGCTGCATAACTATGATGACTCGATGAATGTGTTATGATGATAATGCTGAGGAGAGTATGATGAAGACGACAGTTTTGTTGGTATAATGATATGATGTAGGTGAGGGGCGTTGATCCTGTAGCACTGGTTCCCTGTTGTAATGACCACAAGGGAGTAACGAGGTGATTAAGATGACGCAATGACGCCGACTGTGGCGTAGTTAGATAGCAAAATTAGTAAAATCCCTTCATCACACACACACACACACACACACACGCTTGAAGGGGATTGATAGGGTAGATAAAGACAGTCTATTTAACACAAGGGGAACACGCACAAGGGGACACAGGTGGAAACTGAGTGCCCAAATGAGCCACAGAGATATTAGAAAGAACTTTTTTAGTGTCAGAGTGGTTGACAAATGGAATGCATTAGGGGGTGATGTGGTGGAGGCTCACTCCATACACAGTTTCAAGTGTAGATATGACAGAGCCCAATAGGCTCAGGAATCTGTACACCTGTTGATTGACGGTTGAGAGGCGGGACCAAAGAGCCAGAGCTCAACCCCCGCAAACACAACTAGGTGAGTACAACTAGGTGAGTACACACACACACACACACACACACACACACACACACACACACACACACACATACACACACACACACACACACACACACACACACACACACACACACACACACACACACACACACACACACACACACACACACACACACATACACACACATACACACACACACACACACACACACACACACACACACACACACACACACACACACACACACACGCATACACACACACATACACACACACATACACACACACACCCTCTCAGTCTAACAGAACAACGTCCAAACTTCGTTGTAAAAACCGCAGCCTTAACGATAAAGACGGATGATGGTATCCGAGGAAACTAGTCTCGTTTAAGTGAATTACCTGAGCGTCAGATGGTAGTGTAGCTGAACGATGTTGTTGAAAGCGTTAGTTAAACCAGGCGAGGAACCCATGACCCGAGAGCTTAGGTCGATTTTTTTATGCGGGCGATATTGGGCGATCAGTTCATAGAGGACGCGTTTGGGCTCATGGGTTATGGCTTACGGCTCAGCGGAAGCGATTTGGGAGCGAAGGAACAGCGGCTGGGTGCTTGAGGTGGCTTTAGTGGGTGTTAGTGGTGTGGGCTATCATGTACGTGGGCTGGATGATACAGAAACACACACATATACACACATACACAGTGTGTGGAGCCGGTGGCTGAGCTTACAGCACGCTGGACACGTGATCCTGTGGTGATCAGGTTCGATCCCGGGCGCCGGGGAGAAACGATGGGCAGAGTTTCTTTCAGCCTATGTCCCTCTTACCTAGCAGTTGATAGGTACATGGGAGTTAGTCAGCTGTCACGGGCTGCTTCCTGGGGGTGGAGGCCTGGTCGAGGACACTAAAAAGCCCCGAAATCATCTCAAGATAACCTCAAGATAGTATAAGAGAAGGTGATGCTATGGCTAAAAGCGACTCAGATGAGCAGTAAGGATGTAAAGAGACATTTCTCTCTTGTAAGAAAACGGGAGATGGGATGTCTAGCAAGCACATAATCTAGAAAATGTGGGGTAAAGGCAAGTGTCCTACAGCCAGATTCACGAAAGCACTTACGCAAGTACTTACGAACGTGTACATCTTTCCTCAATCATTGACGGCTTTGGTTACATTTATTAAACAGTTTACAAGCATGAAAACTTGCCAATCAACTGTTGTTATTGTTATAAACAGCCTCCTGGTGCTTCGGAGCTCATTAACTGTTTAATAATTGTAAACAAGGTCGCCAAAGATTGACAAAAGATGTACACGTTCGTAAGTGTTTCTGTAAGTGCTTTCGTGAATCTGTCCCCTAGTCTTTGGAGACTATGTATAGTCCCTGATGGCATAGTTAGTTTACTAAGTCTGAGTTTACCTGGTGATTACCGTTTTTGTTGTCCTCTGTGGAAGGGACTGAAACATCTACAACAGCTACAACATCCCCACCAACAACAGCAACAGCTACAACACCAACATCAGCTACAACATCCCCACCAACAACAGCAACAGCTACAACACCAACATCAGCTACAACATCCCCACCAACAACAGCAACAGCTACAACACCAACAACAGCTACAACATCCCCACCAACAACAGCAACAGCTACAACACCAACATCAGCTACAACATCCACACCAACAACAGCAACAGCTACAACACCAACATCAGCTACAACATCCCCATCAACAACAGCAACAGCTACAACACCAACATCAGCTACAACATCCCCACCAACAACAGCAACAACATCCCCATCAACAACAGCAACAGCTACAACACCAACATCAGCTACAACATCCCCACCAACATAATCTACAACATCCCCACCAACATCAGCTACAACATCCCCACCAACAACAGCAACAGCTACAACACCAACATCAGCTACAACATCCCCACCAACAACAGCTACAACACCAACAATACCTACAACATCTCCCCCAACAATAATAATATCCACCAGGTGGCCACTCAGAGATTTACAGACATCCTGAAGGCATGCTGTAGGAGCAGGTCCGAAATACTTACACTAACTTACTCACCAAGTTGAATGCTTCTAATGGAACGTTCCGGCCGAGCTAACTTAGACGGATGTGGTATATACAACTTCTCTACTTCCCCACCAATTAAACTCATGCTCTAGTTCCCTATTTTTGTTGTAATGGTTGTTAAAATGTTAGAGTTAAGTGGGTTGTAGCAGATATCAATTATGATAACGAGGGGGGACTAATTCCTTTCTACTGTGGATGAGAAGTGGTGATTAAAGAGGGAAGAAGAGGGGTTAAGAGAAGAGGAAAGGTAGAGAATAAAGAGAGGGATAGAGAGGGAATAAATAAGAGGTGATAAAAGACAAGATGAGAGGACAGATGCTCAAAATACAAAAGTACATATATAAAGTTCGATATATTTATTAAAATTAATAATATTTAATTATTATTTAATGATTAACTATTGATTATTAATTATTTAATTATTACTATTAAGTAATTATTAATTAATATTAACTTTATATATTTTTTAATTATATTTATTTATATAAATATTTTATTTATATAACTTTATATAATTGGATTATATAAGCATTACTGTTATCTTCTTGTCGTTATCTTGAGATGATTTCGGGGCTTAGCGTCCCCGCGGCCCGGTCCTCGACCAGGCCTCCTTTTTGGTACACATCCCCAAGAAGCAGTCCGAAGTAGCTGTCTAACTCCCAGGTTCCTATTTACTGCTAGGTGAACATGACCATTAGGGTGAAAGAAACTCTGCTCATTTGTTTCCGCCTCCACCTAGGATCGAACCCGGAACCTCAGGACTACGAACGCCGTGCGCTGTTCTCTCAGCCGTCAGGTCTCTATTATAACATCTCTTTATCTTTCCCAAACTTTCTCGCTATTTACAAATTCCTTCAGAAACAGAAGTCTCTCTCTCTCTCTCTTCCTCTCTCTCTCTCTCTTCCTCTCTCTCTCTCTCTCTCTCTCTCTCTCTCTCTCTCTCTCTCTCTCTCTCTCTCTCTCTCTCTCTCTCTCTCTCTCTCTCTCTCTCTCTCTCTCTCTCTCTCTCTCTGTTATCCAAATAATTGTTTTTCTCCTCGACCCGCTACCATCGTCCACATCCTTCAAAGGAGGATAAAAATCCATCACAGTAGGGAGGCTGCCCGCGTGTGACACCCGTCTCCTCCTGATGGTCTGAGACGTAGGGAAGGAGGGAGAGAAGGAGGGAGAGAAGGAGGGAGAGAAGGGGGGAGAGAAGGGGGGAGAGAAGGAGGGAGAGAAGGAGGGAAATTAGAGTGAAGGAGATGAAGAGGATATGTGATAAAGAATAAGATAAAGAGAGAAAGGGAAGAAGTAGAAGAGGGAGAGAAAGACGAAAGTCTGGATTATGTAAAAAAAAACGAAGAAAAAGATTGGAAATTGGAGAGGGATGGGTATGAGGGAAGGGCATAACATAGGTAAGGATTGTGCATGGATAGTGGGATGGGAATATAGCAAATACACACACACACGGCCTCGTAGCTCAGTAGTTAGCACTTTGGGATCGTAGTCCTAAGGGATCGGGTTCGATTCCCAGCAAAGATAAAAACACATTGGCATATTTACTTTCACCCTGATTTTCCTGTTCACCTAGCAGTTAACAGATACCTGGGAGTTAGACAGTTGCTATGGGCTGCTTCCTGGGGATGTGTGTGTGTGTACGAGAAATATATGTAGTAGACATAAATGAGGAAAAATAAGTTGGTTAGAAAGGCGGGGTCCAAGAGCTAATAGCTCGATTCTGCAGATACAAATAGTAAATACACACACACACATGCTTATATAATTATATAATATACACAACATATTTAAAATATATCTAATATGATATACATATACCAAATTATGACCAGTATTCACTCCACTTCCATACATGATACATATACAAGAGCTATACATGCCAAGAAACCCCGGTGTATTCATACACATACACAATACCAACCACCGAAACATGTATCAAAAACACATGAATACACACACACAGGTATCACTTTCCACCATCCATTATACAAAAAAATATCCCCCAAATTTATCGCCTGATTTCAAAACTTTGCATAAATTTCTCCCAAACTGGTATTTAGGTTTCCCCTTCAAGGCGTGTAGAATTTACGGCTTAAAAATACTCAATGATTTAGCGTTCGTATACGCGCGACTCAATACAGAGACGCGAACGATTAACATCCGTAAGTTTGGTGGTATTTCATGGATAATGAACGGAGGAAATACAGGAACGTATAAGCGTTAGTTTGAGTATGAGGTTGAGGTTCATTCATGTCATTCACGTTGATGAATGACATGAATGGCTTCATGTCGTCATGTCTTCATGTCTTCTCATATATGTTAATTTTGTCTTCCCGATTCTCTGAGTTAATTTTCAAATCTGGTTTTCAATGGAGGTGGCTTTCGCTACTTCTTCTTTTAGTGCGTTCAACTTTGTTGTCTACCTGTAAAGGGAATGACTATTTCCTTACATTTCTAAGAATCATTTGAGATTTCCTCTTCCAGCTTTGAGGTTTTGCTCTACTGTCTCTGAGTTTAAAGAGAATTTTCTTAGTTTTAAATCCTCAGTGCCTCTCCGATGCAGAACTTTGTTGATATGTTTTCAAATCGCCTTTCAACATCCCTTCTGACTCCTTTCTGGTCCTCTTTAGTTCCTCTGTTTAGTGTATCTGTTTAGTACCTCTTGTTCTTAGTTCAAAGTTTTCTGTACTTCTTCCATTCCCATGTTGTGATAGTCCTTTTATTCCCTGCTTCCACCTCCTGCTTTTAACGGATGGACATCCTGGGGGATATTTTGACATTTCCATGAATTCCATCGTTTGTTGCATTCTCTTCTAATTCCCTCTTTCATTGCAGCTCTCGCAGATTGGGTCTCAACCGGCCGTAGGTCCCCTTGTTTGTAGTCTATCGCCTTTCTCAGGTGTTTCCTGGCTTTTAACGCCCTTATTTTAGGTACACTTTGGACTCAAACACGAGAATATGATGGTCGCTAGTTCTGTTGGACGATAGAGCATTTCTACCGAGATACTGTATCGTCTCGATAGAGTTTAGGGGGGTTCTTTCCACTTCCTTTTGTGGGCTCTATGATGCCGCGAGAAGTTCTTCTCCGATGTGTTCACCAGCTTTGTTCTTCATGTCTCCTGTTGCCCCTCATGTCCGACTTTCGTTATCTATATTTCTCTGATTAACATTCCAGATTGTTTAGTTCTTTGCCTCGGCTTCTGTTGCCACTGTGGTCGTTATTTACAATTTTGTAGGCAAAGTATTGCATTATTGTATAATTTTCTGTTATTGATTTACAACTTTCGGTTGGAGGGTTGTAAATGACCGCTACCACACTCTTTCTGAATGCTTCATCCAGGTCGGCGTTCAATCTCCGATCGTCCAAGTGTTTGGGCACCATTCCTTTCCCCCGTCCCATCCCAAATCCTTATCCTGGCCCGTTCCAAGTGCTATATAGTCGTAGTGGCTTTGCGCTTTCTCCTGATAACACTCTCCCTCCTTCCTTATTAAAAGGCCCTGAGAAGATCACACTTTATATATATATATATATATATATATATATATATATATATATATATATATATATATATATATATATATAACTGAAAACTCACACCCCAGAAGTGACTCGAACCCATACTCCCACAACTGGTATGTACAGGGACGCCTTAATCCGCTTGACCATCACGACCGGACATAAGGAAGTGATAGCCGAGGCTATATGAACCACTTCCCCGCCGGCACTCGGATGGTAATCTTGGGCATAGCATTTTATCAAATCACCTCATTCTTTGGGGCACACGTGAGGAACACAAATGCAAACAAGCCTGAATGGTCCCCAGGACTATATACAACTGAAAACTCACACCCCAGAAGTGACTCGAACCCATACTCCCACAACTGGTATGTACAGGGACGCCTTAATCCGCTTGACCATCACGACCGGACATAAGGAAGTGATAGCCGAGGCTATATGAACCACTTCCCCGCCGGCACTCGGATGGTAATCTTGGGCATAGCATTTTATCAAATCACCTCATTCTTTGGGGCACACGTGAGGAACACAAATGCAAACAAGCCTGAATGGTCCCCAGGACTATATACAACTGAAAACTCACACCCCAGAATTCCTCACGTGTGCCCCAAAGAATTGAGGTGATTTGATAAAATGCTATGCCCAAGATTACCATCCGAGTGCCGGCGGGGAAGTGGTTCATATAGCCTCGGCTATCACTTCCTTATGTCCGGTCGTGATGGTCAAGCGGATTAAGGCGTCCCTGTACATACCAGTTGTGGGAGTATGGGTTCGAGTCACTTCTGGGGTGTGAGTTTTCAGTTGTATATAGTCCTGGGGACCATTCAGGCTTGTTTGCATTTGTGTTCCTCACGTGTGCCCCAAAGAATGAGGTGATTTGATAAAATGCTATGCCCAAGATTACCATCCGAGTGCCGGCGGGGAAGTGGTTCATATAGCCTCGGCTATCACTTCCTTATGTCCGGTCGTGATGGTCAAGCGGATTAAGGCGTCCCTGTACATACCAGTTGTGGGAGTATGGGTTCGAGTCACTTCTGGGGTGTGAGTTTTCAGTTGTATATAGTCCTGGGGACCATTCAGGCTTGTTTGCATTTGTGTTCCTCACGTGTGCCCCAAAGAATGAGGTGATTTGATAAAATGCTATGCCCAAGATTACCATCCGAGTGCCGGCGGGGAAGTGGTTCATATAGCCTCGGCTATCACTTCCTTATGTCCGGTCGTGATGGTCAAGCGGATTAAGGCGTCCCTGTACATACCAGTTGTGGGAGTATGGGTTCGAGTCACTTCTGGGGTGTGAGTTTTCAGTTGTATATAGTCCTGGGGACCATTCAGGCTTGTTTGCATTTGTGTTCCTCACGTGTGCCCCAAAGAATGAGGTGATTTGATAAAATGCTATGCCCAAGATTACCATCCGAGTGCCGGCGGGGAAGTGGTTCATATAGCCTCGGCTATCACTTCCTTATGTCCGGTCGTGATGGTCAAGCGGATTAAGGCGTCCCTGTACATACCAGTTGTGGGAGTATGGGTTCGAGTCACTTCTGGGGTGTGAGTTTTCAGTTGTATATAGTCCTGGGGACCATTCAGGCTTGTTTGCATATATATATATATATATATATATATATATATATATATATATATATATATTGTCCGTTTAGTTTTGGTTAGTTCAATATTACCTTCACATTTGGCCACTCTTGATCTCAACTTATTTATTTGTAATTCCTTCTTCATGTGTATAATTAATGCTATTTATCTCAACTTTGGTTGTGCTGGAGAGATTGTGATTCCAGTCGTTCCAGTGCTGGAAGTGAGTGTATTGATCTTGTCATCCTAGATCTACACCCTAGGCCAGTTACTCTGGATGGGAGGCTAGTTACCCAGTCATTCCATTTTGCTGTGTTCTCTGGGAACGAGGAGGTGGATTAAGATGTATTTTAATGGTAATCTCTCTCTCTCTCTCTCTCTCTCTCTCTCTCTCTCTCTCTCTCTCTCTCTCTCTCTCTCTCTCTCTCTCTCTCTCTCTCTCTCTCTTTATTTCTCTCTCTCGCTCTCTCTCTCTTTCTCTCTCTTGTATTCTATTAACATTAGCGAGAACATTTTTCATATGTTCCTCTTATACATATCAAAATTAGTTGTGAAAACTATAATGTATCGATATTAAGAACAAATAACCTTGAACTGTTTCTTTATATACCAGTTTTTAATTTTTTGGTAAAATAAATACATCTCATTTGACAAAAAAATCCACATATTTAAAGATTATCCGGAACATCTGCCAGTCTTCAGGAGTTTTTAATCAAGTAGTTTACGTAACTTGAAGTTTTAAGGCTTCAACCTAAGTCCCGGAGAGTTTTAATGGCTGCAGTTCAAAAGGGACTTGGGGAGTAGGAGTAGGAGTGGGAGGGGAGGAGAGAGAGGGGGTTGGGGAGAGAAGGGAGAGGGGGTTGGGGAGAGAAGGGAGAGGGGGTTGGGGAGAGAAGGGAGAGGGGTTTGGAGGGAAGGAGGGAGTGGATTATGCCTGCATATGAATCAGGTCGAGTGAGTGATAGAGGAGAAGGAAGGGGGAATAGAGGAATAGAAAGATGGAGTGTGTGAAAGACGTAGTGCAGGAAGAAGGAAGTGATGGAGTGTGTGAAAGACGTAGTGAAGGAAGAAGGAAGTGATGGAGTGTGTGAAAGACGTAGTGAAGGAAGAAGGAAGTGATGGAGTACACTGTAAGGGACAGAGTTGAGTAGAGAAATAAATTTGACAGAATTCTACGAAAAATTACTTGACAAAATAGATAGATAGATATATATATAGTCTTACACAAGCTATTTGCCATTCTTCCAGAGAATATTGTGATACCATCTGGAAGAAACACAGAACTGTGATGGTCTTAGATCAAAGATTCTCTTGGTGTATTTATCTTCACTGTGCCAAGCATGCAAACGAACCTTAGGCTCTTCCACAGTGCGGACTGTGCAACCAATATTGGCGAGTTTCCACCTTATTGCAAATACTTATGCTCAGGGTGAATTGGGGCACCAAGGTGGAGGGCCACTGGAATGTGATCTTCGGATCTAGACCTGTGTCTGTTGCTGTAAAAGGTGATGCTAAAAGAAAATCCCCTCAATGCGGGGCACAGCTCTAAGGTAAACTTTATGCAGTTTTGATATTGCAGCATGGAGCAAGGGCTAGGTTATTTTCTCCACCATTGGGCTGTCCCAGCTGGACTTTTTTCTTGTCTAGTCTGGGTCCTGGCGCTGGAAAAATACATCGCATTGACTGGAATATTAAATGAAGATAAGATCGTGTATTTGGTGAATCATCAGGTAATTCCGGTAGGACTTCCTTTATAAGATCGTTCGATGCAGAGGAGGAAATGAAGTTTAGCAAAGCAATCTGGGAGGCTGTGCGGACGCAAAGCCCATCAAGTCTGACTAGACGTTTCTTGTTTCTTAAAGACATCCAGAGGAATATTGAAGAATTTCCAAACATGGACTTCAAAACGGGTGTTTTGCTTACTTAATTTGGAGATCGTCTAGGATGGCTAACACCTCCAAGTAACTTAGGTAGTGAGAGGCTTATTGAGAAAATAGAAATCACCATCAGTATCGATTTTGTCAATCTTATCATGCATGACAGGGATTTTGTTGCATCTTCTAGGATCTTAGATGTAGATGTAGGATCTTCTCAATTGCATGAAAACCAAAGGGTCAACTTAAAGGGTGAAATCCGTTATTTAAATATGTGACAGGACATCTTTTACTTGGTAAGTTGCTAGAAGAGACAATTTCACACTTGGAGGTATTAAGAATATGATCTAGATTTGCTTCCTGTTCTTGGATTTTGATGTCTTCCAGGAAGGTATCTCCACACACACACACACACACACAACACACACACACACACACACACACACACACACACACATCTTGGGGCGCCTCTGGCTAAGTGAACAGCACGCTGGACACGTAATCCTGTGGACCGGGGTTCGATTCCCGGTGCCGGCAAGGAACAATGGCCCGAGTTTCTTTCGCCGTAATGCCCTTGTTACCTAGCATTACATAGGTAGCTGGGAGTTAGACAGCTGCTACGGGCTGCTTCCTTAAGGGGGGTGAAAAAAATAGTTAGTAGTTAGTATTAGTTGACTGATTGATAGTTGAGAGACGGGCCGAAAGAGCAGAGCTTAACCCCCGCAAGCACAACTAGATGAATACACACACACACACACACACACACACACACACACACACACACACACACACACACACACACACACACACACACACACACGTAGGCGCTTTACACTGCCTACGTAAGGCCAGTCTTAGAGTATGCCGCCTCATCATGGAGTCCCCATCTGAAGAAGCATATAATGAAACTGGAAAAGGTTCAGAGGTTTGCAACGAGACTCGTCCCAGAGCTACGAGGGATGGGGTATGAAGAGCGCCTGAGGGAACTGTGCCTTACGACACTAGAAAGAAGAAGGGAGAGGGGGGACATGATAGGAACGTATAAGATACTCAGAGGAATTGACAGAGTGGACATAGACGAAATGTTCACACGGAATAGTAACAGAACGAGAGGACATGGATGGAAGCTTGAAACTCAGATGAGTCACAGAGATGTAAGGAAGTTTTCTTTTAGCGTGAGAGTAGTGGGGAAATGGAATGCACTTCAGGAACAGGTTGTGGAAGCAAATACTATTCATAATTTTAAAACCAGGTATGATAGGGAAATGGGACAGGAGTCATTGCTGTAAACAACCGATGCTCGAAAGGCGGGATCCAAGAGTCAATGCTCGATCCTGCAAGCACATATAGGTGAGTACATATAGGTGAGTACACACACACACACACACACAAAGCCAGTACGACACCTGCCTATTGGTTCTGTCATCTGGCTGAATAAAAGGGGGTATCCACCGTCCCTTACCACAAAACGAATAACGAACTAAAACAATCAGATTCCAAACGTCCACCAGAATCTGGGAGAGGGGTAAAATTTCTCTGGCATTTATTCATTTATTCAACCATATTTCTTATCCACTTTTCCTGAATCTCCTCTAGTTAGCGTAAATTCATTTTCTCTCTCTCTCTCTCTCTCTCTCTCTCTCTCTCTCTCTCTCTCTCTCTCTCTCTCTCTCTCTCTCTCTCTCGAACACGTGACCAGTCAAATCATCGCCAGTTTGTTGATACATTGACTGGCCATATTCATTACCAACATAAATTGCCATAAAACCTTCTAATATCATCCTTCATGGCAGATCTTGCATCCCATGTTGCTTAGTGTGACACAAGGAATGTCTGTTTGACTCTCAGGTAGAGAAAATAATCCCAGACTCAAGAATAATTCAGAGTATTTCTAACAGTGATTGTGAGCAATACTGGTTTAGAGATTGGGTAATTATACTGGCAGAAAATATTAGGAAGGACACAGAGCAATATTGGTTTATGGATTGGTAGGAATATCGTGCTTGCGCTCGGCTACAGGGACAATATGGTATCGAGCAATTCTAGGGGAGAAATATCAAGGTTTGGGAGATTATTGCAAAGCTTAAAATCAACATTGCAACTCTTCACTGCGGTTCGGACCTGAAGTGTTCATTTTCCCCGGCTTTTTATTTATTGCAAGTATCGACGATGCTGTAAATATTAAATGAACTTTGCAATCTTCCATGTTAACTGCAATTCTTTTCATCATTGTCATTTTTTTTTACAAAATTGCTTACAATTATCATTTTTTTTTACAAAACAGATAAACTTCACTAAAATCATGTGTTGGACTCGTTCGGAATTTAGACAAAAAAGTACCTTTTATGTAATCTTGTGTAACTTTCAAGGTTCCTTTTGTTATCTTTTTTAGGTAATCTGAAGTGGTTTGTATGTTTGTAAAATTAGTTTTTAGATTTATAAATATTATATGACTAATGGAAGACGTCCGAGCTATATATACCACTCAAACAGAACTATACCACGAAATATACCAGTCAATCAGAAACATATTCAGTAATATACCACTCAAGGAGGAACATATCAAGGAATTATACCACTCTGGAATATACCACTCAAGGAACAACATATCAAGGATTATACCACTCTGGAATATACCACTCAAGGAGCTACATATCAATGATTATACCACTCTGGAATATATCACTCAAGGAGCTACATATCAAGGATTATACCACTCTGGAATATACCACTCAAGGAGCAACATATCAAGGATTATACCACTCTGGAATATACCACTCAAGGAGCAACATATCAAGGATTATACCACTCTGGAATATACCACTCAAGGAGCAACATATCAAGGAATATACCACTCAAGGAGCAACATATCAAGGAATATACCACTCAAAGATATACCCCCCCCCCCCCCACACCTCCCAGCATATGAACTAACCATCATAACATACACAAATGATAGAGATATGACAGACTACAAGATGGGGGGAGAGAGTTTAGTGTTACATTACCCATAAAATAAAGGGGTGAAGAAATAGGGGGAAAGGCGTCTTTGAAAGAGCTTGTGAGTTTCTCTTGTCAGTAAAAGGCTGGTTGGGTAGTTCCAGTACTTTGAGGTCGTTCAAGAGCTGCAAAGTTTCTCCTTTATGGACGCTCTTCGCAACTCCTTCAAGAAATAATTTTGTTTTATATATTTAGTATATACAGCATTCAGGTGGTTATGATATGAGAGAGAGAGGGAGAAAGAGAAAGAGATAAGGGTGTGGCGCAGAAACAGGGAAACACACAAATACGAAAACATCAAAAGGCAAGGGTAAGGGAAGACTAGGAGGTAAGGGGAGAGGCAAGGGTGATGAAGGGGTATGGGAAGAGGGGGGATAGATAGGTAAGAGGTAGATGAGGAAAGGCAGGTTTTTGTCGCTAGGTCGAGCCGCCAGAGGGCGTGGGGAAAACACAATCAGTATACATTGAGTTACATGTTTCGTCACCTTTAAGGTAAATGATAAATCACCGTTGAACGGGGAAACGGTTTGACATTCCCAATGTTCTCATGTTCTACTTTGGCATACCTGTTTGTTATACCTGTTTTTTAATAAGCTGCAGCTCTTGGGCTCCTCCCTTTAGGCTATCGGATACCCAGGGAATTTTTTTCTCTAGACGCTATGGTACTCTGCAGTAGTGCCTCGTTAAAGCTGAGAACGAAAGCAGTTTCCAAGACAACTCACTCCAATGGCTTGCCAGACTAGTTATAAATAGGAATTTTCTCACATCTGTTGCATTAATTACCAGCATCCACCTGTGTCGTCGCTTTCTCTTCAGGTGGCATAGATTCTTTATCCTATTCGTCTGAACTCTACTTGGAACTTGGTGGTCAAGTCTATGTTTCTGAACTTGGTTATTTGATCTGTGTAACTTATGATTGTTCTTTAAATGCTGTCAAATCGAGTTCATTTTGTGATTGCACTTTGTGTCTTTATTTCTAGTTGAAGACTTGTTGCAAACGTGTTTAAACTTTGTGGAGACAGGAGTCCATTACTAGACAGTCAATTACTAGACAGGAGTTAAGCATAAGTTCTTGTGCTTAACTCCTGTCTAGTAATTGACAGGTGTCTCTGTCTCTTTCTTGTTTCTGTGTACTTACCCGCCAAACACACACCGAAACTACGACGTTGGTACAACGTTCGAACAAGTTTTAACACCTCCTAACCAGTTATAACAACCAATATAGCAAGTTGTAACAACGTTCTAATACGTCATAAACACGTTAAGCCAAGATGTAACAACTTTATTACAAGTTGTAACAAGCGGAAAATAGAGACAGTTACGGTTTGTGTTTCCAGGGTCGTCACCTGTATTTTTCCTCCTTGTTGTGTCATCTATAACCACCTGTCTACTTAGAATCAAACATCACCAAATCAAGAATTTTCTACAACTCGTGTTCCCATTTCATTTACCCATCTCTCCTTTTCCAGCCCTTTATTCACCCTCCCTTCCCGTCGTCGTCTACTCTCTTCCTTCTCTTTGTACCCCGTTCCACTACCACCTTCCCCTCCCCCGTCTCCTCTACACTAACGCTGGGAAAAGTTTGCCTATAATATAGCTTTTTCCACTTCATGATTTCTTTCCAAAACAAAATCGCAGTTTTAAGCTGGGTTTTATGACGTGGTCTGATGTAGGATATTTTCTTGTTTTTAGTAATACTTTTTAAGTTCTTTTCTTATGTAGTGTTGCTTTTTTGTCTTTTTTATCTGTCTGTTTTTTGGTGTGTGTTGTAGTGATAGTATATCTATGTATGATATGTATATCTGTATATAGAAATGTCTGTTTTTATTTAAGGATGGGGGCTAGACACTTATGGGGCCAACTTCACCCATTTTTTGCTAGTAATTGCTATGGGGTACATTCCCAGCATGGAAGGGTCGGAATTGGCTTCATAGGAAAGAGTGCTAAGTAACACTAGGCCAAAGTGACCCCCACGAAAAATTCGAAGTACTATTTCTTGATTCTGATTTGTTTATTTATTTTTTTTTAGGGAGCTTATTGGAAACTATAAGTGCTGATCTCGCCAAAATACAAAAAAAAAAAAAATGCGAACCCGGGCTATTATGACTAACGGCCCCCCGAGCGTTAACCACTCAGCCGTGAGGTCCCTGTGTGTGTGTGTGTGTGTTCTACTCGACGTTTGTTTCCTCTAATGTCTGGCTATGGCTTATGTCTGGCTCTGTTTCTTATATCTGGCTTTGGAGTTTAACATGTCTGGCCTTTGCGGAGGGGGGGGGGGGGGGGATGGGAATAGCCTCGGCTACGATTCTCTTTTGTTCGGTCGTGTTTGTCGAGTGGTTAAGGGATCCTGTACATCAGATGCATTGCTTCTGGCAGTATGGGTTCGAGTCACTTCTGGGGTGTGAGTTTTCAGTTATATATATATATATATATATATATATATATATATATATATATATATATATATATATATATATATATATATTGCAGGATCGTCTGTTAATTAACAAAAATGTACGTATCACGAGCAAACAGATATTAAGGAATTGTTGCAAATGGAAAGATACAAAATAGGCATATAATTGCCAAGCTTTGCAATAATATAACAATGATAGATCGCCAGGCTGGTCCCAATTGGCCGAGAGTAATCACTCTACCGATTTAAACTTCTCATCAACTGAACGTAAAAAAAAAGATCCGGATATCATTTCGCTGGATAAATAGTATTGCTAGATTAATCAGTAGGGAACGGATGAAGCTTGGATAGCTGCCTCTCCCTCCTCACTCCCTCCTCCCTCCTTCTCTCCCTCCCTCCTTCTCTCCCTCCCTCCTTCTCTCCCTTCATTCCTTCCTTCATTCGAAAAATGTACCTTCTCTCTCTTCCCGAATCATACTTCTTTCCCATCCCTTTCTTGTGGGGTGGGAGGGGCAGGTATACATGGATAGGAACAGGATAAGGAAAAGTTGCATGGATTTGAAATTACACATGTATGCAGGTGTATTTCATACACCTGCATAGAAGTGTATAAGACAGGTAGATGTGTGCCTAGCTAACACAATGCATTTGTGTTTCTTGTCAAGAAACTCTCAAGAATTTATAAGGTTTTCATTCAGACTAATTAAACAAATATTTATGTCCAAACAAAAATATTATGTAAAATTCATATATATACACTCCAATGCTCATGTCAGTTTTTCTATTTTCATTCAGGGGAGGGGGGGGGGTATATATCAATGCGACATATTTTGGGGGAAAAAAATGATTTCAACTCATTTTGATGGAAAATTCTCAGTATATGGCCTTATATGAGAGTTGTTCCTATACACTGGGAAACAGTTTACAGGCTGATACAGACAGGCTCTAGAGGAGAATAGTTACTGTAGTTACTGTAGCCACTTTGAGGATAAATGACCAGGATTAACTATCATTGCTCTATAGAACCGTAGAGCAATTCTAATTGCTCTATAGAACCGTAAACATTCTGTGTCTACCTTACCTTGAGGTTACCTTGAGGTGCTTCTGGGGCTTAGTGTCCCCGCGGCCCGGTCGTCGACCAGCCCTCCTGGTTGCTGGACTGATCAACCAGGCTGTTAGACGCGGCTGCTCGCAGCCTGACGTATGAGTCACAGCCTGGTTGATCAGGTATCCTTTGGAGGTGCTTATCCAGTTCTCTCCCACGGCGACGATATGGAGGAAAGATAAAGGTGGATAATTGGATAAAAGACAAAGATGGCTAATAAAAGGTGGATAAGTAGAATGAAGAGAAAGAGAACAGGTGTGGATAGGGAAGATAGGATAATAAATTGGTGAAAAAGGCGAACTTAGAGCTCGAGTGGATGACAACTTGGAGGGCAGTTCAGGCCATTAACTGCGCAAGTCCATTAACCAGATAAATGTGCTTTGAGGTTTTATATTTCTCTCGTAATGCTTGTCGGAATTTGGGACGAGTCAGAAAGGAAAACTTTTAATTAAACTATATATTGCCAGGTGATAAGTCAGGTGTTGATGTGTGTGTGTTGGTGGTGGTAATATATGTGGTGTTTTCTCTCTCTCTCTCTCTCTCTCTCTCTCTCTCTCTCTCTCTCTCTCTCTCTCTCTCTCTCTCTCTCTCTCTCTCTCTCTCTCTCTCTCTCTCTCTCTCTCTCTCTCTCTCTCTCTCTCTCTCTCTCTCTCTCTCTCTCTCTCTCTCTCTCTCTCACTCTCTCTCTCTCTCACTCTCTCTCTCTCTCTCTCTCTCTCTCTCTCTCTCTCTCTCTCTCTCTCTCTCTCTCTCTCTCTCTCTCTCTCTCTCTCTCTCTCTCTCTCTCTCTCTCTCTCTCTCTCTCTCTCTCTCTCTCTCTCTCTCTCTCTCTCTCTCTCTCTCTCTCTACGGCCCAGGAAGGATCGAAACCTAATCGTTACTCCATCTTCTAATGTGTGTTTTGGTTATCATATCTTCAGCCTCGTTATTGTGACTCGTCGTCTGCACACACACACACACACACACACACACACACACACACACACACACACACACACACACACACACACACACACACACACACACACACACTATTCTTCAACCTCTGCCAATCAAAATTAAGAAACTGAAATCTGTTTTTCAAGACCTGTAATGTATGGCGCTTCGTTATTCCAAATAACTGACCTCTTTGAAAACGAGACGTTGGAGAAGAGTTACGTTTTCTTGGTAAGAAATGACTACGAATGCGTCGTTAGATATGAAGCAAACAAGAGCACAAACGGTTCTGGATTGGGTACTTCGGGGAGCAATACAGAGCTACACAACAAGGTACTTTAAGAATGTTTACACCTTGAAGTGAAGGACTGATGGTGGGGGGGAGAGGGTAGGGGTGAGGGGGGAGAGATGAGGGGGAGAAGGGATAACCTGGTTGATGGGGTTCCGGGAGTTCTTCTACTCCCCAAGCCCGGCCCGAGGCCAGGGTCCCTGGTTGATACCTGGTTGATGAGGTTCTGGGAGTTCTTCTACTCCCCAAGCCCGGCCCGAGGCCAGGACCCTGGTTGATACCTGCTTGATGGGGTTCTGGGAGTTCTTCTACTCCCCAAGCCCGGCCCGAGGCCAGGCTTGACTTGTGAGAGTTTGGTCCACCAGGCTGTTGCTTGGAGCGGCCTGCAGGCCCACATACCCACCACAGCCCGGTTGGTACGGCACTCCTTGGAGGAATAAATCTAGTTTCCTCTTGAAAATGTTCACGGTTGTTCCGGCAATATTTCTTATGCTTGCTGGGAGGACGTTGAACAACCGCGGACCTCTGATGTTTATACAGTGTTCTCTGATTGTACCTATGGCATGAGGATGAAATGAGGATGAGGATGATTGTGTCTATGGGTAAGGATGAAAAGAACTGATTGGGTAGGTAGGGGGAGGGATAATTTAGGGGTAAGATAAAATCCTTGTCTAACTAAACGAAACCTATCCCAAATGATTGGAAATTTAAGCAATCTAGTTTGTGTATGAAAAATGCTCATACAGGTTCCCAGGGTAGAATCGTTAGAGTGGAAGACGATTCCCAAGACACATTCATCAATTTTAACTTCATGTATACTAAAAAATAATTATTCTCATGAATTATGTTTGAATATTAGTCCTATGTATAGTTAGACGTAGTTTAAAGTTAGGTGTTTAGGTTCTGTTGCTAATTATTTGCATTTGAAGTGTGTAGGTGAAGTATTTAGAGCTGTGATTGGAATAGCAACCCGTCCTCGACTCAAGTCCATTACATCCAGCGGTCGACCCAACAGACGCGTTCCTAAATTTTTACATGCTGCTAACCTAACCTAACCTAAATACCTCTAACCTAACCTAACCTAAACCTCTAACTACCTTAACCTAACCTAACCTAACCTAAATACCTCTAACCTAACCTAACCTAAAAACCTCTAACCTAACCTAACCAAACCTAAATACCTTTAACCTAACCTAACCTAAAAACCTCTAACCTAACCTAACCTAACCTAACCTAAATACCTTTAACCTAACCTAACCTAAAAACCTCTAACCTAACCTAACCTAACCTAAATACCTTTAACCTAACCTAACCTAACCTAAATACCTCTAACCTAACCTAACCTAAAAACCTCTAACCTAACCTAACCTAACCTAACCTAAATACCTTTAACCTAACCTACCTAATAACCTTAACCTAACCACCTATAATCTAAACACCTAACCAAACCTCCCCTCACTTAACCTAACCTAACCCTGGTTTAATGATAAATTAAAATACATTATATAATAATATATTCTTTACTCACACTGCATACAAGAATATAATCCAAATATGTTCTTTAAAATTTCTAAATGACTTTCGAGAGGTATACAGGCATTATATACCTGCTTGTATACCTGTATCCAGTGAGTGGGAGGGAATTATCAGGGGGGGAAGCGCCAAGCCATTACGACTATATAGCACTGGGAAGGGATTAGGATAAGGATTTGGGATGGGGACAAAAGAGAAAGAATGATAGAAAGAGACATGAGATAAGAGAAGTGAAATATCAAGGAAAAGCGCCAAGAAACATGAGATAAAGAGAAACAGCTGTTTTAGCATCACGTATATAAATCAATGTCGTATTATCAAACCATTTGCGTTCTGCTGTGTACGTGAAAAGACTGAAGAAATTCCCTAGCCGCAGCGGGTGTCCAACAAGAGTAATAATTCCTTAGCCGCAGCGGGAGTCCTGCGAGAGTAATTCCTTAGCAGCAGCGGGTGTCTCACAAGGAAAACATAATTCCTCAGCCACAGCAGGAGTTTAACAAAGGGGAACGTAATACGAAAATCCACCAGCTAAAATTGATACAACGCTAGAAAATCAATAGGAGCCGTGATGAGGATTCGAACCTATGTACAGGGTGTACCCAGACAATCACGTGAGGCATTATGTTAATGTGGTTAATCTCAGTGTAGATACTAAATAGATATGAGAGAGCCCAATAGCTTCAGGAACCTGTATGCCAGTTGAGTGAGAGTTGAGAGGCGCGACCCAATACCTGAAGCTCAGCTCCCATAAGCACAATTAGGTGGGTATACACAGGTTGACAGACGAAGATTAAACTGACAATCGTATTTAAAAAAGTATATTTTCAAAGTATAGCGAAGTATACTGACTTGTGGGGTTTCAGGCCTCATCCATTTTCATGATTGGTAAGACCGCAGCTTGGACCCCAGCTGCGGTGGCGACCCGGGTTCGATTCCCCCTTCTCCAGTTGAGCATATTAGTGAGAGAGTGGAGGATATTGGTTGGTAGAGTACTCCTCTCTCTCTCTCTGTCTGTCTGTCTCTCTCTCTCTCTCTCTCTCTCTCTCTCTCTCTCTCTCTCTCTCTCTCTCTCTCTCTCTCTCTCTCTCTCTCTCTCTCTCTCTCTCTCTCTCTCTCTCTTCTCTCTCTCTCTCCATCTCTCTCTCTCTCTCCCTCTCTCCATCTCTCTCTCTCTCTCTCTCTCTCTCCATCATATGCTTCAAACTATTATTCTATTAATTTGACAATATTGCTGAGGAAACTATTATTAAAGACAGAAACCATATAGTTTTAGACAAGCACAAATTAACACCAACTAATACAGCCTTAAAACAAATAATACTGCTAACGAGGCAATTAAAACTATTAACTACATAACTAATAATTTGGACACGAAAATCCATATACAGATGTAATTTTTTCGAGACCTCCAGAGAGCGTTTGACAGGGGTCGTGTTAAGCGTTACAAGTTATGGGCTCGAGTTATTGGGTATGGGAGAACAAGTTCAGGGGCTGAGGCGTTCACCTGGGCTCTTGGAGGCTCGAACCGTTGACCCCAAGTGTGTGAGGTCGAAGCTGTATCGAACGAGGTATTGAGTATTTATTATTTTGACCAAGATCTATGTCTGGTAATACTACAGGTACTGTTTTGTCTCAGTAGACTCCTGTTTTCTCTCAGTAGGTTCCTGTTTTCTCTCAGTAGACTCCTGTTTTCTCTCAGTAGACTTCTGTTTTCTCTCAGTAGGCTCCTGTTTTCTCTCAGTAGGCTCCTGTTTTCTCTCAGTAGGCTCCTGTTTTCTCTCAGTAGGCTCCTGTTTTCTCTCAGTAGACTCCTGTTTTCTCTCAGTAAGGCTCCTGCTTTTGTCTCAGTAAGACTCCTGCTTTTTCTCAGTAAGCTCCTGCATTGTCTCAGTAAACTCCTGCTTTGTCTCAGTAAGCTCCTGCTTTGTCTCAGTAAGCTCCTGCTTTGTCTCAGTAAGCTCCTGCATTGTCTCAGTAAACTCCTGCTTTGTCTCAGTAAGCTCCTGCTTTGTCTCAGTAGACTCCTGTTTTCTCTCAGTAGACTCCTGTTTTCTCTCAGTAAACTCCTGTTTTCTCACTGTTTTCTGTCAGAAAGCCAAGATCTAAGCCTGGCTTACAGAGAGACAACAGGGTTATTGAAATGAATAACTTCCCACAGGGTGAAAGTTACTAATAACCCAAACACTGAATGGGGAATCCTCTGACAGCATGAGGGGAAGTAACAAGGGGTTTCAGGTCTCAGTTCGATGCCTCTTACTGTTTTCATTTCAGTAAGATGAAATTCTTACTCAAAAGTTACTCCCAGGTAACTAGGATTACGAATCCCGAGCGTTCTCCACTCAGCCACCAGACTCCCCCCTAGTGGCTGAAGTGCGCGTGCGTGCGAGCGTGTGCATGTAGGAGTTTTGAAGGTCAAACCAATTATTTCCTAATTTAAATTATCATGACGGCTTTAATTAACATTTAATGCAAATAATTAAATATTTCTGGGACCGCCGGCAACTGCACATTTGTGGTCTGTGAAAGACCCAAAATTTACCCGATTTTTTTACCGAGTTGACTTCAAAGAGACGATTAATTAGAATTCTCGTTTTCTTTGTGTATATTGTGTTTTAGAAAACGGTAAATGCCCCAGGACACAGAAAATGGGGTTTTCCTATTAAATCTCGTTTCTGATTAAGCTGCTATTTGTCTATTAATTAGAATTCTGTTAAGATTAAAATCTATTAATTTAGATTCTGTTTCTGATTCTGTTTAAAGATTAATTTTCCGTTTATCTGTTGGTTAAAATTATGACTTCTCTTCCCATTAGGATTTTTGTTTGCTTGCCAAATAAATATAAATTGTAAATTAAATGGATTTATTTTGGACATGGTAATTAGGCTACAATACTTACGTAAATATATTGATGGCAAAGCGGTAATTAACACTTGAGTTAATTGATAATTTTTGGTAATGTTATTTGTCGAGATAATGTTTGCATAATGTGTTAGAATCTGTTTATTAAAACGCCGTTGAACCTGTTTTTTAAAACGCTGTTGAATCTGTTTATTAAAACGCCGTTGAACCTGTTTTTTAAAACGCTGTTGAATCTGTTTATTAAAACGCCGTTGAACCTGTTTTTTAAAACGCTGTTGAATCTGTTTATTAAAACGCCGTTGAATCTGTTTATTAAAACTGAAACACGTGAATTTGTGACTATTCTTGCATATATATCTCTATAAGTGTCTGTCTGTTCAATTTTGTAGGCCAAATGCTTGGGGCTAGCTATGCCTAACTTTACAGGGGGAATGGTCTGGGTTACGGGACGAACATAGGACGGTCAGGGTCGGCACTATTACCACACTTTAAAACATATATATAGGCCTCTAACCCAACTCCCCCCCCCCCCAGTAGGGGGGAGTTAGAAGTGTCGTAAAAATCTGTGCGATTTTCACGAAGTCTGAAATAAAATCGCGAATGTTTTTTACATAATGCTGAAGTTACTCCCGCCGTTTACCCGCGCATGTTTATAATTTATTCAAAATCTGTTAACTGAATTTATTTGGGTTACAGCGATGAAGATAGTTGGTGAGATGAGGTGCATGGAAGTAAATGGGAGTAAAGAGGGAGTAAAATGGAGTGAAGACGCAGTTGGGAGGGGGAGAGGAGACAAAGGGAAGAGGAGGTAGAAGACTGAGAAGTTGGAGGGGAGGAAGAAGAGGAGGAGGGAGACTGAGGGAAAAGGAAAAGAGGGGGGTAAGGGAAGAGAGAAGCGAGAGTTCCCTACTCTCACCATCATACGTCACTGTCACGTGTTACAGGTCACTTGGCCACTAGCCCAGGACCAAGTGACGAAGCCCACTGTGACAAAGCCAAGATGTACGCTGTTCAACTTAAGGTTTCTGAACTAGATGTTCATTGTTCAACAAAATAAGATATTCTTTACTAAATCTAAACAAAGATCTACAGTGTTGAACATAAAACATTATACCGTATCAGGATGTGATATATATACATCTCCAAGATGAAGAGATTATCTTCTGTTGGACTTGAGGTGGCATAAAGTCCTCCCCACAGTCGCCTTGATCAATTCCATCAATCCAGCTGACAACCGATCACAAGGCGACGACCGTGAAATTCGGGTAGCGGTCCGATGCCTTCTATACACGGCTCGCGCGAACGTTTCAAAGCGTAATCATTAACCGGAATCGCTGCTAGATATTCAGAGTTGCTGATGTGATCATACGATCAAAAGCCGACGTTGGGGAGGATTATGAGAGAAGGGATCGCCAGGTCTGGCGTTGTGTGAGTGCGGGCCCTTATGCCAGCTCGTCTTCTCAGCTAATAGGTCGTATTTCTTACGTTATCTTAATAACGTTGAAACCTCCTGTGAAAAGTGAAGGCTCACAGATATCCGTTTTCTCTACGTTGGACTTGATATGTTAGGTTGGTTGTTGGGGTTCATTGGTTTTGGGTTAGGTTAGGAGGTTAGGTTAGGTTAGTTTGGCTTAGGTTAGGTTATGTTAGCTTAAATTGGGTTATGTTAGTTTAGGTTAGGTTAGGTTAGGTTAGCTAAGGTTAGGGTCGCTTAGGTTAGGTTAGGTTAGGTTAGCTTAGGTTAGATTAGGTTAGGGGTAAATGATTGGATTTTTATAAGTGGTTAGGTACTTAGGTTAGGTAAGCAACAGGTACTCTGAGAGAGAACTCTATCAACATCAGAGGCCCGAGACTGTTCAACACGCTTCCACTACACATACTTATATGTGGTCGTTTTTATAAGTGCTTGGATTTTGATAAGTGGGCCAGGTCAATCAAGAGATCGACCTGGCCCAGGAGCTAAACACCCAATTACCCGTCTCACGTCTTGTTTGATATATATATATATATATATATATATATATAATAATAATAATAATAATAATAATAATATAATAATAATAACAATAATAATACAATTTAGTTCTTTGAGACAAAAAAGATTCGTCCGTTGTATGTTTTTCAAACAGCTGTATTTAAATCTATTAATTGGAAGATCTTAAGAGATTTCTATACAACTGTTTTAGAAAATACATGAAAGGAACAAACCTTTTTTGAGAGCTATATCAAACCAAATGCCATAAATTCACACTGTCACAAAATATATGAGATTGCTCGCTGAAAACTTTACAAAAGTTCAAGAAATTCGTAATCTTCACTAAGCTTTTCAACGACTCAATCCCTCAAAAATTTTGAAGAAGACCTTCCATATATGACCGTCTGGTAGATGTTGTTCACAAGCTGAACAATTTCGACGTTTTTTTGGCATTCAAAACTTGGGAAACGATGCATGATTTGACAGCATGTTGATAGGTCAATCATAGTCAGTCCAGATATTTGAAGCATTTTTTAATGTTACTGAAAAGAGCAGTTTCATAGAAGATATATAATATCTGACCACTAATCCTCGTAGCAAAAAAAAAAATGTTTGAATTATTTAAATCATAACCCAGCATAGCACCATCACAACACAGCATAACACCATCACAACACAGCATAGCACCATCACAACACAGCATAGCACCATCACAACACAGCATAGCACCATCACAACACAGCATAGCACCATCACAACACAGCATAGCACCATCACAACACAGCATAGCACCATCACAACACAGCATAGCACCATCACAACACAGCATAACACCATCACAACCCAGCAGAATGCCTCCAGCATTACGTGTTTCCAATCTGAATCCCATCTCGCCTTTAATATTGTGCTAATGTTGGTACTGTACGCGTTAGCATAGTAATATATTGACAGGTGTGGAGAGTGGAAGAGAGAGAGCGAGGGAGGGAGGGAGAGATAGAGAGGGAAAGACAGGGAGAGATACATGTATAGGGAGGAGGATAGAGTATACTTTAATCATTACATAAGATTATTCACACAACCAAAGTATTCATAGGGTTAAAAACTGTCAAATTAAGAATTGAATTTAAGCTGCAACCTTCGGTGAATTGTTGAGTCTGACATTAAAAGGTGGTAACATAAATACATGTATATCTAACACTATATATCAACATATTGCTAAATTTGAAATGCAAAAGGAAACAGAACAAATATTTAACAATCTTAGCACACGTTACTTTCAATTTACATAATTGAGATTCATTAACAGCTTTCTTTTAATACTATAATATTCACAATAATCACATAAAAAGACTTAAATTACATTTTTTGTAAACAAAACTCTGATAACTTTTCCTGCAACAGATGTAAATAAAGTACATTGCACATTTACAACTACATACACAAATCATTCTTTACTTACAATGTCATATTCGCATACTTAATCCTGCATAAAAAATAACAGATAAGTAATTACACCGGTAAGTCTTTCGTAATATGTACATCTTAATACTGTACACTTATTAAAAGTTAGTTTGTTACACAGTTAGGTGGTCAGGGGCCAGATTCACGAAGGAGTTACACAAGCACTTACGAACGTGTACATCTTTCCTCAATCTTTGACGGCTTTGGTTACATTTATTAAACAGTTTACAAGCATGAAAACTTCCCAATCAACTGTTGTTATTGTTATAAACAGCCTCCTGGTGCTTCGGAGCTCATTAACTGCTTAATAATTGTAAACAAAGCCGGCTAAAATTGAGAGAAGATGTACAGGTTCGTAAGTGCTTGCGTAGCTGCTTCGTGAATCTGGCCCCAGGTTCGTAAGTGCTTGTGTAACTGCTTCGTGAATCTGGTCCCAAGTTCGTAAGTGCTTGCGTAACTGCTTCGTGAATCTGGCCCCAGGTTCGTAAGTGCTTGCGTAACTGCTTCGTGAATCTGGCCCCAAGTTCGTAAGTGCTTGCGTAGCTGCTTCGTGAATCTGGCCCCAGGTTCGTAAGTGCTTGCGTAGCTGCTTCGTGAATCTGGCCACTGATCTGCAGGTGTATGATAGCTGTCACTTGACATTTAGAATGTCTTCCGTTCCTCATAGAGTTGTGTGGAGAACAGTGTCTAACGCTTGTCAAAGAAGATATCCACGTTACTCGGCGATATCTTTTTTGACATTCAGATATACTGAAACACTCAGATATACAGACGCGAGCACAGACAGGGCACATATTTCATGGTATGATAAAGGTTCAGGATGGACCGAAACGGAGTAAAAAATTATTTTCAGATGCGTGGGTTGGGTGCCTCAATTTTTACCCACGTGATTGTGATTTACCATCTGAACACACACACACACACACACACACACACACACACACACACACACACACACACACACACACACACACACACACACACACACACACACACAGGAGAGGACTCAGCTCCTGGACCTCCTTCCCTATTTCTCACATATATAAATGATTATTTAAAGGGAATCTCTCAATGTTTCCTGTTGATGCAAAAATTATGAGGATAATTAAAATATAGGAAGATAGGAAGAGACTAATAGATAACTTAGACAAACTGAATGAATGGTCCAACAAGTGGCTATTAGAGTTTAACTCGAGTACGTTCAGAGTAATGAAACCAGGCGATGAAGGCCCGAGACATAAGGTATCAAATGGGAGATCAAATCCTTCTAGAATCATGTAAAGAGAAAGGTCTTGGGTCTAGATCACAATAAACATGTAGGTTTGAATTATGAGGAAAGGCTTTAGGTGTGAAACCTCACGTCGCTGGAAGACAGAAGAGTGAGACACATGATTGCCTCATAATTCTCAGGGGAATTGATAAGGATAAAACCAGATTGTTATCACGAATGGTTCTCGTGCAATGGGACACAGTTAGAAACTTATTATCTAAATGAGCCACAGATATTAATAACAATTCGTGTCAGATTAGCTAACAAATGAAATGCATTAAAAAGTGATGTGGTGGAGGCAGATTTCATTTACAATTTCAAACGTAGATATGATAGAGCCCAATAGGCTCAGGGACTTGTACACTGATCGACTGGATATTAAGAAGCCGGACCAAAGAGCCGAAGCTCAACCCTCATAAACACAACAAAGTCACAACAGACAACCACACAGATAGTGAAGCACGTAGCAATAGTCTCGTGTAAGCGAGGGCGGGGGACCAAACACGCGAAACTAAAACATGAATTTACCTCCAAAATATATTTCGTGATGAGAAACAATTGATTTCACAGCGCAACAAGCTTTAGCCTGTCCATTACTAAGATTATCAAAGCCTGTGTAATGGCCAGACTCCGCAGCAGACGATGCATTAGCTAAATGAATATGTACACAAAGTCAAATTTCGAAATGAAATGTCCCTTACAACTTTGCAAAATGTTCTCAAATATAAAGCCAAAGTTAATGGGGAGAAAAAGGTGGGTTTTATGTATATTAAATACTTGAAACCTTTCAGGAGAATTGTTATAATCTCCATGTAAAGGTTAATTATATTATTTGAAATATACAAGAGCATTCAGTTAGTTGAAATATATTTGACTTGCATTTAAATAGTAAAGTGTTTGATATATTAAATCCTTGCAACATTTAAATAATCAACACATAGAAAATGTTATAATTTTCAATGTTTTGAATTGCATTGAGAAGTAATTCTGAATTTTAGCCAAAAGCTAACTACTGACCTTTGCTTTCAAGGATGCCACCCACAACAGTTGCCTGTCTCTTGGGTAACTATTTACCGCTACCTTGAGGTTTCCTTGAGGTGCTTCCGGGGCTTAGCGTCCCCGCGGCCCGGTCGTCGACCAGGCCTCCTGGGACGACGCTAGGAAACGTTTCTGTACGTCTGCGTCCTGCGGGGGGAATCGAACCCCTGACTTTTCTCTTGTCCTGACTGCAATCACCGCTGCTTATGTGTGAAATTATCAGCATTGCAAATGCTCAAGATCATAACCTCTTGCAATCGCTTAAATCACTTGCATATTGCAGAAACATTATAATATTATTTGATAACTTGAAATATTATGATTTGATAACTTTGCAATAAAAATTATCTTTTAAATGGTTTTAATAATTCATCATTATTATTTAATTTTAATTTCTAGTTTAAAGAGCATAAGTTCCTCGTTTTAAAAACACAAAAATAATCACAAAAATTTATCAGATATTTTGATAAGTGAGCTTGACCTTCTCTCAGTCAGATGATGTCATCTGACTGTTGCAAGTGATGGCAGTGACGTCAGTGTTCGTCAACAAACCATTGCAAACTAATCAAGTGATAGAACCTTAATGTGTAACTAACTCTTACCACACACACACACACACACACACACACACACACACACACACACACACACACACACACACACACACACACACACACACACACACACACACAGGAACCTGTACACCTGTTGATTGACGGTTGAGAGGCGGGACCAAAGAGCCAGAGCTCAACCCCCGTAAGCACAATTAGGTGAGTGCAAATAGGTGAGTACACACACACACACACACACACACACTCACACACACACACACACACACACACACACACACACACACACACACACACACACACACACACACACACACACACACACACACAAGGGAACTAATTACCAGTAAAATACTATATAGATTAAAATAACGACATATGAATTAGGTTTGATATCTAACATGAGCATTATGTTTGATATCTTACATGAGCATTATGTTTGATATTTTACATGAGCATTATGTTTGATATCTTACATGAGCAAACTCCCTATCCTGCCAATTCTTCAACTCCACGTTATTATGCCTCATCATCTCCCTATCCTCCCTCCATCCCTTTCTATCTCTCCATCTCAGTTCCAGCTCCCTAACCTTCCATCTCCCTCTCCTTCACTCTCCTTCCTTCTCTCTATCTCTCTTCCTCTCCCTACAGGCTCACACGCCCACTAATTAGAGCAGGGACTCATCAGTCACCAAAGATAGATCGTGGGCAGCCTCGTGCTGATTACACCAGCTCAGATGTTACGATGGAACTACCCTGGTAGCTGGCTTGTGTGTTCACCTAATGGTATTTGCAAGGATCAAGCTTCAGATACTGGACCACATCTCTTAGCCATTTATTGATTGGTTTAATGAGTGTTCCTTTTGAAATGAATTGTATCGAGATTTATAAACTAAATTAAACCTAAAAAGCTTTCTTTTCACGTATTAGGAAGTGCAAAATATATTTGTCTACTCGTCTTGGCTACAGCCAAGACGAGTAGACAAAGACAGTAGACAGAGTAGACGAGTAGACAGAGTAGATTGAACAGTTTCAGTACACCCCAGCAAACACACACACATGGACGGGACCAAAGAGCCGAAGCTCAACCCCCGCAAACAACACCAAGGTGAGTACACGTGAAATTAACGTGATTTCGTTACTTAAAACGTTATCAAAACGTTTAAAGAAAACATTTGTAACGTTTATAAACGTTATTAAAAACGTCATAAAAAAGTTTATCAACGTTATAAAAACGTAAAAAAGATACTAAAAATTCTGATAATAGGTGTATGTGTATGATGTGTAGGCTTCAGTATAAATATAATAGTTACTTACACCACTCACTTTAATTACGTTTGAACCACTGTCTATATTACCTACATTCACCGTGCATTACAATTACCTTGCACTGAAATGGCATTGAATTCGTGTAACCATGTGGCGGGACATTTCAACAGCTAATTGTTTTTGTTTCGCATTTTTCTTGCATTTCGCCCCATTCTGCCTTCTCTCTATCCTGAATTATCCTGACCATCTCCCTATGATATCTTAGTTTCGTTATCAACATGATATCTTAACTATGATATCTTAGTTTCGTTATCAACACCAGCAACGTTGCTAATAAAATAATCTTGACTAAAAAAAAATAAGAGAGATTGACAAAAGGGTTAAAAGTGATGTTATGATGGAAGAAAAGGGGGAGAAAGATAAGGAAAGGAAGTAGATAGAGGAAGGTACAAGGGAGGGAGATGGAAGAGGATATAGATGCTTCGTCATCCCCGTCCCACATTCAGGAAGGGAAAGATGCTTTCGGGTCATTTAACCTTTAAATTTCAGGTCATCACGTTTAAATTGTCACTTTGTTCTCTTCCCTGTTTCCTATTTCTCCTCTTTATCAATTTTTTTTAAGTCTTTCTTATATTTTTCATCTTCCTCGATTCATTATATTTTCTTGTCTTATAAGTTTTCTTCATTTTGTTCTATTTCTTCATTTCCCTTTTTATGTTCCTCTTGGACACCTTATCTATGTTTTGTCATGTTATTTTCCTACTTCTTTCTTCATTCTTATCTTTGTCCTTCCAATCACCTCTCTCCTCCTGCTCCTAATCCTTCTCCTTCTCCTCCTCTGAGGGGTATGCTGCCCGCGACAAAGGCACAAGCGGGAATAATATATCCAGCGATATGTTAGTGGGGGAGACTTGTTATATCGTCGTTATATCGTCGTATATCACGGAATAAGAGACATTTTCACTGTCTGGCGGTCTGCTCCTGAACAATTTATTTCTCCTTTTGTCGAGCGGAAGAGGACGGAGGACATGGTGGAAAGGGAAGTGGAAGGGTAGGGAACGAAAGGATGAAGAGAGGATTAGAAAGGTGAAAGGGAGAGGAGGTAAGGAGTGGGAGGGAGAGTTATCAAGAAAGAGATGAGATAGATACACAAACAAATATGAGATAAACACACACAAACAAAACAAAATTTGGAGAGTGTGTGCAAAGTAAAGGCCTTGTTTAATGTATCCGGTAACGGATACCTAGTCCGAACTATCTATCCTCTAACCGTATCCTCTATCCTCTAATCATGCGGCGGTTTTACCATACAAAGTGTACCAAAACCTGCAATAACCTATCTAACCTATCGAGGGGGGTAATGTGAACTTTAGTCTTAGAAGTGTACCATACCAAACAACCTTATCTGGCCCATGGGGAGCATTTTTCCAGGTCTCGAATCTGTGCTCTTTCTTGCATGCCGTCATGAATCAATTTGGTCAAAAAATTGTGGGCATTGGGGTTCGAACCCTGTTTCCAGTGCATAAAAAACTGATTTTTGTCAATCCCTCGACGTGTCACGAACATTCTGATACGTAGGTAACGTTTATTCGTTCGTGTGTCCATTCGAAATTTGTTGAATTGGTTTGTGACCCATTTTTGTTGACCAGAGGTGTAGGGATGAAATGGGGAGACAGGAAAACGATGGATTGAGAGATAGAGAGTGAGAGTAAGTGAGAGAGAGAGAAAGAGAGAGTAAGAGTAAGTGAGAGAGAGTGAGAGTAAGTGAGAGAGAGAGAGAGAGAGAGAGAGAGAGAGAGAGAGAGAGAGAGAGAGAGAGAGAGATAGTCAACCTATTCTATTGCCAACTGTACATAATATCTTTGCTTCTCCAGGCGGGGATTCTGTCTTAGAGGTTGTCAGACATAATCCTAGGGACGAAGCCTCGCTCTACTGATCGATCGGTTAAGTACGTTCCCGTTTATCCGGATCTGCCTCTCAGAGCTTGCTGAGCAGGGGGCAGACTCACGAAGCAGTTACGCAAGCACTTACGAACCTAGGGCCACATTCACGAAGCAGTTATGCAAGCACTTACAAACCTGGACATCTTTTTTCAATCTTTGGCGGCTTTGTTTATACATATTAAACAGTTAATGGGCTCCGAAGCACCAGAAGCTTATTGTTTATAACAATAACAACAGTTGATTGGGAAGTTTTCATGCTTGTAAACTGTTTAATAAATGTAACCAAAGCCGTCAAAGATTGATGAAAGATGTACACGTTCGTAAGTACTTGTGTAACTGCTTCGTGAATCTGGCCCCAGGTTTCCCTGTCGTAACTACACTGTTTTACAATGATGGTAACAATTTACTTCTCACGACAGTACCGATTTGGATAGTTATAGCGGTTTGCAGATAATGCGATATCATTCCTTTCCTTTTTCCCTCTCTCTGATACTATTTGCCTCTCCATTGCTATCATCTTTCGAATTGCAGTGCCGAAAACTCACTCAAGCACACAGGGTCCTCGCGGCTGAGTGGACAGCGCTCTGGAGTCGTAGTCCTACTGGGCCAGGGTTCGATCCCCGGCAGAGGCAGAAACAAATGGGCACAGTTTCTTTCAGTCTACTGTGCCTGTTCACTTAGCAGTAAATAAGCACCTGGGAGTTAGACAGCTGCTACGGGCTGCTTCCTGTGGATGTGTATGCGTGTGTAAGAGAAATATATGTAGTAGACATAATAGAGGAAAAATCAATTGGTTAGAAAGGCGGGGTGCAAGAGCTAATTGCCCAATTCTACAGATACAAATAGCAAACACACACACACACACACACACACACAGAGGGCTATCATGGGCTATGATAGAGCCCAATAGGCTCAGGAATCTGTACACCAGTTGATTGACGGTTGAGAGGCGGGACCAAAGAGCCAGAGCTCAACCCCCGCAAGCACAATTAGGTGAGTACAATTAGGTGAGTACACACACACACACACACACACACACACATACACACATTGAGGGATTGAGGGATACTAGAGGGATACTCAGAGGGATTGACAGAGTGGACATAGACGAAATGTTCACACGGAATAATAACAGAACGAGGGGACATGGGTGGAAACTGGAAACTCAGATGAGTCACAGAGATGTTAGGACGTTTTCTTTTAGCGTGAGAGTAGTGGGGAAATGGAATGCACTTGGGGAACAGGTTGTGGAAGCAAATACTATTCATAATTTTAAAACCAGGTATGATAGGGAAATGGGACAGGAGTCATTGCTGTAAACAACCGATAGCTGGAAAGGCGGGATCCAAGAGTCAATGCTCGATCCTGCAGACACAACTAGGTGAGTACAACTAGGTGAGTACACACACACACACACACACACACACACACACACACACACACACACACACACACACACACACACACACACACACACACACACACACACACATGATCCTCTCCTTCTCCTCCTCCAATCATTCCGTTTCTTTCGTGATTACTACCTCACCTCGTAGCTTGCTCACTAACATAAATATCAGAGGCAGAATACCTGAAATTTTTTACTCCATTTGTAGATGAGACAAATATTCTTATTCCACTTGTGTATAGTCATGTGTACAAATCACAAAAACATTATAACACAGACATTTATTTATTTGTTTATTTATTTATTTATTTATTTATTTATTTATTTATTTATTTATTTATTTATTTATTTATATACAAGAAGGTACATTGGGGTTAAGAGAGAACATAGTAATGATGATGATTTTACATTCTCGTAAAGCCACTAGCACACACAGTGTTTCGGACATGTGACAATGTCCGAAATAAGGAAAGGAAATAAGGAAAAATAGGAAAATAAGGAAAACGAGAAGAGGAAATTCCTTGTGTACTTTCATATTAATCAAGATGATCCTTCTGAAGACGTATTTAATTAATACGATTAATACGAAAGTATGGATTTCCTGTCTTATTTTTCTCCTGGGTAGGAGAATTCACGAATCTCCTGGATTCGTGACGAAGGGTCCCGTGGCGCAGTTGTCTACGTCTTTGGCTTACAATCGAGATGCTTTGCGTTCATTTTCTTGGCAGGACAGAAAGAGTTGATAACATTTTCTCTCACCTGGTGGCTTAGTTCGCTTAATAGTAAAATTAATTTCTGGGAGATAGGCAGCTGTTGTGGGTGGCATCCTGTTAGTAGTTAGCATTTGAGAGGCCTAGACACAGGCTTGCTTTCCAAGGCAAGAAGAATTAAAATGATTGAAATGTGTTCTTGCTTGCTCCAAATTTTTATATCATCTATCCTTTATATTTCATCATTTTGATAAGTTTTTAAAATTACAGTTATTACTACTAAATAAATTTGATATATTATTTTTAATTATGATCATATGTTTTTAATAACTCCAAGAGAGGTAGAACTACCACAGACTTACCCATTTTGTTCTCAGAAAATGTTGGCAAAAATAAATAAATTTCAGAAAGGAATGTTAGTGAAGGTCCCAGCACTGTGGTAATGAAGCAGTCCTTGGAGGTGAAAATAATGGCCAACGAGCCCAGGAATCCTGGGATTAATCTCAAGACTCGTTGGCCGGAGATTAATTAGAGATATCTTCACTTTTTCGGCGTTCTTCTTCCTCTCTCTCTCTCTCTCTCTCTCCAGTGACTTGACTCTCGAAGAGATTGACTGGCCTTGCCAAGAGAAGACATTTTTATCTTTCAGTCAATGACACCTGTTATTCCTAGCAATTTGCAATCCCAAGATGCAGCTTCCATGAGTTGCATCTCTTATGCAGGCGATGAGTCACAATAACGTGGTTGAAGTATGTTCACCAATCCACACACTAGAAAATGAAGGGACGACGACGTTTCGGTCCGTCCTGGAGCATTCTCAAGTCGATTGTGAATGACTTGAGAATCACAATCAACTTGAGAATGGTCCAGGACGGACCGAAACGTCGTCGTCCCTTCATTTTCTAGTGTGTGGATTGGTCTGCTTCTCTTAGATAGCTGTTTCTAAGAATTTTATCTTCCATATACTTAGTGTTTTATGGTAGTCTTAAAGAATCGAAAATCTATACGTACTTTTCAAACATATTTTTTTCTCTTGCTTTTCCAAATTCTTGTTTAGATTCACTAAGAGCTAAGTGTGAGTAATACGATAAATAATACTAATACACTAATACACTAAAGGGCTAATACATTTAAGGGCTAATACATTAAAGGGCTAATACATTAAGGACTAGTACATTAAAGGGCTAATACATTAAAGGGCTAATACTTTAAAGGGCTAATACATTAAAGGGCTAATACTTTAAAGGGCTAATACATTAAAGGGCTAATACATTAAAGCGCTAATACATTAAAGGGCTAATACATTAAAGGGCTAATAGTGTTTCCTTACCACACCAACCTGATGTATATTTGCAAGAGTTCCACACTGTTCTCTCAGTCATCAGTGCACCGAGAGCTCTTATTCATGCTAATGTGTAATTTCTCCTTTCCAATGGGCTGGACGGTAGAGCGACGGTCTCGCTTCATGTGCAGGTCGGCGTTCAATCCCCGACCGTCCACCAAGTGGTTGGGGCACCATTCCTTCCCTCTTCCGTCCTATCCCAAATCCTTATCCTGAACCCTTCCATGTGTTATGTGGTCGAAATTGAGGGAAATGTTGATGTGGTTGACGGTTGACGGTTGACGGAGGGGGGGGGGGGGGGGAATTGGTCGTTTTGCACCACAGGTGTGGAGATAGTTGTCCCCCCTTCCCCCCTACCCCCCCCCCCCTACCCCCCCCCCCCTACCCCCCCCCCCTAACCCCCCCTCCCCTCCTCACCGTGACCTGTAACAAACACGTAGGTTGCACAAACGCTGTCACCCAGATGGCTATAGGCAGGATGGTGATGACGCTATCACATCCTGTTGTTGTGGGGAGCGCTCGGAGTTGATATCCTTCAGCTGATATCCTTCTAAGATCGCAGCAGTGCGTTTATCAACTGCTTTATTTAGTTGACAAGTAGGATGTTAAAAATATATCTTTCACATTGAAGAAATGTTAATGAAAAACACACACACACACACATATGAGTGCATATATACACACTTTCATATGTATATACATGCATATACATACATATGCATATACATCTACACATACACATACATACCAGACTAGACCCCGAGCTGAGAGGTATAAGCAACGAGGAAAAACTACTGGAATTTAAACCTAAAGGCACTGGAGTACATAAGACTTAGGGGAGACATAATTACCACATCCAAAATTTCTTTTAAAAAATTACCAGTTTGGTAAATTTTAAAGTACTCCAAAAACAATTGCCTTTTTCTCCTGGGATAAGAGTGCCACCAGTTTTTAGAAGGAACTGGGTTCTAGGCTAATGGAAACAACAAGGGACCCTAGAGCTGCCAGCTTCCTTTTCCAGCGCCTCAGCGTGGCGATACAGAGGGGAAATGTACACGGCATCCAGGGCTCCTGCCAGCCATCTGAGGAGCTGGAGGAACTCGACAACTTATGATAACCATCTTTGTACTCTATATGGAACTCCCTTTTTGTAACAAAGTTTAAATAAAACAAACATATATGTTTATATACAAAAGAATGTGGGGTGGTAGGAGAAGAAAATATTAAAATGTTCAGTGAGAGTTCATAAGGTCTTCTCTGAATACTCCTTATTTTCTTCTCCGAGGCTATGGGTCCCTTCACTTGCAACAGAGGTGGTACCCTCACAACTTTATATATATATATATATATATATATATATATATATATATATATATATATATATATATATATATATATATATATATATATATATATATATATATATATAACCACACATAACGCATTAGAGGGAATGTTTAGGTCCCCTCCAACACAGTTTCTGTGTGCTTTTCTCCTACCACCCCCTTCCTTTTATCTTTTGTTCTGTTTTATTAGATACTTAAAGGTTACAAGATGTACATTAGTTAATACAATGAGTGCTTAAAGGTTATGGATCTCTTGAAACTCCTTCTCTTCCGAACAGTAACCGAGGACTCAGCAGGCGTTTTCCCTCTGGATCGCCACACTGAGGCGCTGGAACAAGAATTATGTTCCAATAATATATAATATATAATCATAGTCGGACTATGAAAGAGCACAGATATTATATGAAAAGTTATTTCACAGAAGGTCGAGTCTATAGAAGGCAATTTGGCCTTTGACCGATGTAGTGAGCTTAATGACCCTAAGGGCACGTAGTCGTTTCACGTGACAGATCCATGGTCTAGGAGATAATGAGTTATTAACATTGACTGAAATTTTTGTTTAAAATTTTTGTCATCAAAATATTGCCAAATTCGATGACCTTTCGTCCAAAATCACTGAGTGAAATAAGACATTTAAAAGTGATAACGTATTGGTCAATTCAAAAATTTGGCCCACAATCTGTCAAATCTGATTTAATATTAAAAAATATGGTGTTTCTATGACACTGCAGATTGTCAAGAACATTTTAGTGCCTCTGAAGAACAGTCACATCTTACAAGAACATGATCCTATTCCCCAAGAACAGGATATTCTTCAAGTCCTCCCACAGTTGTTTAAGAGGCCTACTGAACCTCGTAGTGTCCCACAACCTGACTAGTGGGAGTCTAATTGGTCGTTCAGTATTGAAGCTGACTTCCTGAAGCTAAGTGGATCATTACCCTTCACGGTGTCTTATGACTGAGATCAACTTCCTCCTGTAGACGCAGACGAAAGCGATGGTGAGAAATAGAAGCAGCAGCTCCACAGACGTCAAGCACCAAGCTGTCAAATTCAATTCAAAATAAAAAAAATTGATTGAGGTATAAATACACACAAAGGGATGAGGCATATATATATGCGAACAAGCCTGAATGGTCCCCAGGACTATATGCAACTGAAAACTCCCACCCCAGAAGTAACTCGAACCCATACTGCCAGGAGCACAATGCAACTGGTGTATACAGGACACCTTAATCCACTCGACCATCAGATATATATATATATATATATATATATATATATATATATATATATATATATATATATATATATATATATATATATATATATATATATATATATATATATATATACACACATCACAAACAATCAACATTTTATGGAACATTCTGAGTGATAGACATATACATTTCTTCATTTACACATGCAGTTGAGATGTTGAAAATATAACGTAGATATTTTGGGGATATGTCGAGTTGAGACGTGTTCCTGGCATAAGAGATACATTAAGCTTACTAGGTAATGGGTAACAGGTTTAAAGTATCTAGAGTGTCCCTGATTCAGGTACTCACCTAGTGCAATCAAAGGCTCTCCTAGAACCCCGACAGGTTCATCAGACTCACACCATTTTATTTCACCATCACCCAGCACCCGGAAGCCTCGAATAGAGAAGCTGGAGCCACTTACTAGTTTCTTCTGGGCAAGTCTGCCATTCACTCGCACCTAGAAAACGGGAGATGGTGTAGCAAATGTCTTAAAATAGTATATTTCTTTCAAATTCAAGTATGTTTATTGAGATAAGCAAGAAATACATCTCAAAGGGATAGAGTAGCTTAGGCTATTTCTACCCCCCCCCCCAAGTATATTCCTTTACAACTTTATAATAATATATTCTGAGGATTTGAATAAAATGCCCCAAGAGAGGGAGGGAATATAAATGTTGGTGGTAATCTTTTTTTTTGTAGACATGTTATTGAACATGTCAGAAAGGTGAGATCCGTAACTTCAACATGATGGGTTTCGTAAGGCTAGAATGGTTTTTTTTGGAAAAAAAAAATTGTAGGTTGTGGGAAAACCCATAACGGGTTTTTCGTAAGGCTGAAACCCAAAGTGGTGGGTTTGGTTAACTCTCTAAGCATTTTGAAATGCAGAGGGAATACAGTTTAGATTGATTGATTGATTAAGCCATCACTTGAGATGGCATGGGCATGAATAGCCCGTAAGTGGTAGATGTTTAGAGGGAAGGAATTATCAGGGGAAAGGGCCATGCCATTACTACAATATAGCACTTGGAAGGGATCAAAATAAGTATTTGGGATGGGACGGGGGAAAGGAATGGTGCCCAACCACTTGGACGGTCGGGGATTGAACGCCGACCTGCATGAAGCGAGACCGTTCAGTCCAAGTGGTTGGGCTGATAGTTTGAGTTTGTTTAATGTGTAGTGCTTTGTCAATGTCTAATCTTCTAATGTCATTGTATCCATCGATTATTTCAGTGTTGCTACGATATCTCTGGTGCAACCCGTTCTCGCACTTGCCTCAGTCAATATTGGCTTATTTAATAAGTGCATATGTGACATACTAATTGATTGTGAATATTTTAGTTTACCTTGAAAAGCTTCATAGAGAACACCGACCTCACCTAACCTTCTTAGTATGTTAAGATAAGCATCTTATTGCTTCTTAATTACAATTATTACTTAATCAACGGTGTAGGTTAAGTAATAAGCTCTGGTGACGATCTGGTTGAGAGTAAAGATTATGTTTGTTGATGGGGTCTTGTTGCTTGTGTATTGTCAGGCGCCTCTTGAAGCGAAAAACATAAGGTATATAGAGAAGATTCCTGCTAGAATGATGACCATTCTAGCACGTGTGTATCACGCATGATAATGGTCCAAGATGGACCGAAACGTTATCGTTTCTGCCTCTTCTGATGTGTAGTTTGGTTATCATGTCTTCAGCCTCGTTTTAGTGACTCATCGTTTTCATGCCTGTATCATTTATTTTACCCTTTCTGTCCTATTCAGTAACATATATATATATATATATATATATATATATATATATATATATATATATATATATATATATATATATATATATATATATATAAGACTATCCTCTTTGAATGGTGAAATGTATAGCCGTAGCGTTTTCAACCCTCTTGGGGTCGTTATCAAAGGTTGTTTGAAGGAGAATTGGAAGAAAAAGGTCGCTAAATACAAGGCCGTTACATCAAGGCCAATTGGAACCGGAACCTGGGAGAGGGAGGAGAGGGAGGGAGGTTATTTAGCAGGCAGAGAGATGACAGATATATCTCTGTAAACAGAAAACTCTACGGGCTCACCATAGCCCGTGCTACTTGGAACTTTGACAGGAAAAATAGGGATTAAGAAGTGGAACGTGAGAAATAGAGGAAGAACATAATATATAACAAGGCATAATTAATAATAACTTCAGAAAGATACTCAAAAAATGATGTCTGGAAGTATTAGTGGTTAGTAATTTCCCTATTAAATTAGATAATACTTAGAGGCATTTCCTGTCTATAATATTTTGATAGCAATTTTTAAAATTTTTAATTGTTAATTTTAAAGTCATACATACCTTTAGAAGAGACTGTGAATAAGTGACGTAGACTTGGCTCCATACAGACTGGCTGAAGTGTGATGAGGGTAATATTGTGGTATACGATCGAGGCTCTGTAGTGATCTCAATTCCATCGAAGTTGACTCCAGGATAGACGAAGAAGGAGGAGAATCTACTCTCAGTCTTGGGGAAGAGCTTGTGGTGAGCCTTCAGACACCCTGAGGGATGTGAAAAGTAATTGACAAGTGGGTGGTTAGGTTATCTTGAGAGGTTATCTTGAGATGATTTCGGGGCTTTTTTTATTTATTAGTGTCCCCACGGCCCGGTCCTCGACCAGGCCTCCACCCCCCCCCCCCCAGGAAGCAGCCCGTGACAGCTGACTAACACCCAGGTACCTATTTTACTGCTAGGTAACAGGGGCATAGGGTGAAAGAAACTCTGTCCATTGTTTCTCGCCGGCGCCTGGGATCGAACCCAGGACCACAGGATCACAAGTCCAGCGTGCTGTCCGCTCCAGCCGGACCAGCTCCTCGACCGATCGGTTACCTAGTTGTGTTTTACAGAGGGCGGGGTTATAGCTCCGTGGCCCCGATTCCCGAGCTTTGGTATGTGGTGCATTGAGGTTTCATTACACTGTCCATATTTGTCCTTGATGCTGTGAATTAGTGGCTGGTTCCACTACTTAATGGTTGCTCATTCCATTCTCACTGCATTTCACTGCATATATCTGTTCATTTGTGTTTCCAGCTTTTAATCTTTCAAAAATTCATCCTTCTTTCTCTTGAGCCTTAAGGACATTGTCGCAGAATTCACTTATGTTCGTTAGACAATGCTAAACTCAAAATAAAGTTGGTCCTCTTCAGATGTTCCTCTAATGCCTTAGTTTTACATGGTATTTAAAATAAGATAAAGACAGGAAATTCCTATTTATACAGATAAGGGTGAGGGGTCAGTGGAATCGACAGATTGAGAAAAACTTCCTTTCAACCAAAGTATAGTTTTCAGTATGTAACAGTGATACAGGTATACAAGTTAATTTGTATACCTTGGTTATCTTCATAATTCATGGGAAATGTATTCATACATGTGGTAAGGGATGGGGGGGTGGGAGAGAAGGGAAAGGAACTATTAGGAGAAGGCATCAAGCCATTACAACTATATAACACTTAGAAGGGGTCAGGATAAGGATTTGGGATGGGACGGGGGAAAGGAATGGTGCCCAACCACTTGGATAGTCAGGAATTGAACGCCGACCTGCATGAAGCGAGACAGGTCGATCTACCGTCCACCCCAAGCTGTTGAACAGTGCACAAGAGTGTGCTTGCAAAATCTAATGACGAATAACAGTACCAAACACTTACCTGCATTAGGACAATTGAGAACGATATCTGCTCCACCGCTGATGGACAGGTTTACGAAGAACGGGGACTGAAGAATACGTTGAACTGTCTGGACAGAATTCATTGAATCCGACAACATTATCTCGAGTGCATTGTGTCCGCCTGACGTCGTGTCCACAAATATATCTCTCCAGATAACATTCTTGGCTCTGTTAATAACAGGGAATGTTAAACCCTCGCAGGTTAGATTGGACCTTAACAACCCTTTGAACCACCAGTCGGTAAATATGCAGTTACCGGAGGTTTGGGAAATGATGGTAAGATTAATTTCACAGACAGAAGTGATGTTGAAGAAGCTGATTAAGAGTGTGTCGTGGAGGAGTAACTCAGTCCATCCATCAGACAGGCGTCTGACTTCACAGTCTGTGGGAGAGAAGGAATAACAAATGTGTTAATTTTGTTAATTATTGAGGGTTGTGTGTGTGTGTGTGTGTGTGTGCGTGTGTGTGTGTGTGTGTGTGTGTGTGTGTGTGTGTGTGTGTGTGTGTCTGTGTGTGTGTGTGTGTGTGTGTGTGTGTATATATATTCACCTAGTTGTGCTTGCGGGGGTTGAGCTCTGCTCTTTCGGCCCGCCTCTAAACTGTCAATCAATCACCTCTTACTGACTACCAACTAACAATTTTTTGTCACACACACACCCAGGTAGCAACTCGTAACAGCTGTCTAACTCCCAGGTACCTATTTACTGCTAGGTAACAGGATACATCAAGGTGAAAGAAACCCTACCCATTCTTCCTCGCCGGCGCCGGGAATCGAACCCGGGCCACAGGACTACGAGTCCCTTGCGCTGTACACTCAGCTACCAGCGCCCCCTGTGTGTGTATGTATATGAGACTACTGTTGCTATTCTTGCTTTAGGAAGCAATTCCTTATCGTTATCACCAGCATAAAATAATTACTTGATTCCACACTGAACTACACAAAAAAACTGGGAAATAATCCGCATGAATTTACCTCATAAACCATCACTACCCAACCGTATCTGACCCTTGCATCCCACTCACCCAATGGCCGCTTGTGGGGCTCTAGTCCTTGGGCCACCGACGTTAACAGCAACACCATCAGCAGATGCATAACTTCGATACTTCGATCCCCTTAGAGGGCGTAGGAGGCAGGTCTTGTCGTATACTTGTGTGGGCGGACGGGTATGGTAGGTCCTCGTGGTCGTGGCCCTTGTGGCTAGGGCGGGACACTGGTACTTTGGCTACAAGCTGTCGGACAGCACTGTTCTATGCTTCCTACTGGCTGCCAAGCGCTTATCAGCGTGACTTTTGTCATATCCTGTAGCTGTGTGATGAAACTGGCGCTATCTCTCTGTCTCTGTGTCTCTGTCTCTCTGTCTCTCTCTCTGTCTCTGTCTCTCTCTCTCTCTCTCTCTCTCTCTCTCTCTCTCTCTCTCTCTCTCTCTCTCTCTCTCTCTCTCTCTCTCTCTCTCTCTCTCTCTCTCTCTCTCTCTCACACACACACACACACACACACACACACACACACACACACACAAAACACCAAAAAATGCTATATTACGAACTCCCGGAAGTCGGGACCAAATGTCAAGGAGCACTTTCCTACCCACATGTGGTTGAGTACACCTCACTTACAACACTCACTATAACCCTCTCATGAACGTCAAAATTCTCACGTCTCATTATACACAACACTATACATTATACACAGCATCCTGCAGAGATCTCGCTAGAGATACGATGACAACAGCTCGGCCGTCGAATAAAAAGTTTTTCTCCGATTTGGTGAGTTTTGATTGGCTGAGTTACGAAACAGCACGACCAAAACTTGACTTTCGAGGCGTAATTGAAGAGATTCTTAGATAAACGACTCGACACGAATGTCGTTTAAGTAAACGACTCCTCTGTATTTATTATTTTGAAAGGTTAGCAAACTGTTAATTGATGATTATTTAGACTTTATTTAATATATTAATTCGAACGTATAAGAGCCTCTAATTGAGTAAAATATTCAAACTATGATTCAGAGGTTGACTTTTTGACCAGAAAAAATAGTAGCTATTTGGAAAAAAGTTGACTATTCTCCTCTAATTAGCAACGCTTGTTTAAGTTAAGGGTAGTATTAGGTAGTTATAATTAGGTTAGTTGTCGTTAAGTTAGGTTAGATTAGTTGTGGTTAGATTAATAATAATACTAATAATAATAAATATAATAATATTTTATAATTATTTAGATAATTAGTTCGGTAATTAGCAACAAGGACTGTTAACCAACCCTTTTTTATATTTGATCTGGATCACATCTGGATCAAGGGAGCCGGTCGGCCGAGCGGACAGCACGCTGGAATTGTGATCCTGTGGTCCTGGGTTCGATCCCAGGCGCCGGCGAGAAACTATGGGCAGAGTTTCTTTCACCCTATGCCCCTGTTACCTAGCAGTAAAATAGGTACCTGGGTGTTAGTCAGCTGTCACGGGCTGCTTCCTGGGGGGTGGAGGCCTGGTCGAGGACCGGGCCGCGGGGACACTAAAAGCCCCGAAATCATCTCAAGATAACGCTAATGCCACAGTTCAAGCATTTGTTATTATACATAACTTCAAAAGATGTTATGTTAGTGTGATTTTATTGATAAATATTTTTTGTGGGTCACTGAACTGTGGTTTGCAGCCTTTTCCTGATTCAGCAAACAATCCAACAGCCTAATTGGTCATCGGATCTCAATCCATCCCGTCTTTAGATCTAAGACAAAGGTTCGGATAGTTTTGAGAATTTGGTCGAGTTATGTACATTTTATTTTGCCTCAAGGCTGGAATGGACCAATTTCACAGAAAATTTTCCTTACATAAAATTACCTTACTATCATTAAGGATCAAAATATTTTTAAGATCAACACCCCTTGGTATCTAAGATAATTCAAGAGGATCACCAATGATATGTATGATACGTTTAGCGCTCCTGGTATACATGATATATCTTGAGGTTATCTTGAGAAGATTTCGGGGCTTTAGTGTCCCCGCGGCCCGGTCCTCGACCAGGCCTCCACCCCCAGGAAGCAGCCCGTGACAGCTGACTAACTCCTTGGTACCTATTTACTGCTAGGTAACAGGAGCATCAGGGTGAAAGAAACTCTGGCCATTGTTTCTCGCTGGCGCCCGGGATCGAACCCGGAACCACAGGATCACGTGTGTCCAGTGTTCTGTCTGCTCAGCCGCCGGCTCCCGATATGTCGAGAGGAGTACGCCCTGGTATTTAAATTTCGAGTAATCACCCAAAAATGGAACCTAAAATACAAACTTAAACATTCATAGACCTAACATAGTACACATATGTACTATATTACGCCTCAGATAGCGTGCATTAGGACTAGGAAGGTTAGGTTAGGTTAATTTAATTTGTCTTTGCAACATAAGGAGAAAATCTTTTTCCGATTTGTCCAAATTCAATAGTACCGATTTCTACTTTCTAATTGTTTTATATGTCGGTATTTGTACTATTCTCCTCATCCTTCCTATAAGTAGTAGGCATCCATCAGTATCAGGAGACTATGGAGTTGTGCTCTGGTTGTCAGTCTGGAGTGGCTTCTCCAGGGCGCAAAGCCAGGGTAGGATGATACAGGCTAGAAGCTGTTACCCATGCAGCAGGTCCACCCCTTCTAAACGCCGCGGAAAGTTTCCAATGGAAAGACAAATGCCAATACACTATAAGTCCTTCCTATAAGCACTATCAAAACAGGAGGTTGGGCAGGCATATAATACCAGCCATTAACGACTTCCGGTACCAGGAATAGAGGCAAAACGATACTAAGCCGCCAAGTCGTTCCTTAGGATGACGTGAGAATTAATCAGCTGTTGCTAATTACATCATAAACTACAGAGGTATTGGAAAATGGCCCCATCGACCCCCCCAAGGATAATATATTCACAAACACGAGAGCCAAACTCATTATCCATGCGAAGGCAACAGGGGGGCCTGACGGCTGAGTGGACATCGCACTGGATTCGTAGTGCTGAGGTTCCGGGTTCTATCCCCGGTGGAGGCGGAAACTAATAGGCAGAGTTTCTTTCACCTTGATGATCTTGTTCGCCTAGCAGTAAATAGTTACCTGGGAGTTAGACAGCTGCTACGGGCTGCTTCCTAGGGGTGTGTAACGAAAAGATGGCCTAATTGAGGACCGGGCCGCGGGGACACTAAGCCCCGAAATCATCTCAAGATAACCTCAAGAAAAAGACAAAAGCTATGTTTTTTATCTTGATTTGCAGCTTTTTTTGGGGTTAGGTTGTAATGGGTTTAAGGTTTGGAGTCCAAGATATCATAGATATAATAATTGAACAATGGTATTGGATGAGATTACTGTGACAATCTCTTGTTAGCTAATGTACACTCAAATTATTGTCGATTAAATTGAGAACTGAGACTATGTTGATATAGGAATAATAATATTGGGTGAAGCTGTAATTGGCTGATGATATTATAAACTGAATTTTATTGATCAGTAATCAGGAAACGGGATAATTAAGTCATTATGAACTAATGTTATTGCAGACTGTAGTTACAATGGATTGCAAACTAAATCTCTATATGCTTCTGTATTCTCTATTTGGCGTTATAATGTAAATTTTCTCTTCCTTGTTTTTCCTCCTTTCTCGTCTAATTTGTCTATCATTTTGGAAAAATTCACGGATTTCACGTTCACGGAAAAGTTCATGGGAAAGTTCCTAGCTAGACGGTGCTATCTAAGTTAGTCGAAGTTCTTCACACTCCACCTACGTTTCCACTTGCGCCTGATTCACTATCTCATGCTTAAATATCTCCCATAGAAAAATCAAACAAAATTTCCGAAGGTACTTCGGAAAATTTCAACACAATATTTCAACACATTTCGTATTTCAACACATTTTCAAGGCAATACAGTCCTTGTTAATACGTGATTATTAATGAGTGATTACGCGTAACCGAATCACGTGTTTTTTTGGTGATTAGTCTGAATCACTATTTTATCTGCACCTTTGATTCGCTTGGAATTAGCATGGGATTGAATCATTGGGAGTCTAGACTGCTACTATGATATCAGCTACATTAAGTATCAAATAGGTACATGTAACAGCACTAATTTGATTAGTAAACCCCTTTGATAATATCTAAGAAGGGAAACCCTTATATTTTTAATATTTATAATTATTAAAAAACATGTAAATCTGTAATTTTTAATTTTTTATATAAAAAACACCAGTCTGTACATAATGGATTTCACAATTCCATTATCATCTATTAATGATATTTACCATTATCAATATTATGAATAAATATATTATTATTCACTGCCATTATATTATCATTATATCATACAGCTCTTCTCTTATTGAGCCTTAACCACCAAACTACCTCGTTATGCACGCTCTTCAAACAGGACAACCTGAACCAACATTGCTAGGGAATTCCAACTCAGACTACGTCCAATTGAGCTTATCACTCGCTAGTGTTTACAAACAGCCCGGATCACAGGAAACGTTTGGGCACACACACACACAGGGGACCAGCGTGCCTTTATGATATCATTTAGCCTCTGATATTTTGAGGTGATATCTTACACGATATACTTCATATTCAAACGCTTTTGTAAATACACATATATATAATATATCCAAATTGAGCCAAATGTGAACCGTTGTGTTCTATATGGTTTCTGTTCCACGTTTTAGCATATTATTTGGAACATTTTAATAGTATATGTGAATATTGTTTTTATGTACGAAAGTCAACTTTTGTACGTTCGCACGAAGAGCTGTAATCCTCCATTTGTGGAGGATTGGTTGAAATATACATGTGGCTTAATATGTATGAAAATTTCCCTATGAATAACTACATGTACTGGCTTAGATATATAAAAGGCGAATGTGTATATCATTGTATAACTGAATATATGACTTTTTTATTTAAATACATTCATACCAAAAAATACTTTAATCAATTTGAATGTAGATTGTTAGTTTACACGTGAAAGATGAAAATTTATTTTAAGATATATGTACAATTAGGTGAGAATACGGGAGAGAGAAGGGATGAGATGATAGTGTTGAATGGAAGAGAAAAGGACAGATTTTGGAGAATGGGAAAGAGACGGGAGAAAAAGATGGAGATGAAATTGAAGAGTGCGACACACACACACACACACACACACACACACACACACACACACACACACACACACACACACACACACACACACACACACACACACACACACACATACACAGCCGGGAGAGAAAATCTTTCACGAGTCAGAAATATTGAAAGATATTTGGGGGTTGATATCACGCCAGACTTGTCTCCAGAAGGCCACATCAAAAAGATAACATCAGCGGCGTATGCGAGGCTGGTGAACATAAGAACTACCTTTAGAAACTTGTGCAAGGAATCATTCAGACTCTTGTATACCTCATATGTCTGACCAATACTGGGATATGCGGCTCCAGCTTGAAGTCCACATCTAGTCAAATACAAAACGAAGTTAGAAAAGGTTCAGAGGTATGCCACGACTCTATTCCCGGAGCTGAGAGGTATGAGCTACGAGGAAAGATTGCTGGAACTAAACCTCACGGTACTGGAAGATACAAGAGTTAGGGGAGACATGATCACTGTCTATAAAATGCTCTGAGGAATTGACAGGGTAGATAAAGATAAACTGTTTAGCACGAGTCGAACACGGACAAGGGGACACAGGTGGAAACTGAGTACCCAAATGAGCCTCAGAGACGTTCGAAAGAACTTTTTCAGTGTTAGAGTGGTTAACAAATGGAATGCATTAGGAAGTGATGTGGTGGAGGCTGACTCCATACACAGTTTCAAATGTAGATATGATAGAGCCCAGTAGGCTCAGGAATCTGTACACCAGTTGATTGACAGTTGAGAGGCGGGACCAAAGAGCCAGAGCTCAACCCCCGCAAGCACAACTAGGTTAGTACACACACACACACACACACACACACACACACACACACACACACACACACACACACACACACACACACACACACACAATGCCCAAAGCATCACAACGGACCCAAGAGAAGTCTCCCCCCCCTGAGAGACAGAGCTGAGAGAGACAGGAGCAACAGAGACTACCTTCCCCTCGTTCCCCTCACCAGAGAGAGAGGGGAAGAGCGCCCCTCAGGGAAATACTCTAATTCCGGCATTACCACAAGTGGAGACCCCTCCTACCCCCCCCCCCCTCCCCACCCCCATCCCCTCTTTTTTTCAGATCACAAAACTTGAGACATTCAACGCAATCTTATATATTATATAGAGGTCCTTTGGGCACCTTTGTATACGAATAACTGTGGCCTTACGTTTTAATTAAAGAGGAAAAGAGATGGTTTAGGGGTTGTATAGACTTTGTAGTTTTAGCCTGGCTGTACGTGTCCCCGGACACAAGAGGGGGGGAAGGGAGGGCAAGAAACAGGTAGGGAAGCTGGTATGGAAATTCTACACACGTTCCTGGGCCTTGAGGAGCTGATATGCATAACTCGTCTTTGTTGCAGTCTGTGAGGGTTTTTACAGCCTGCCTCTCGTAGCTTTTCTATGCATGTTTATATTTTTTCCCCCCTTTTCTGTTTTTTTTCTGTGTTGTTTATTTTGGGGGGTTTGTATATTATTTATTTGGGTTAGTCTCACTGCTGGGAAGGTTGTGTCTTATGCTCATGACTCAACCCGTTCTCGCACTTTCGTATAGTCAATATTGACTTATTAAATAGTGCATATGTGACATACTTAACATACTAGTTTACCTTGAAAAGCTTCATAGAAAACACCGACCTTACCTAACCTTCTTAGTATGTTAAGATAAGCATCTTATTGCTTCATAATTACAATTATTACTTAACCTATTATAGGTATAAGTAATTACTTAACCTATACCTATTATAGGTATAGGTTAAGTAATGATTGTAATTACGAAGCAATAAGATGCTTATCTTAACATACTAAGAAGGTTAGGTAAGGTCGGTGTTTTCTATGAAGCTTTTCAAGGTAAACTAGTATGTTAAGTATGTCACATATGCACTATTTAATAAGTCAATATTGACTCTAAGAAAGTGCGAGAACGGGTTGCATGTCTAGGGTCATCTGTCTGTCTAATCACCAGTAGAGTCGTTTTATTGACGACCAGGAGGCTAGTTCCACCTATCTACATTACTATATTTTCTGTGGTCCAGCATTTTCAGATTGGCTGGTGATGATTAAATGAGTGTCTGACGTGTAGTGCTTCGGCTATGTCTAATCACCTACTGTAGTTATATCTGGTGATTGTTTCGGTGTTGCTGCTCACAATCCCTCTGGTGATGGTCCGGATATATGTTGAAATTGTGACTTTTTAGTAGCGTCTTGAAAATGAGGCATACGTTATGACAGGAGCCGGTCGGCGGAGCGGACAGTACGCTGTACGTGTGATCCTGTGGTCCCGGGTTCGATCCCAGACGCCGGCGTGAAACAATGGGCAGAGTTTCTTTCACCCTATGCCCTTGTTACCTAGCAGTAAAATAGGTACCTGAGTGTTAGTCAGCTGTCACGGGCTGCTTCCTGGGGGTAAAGGCCTGGTCGAGGACCGGGCCGCAAGGACACTAAAACCCCGAAATCATCTCAAGATAACCTCAAGATAACCTCAAGTAATGATGTAAAACTAACACCAATAAAGCTCTCATCACTCGAGTTTATTAAAAAAATATTAATGTTAATCCACGTAAATATAAACCGAATTTTTAAAGTATCTAAAAAAATAAGTAAAGTTCTCAAGCCCTCCAAGAATAATCAATAAACCAAACTTGGGTAGACTGATAATCTTGTATGGAAATCAGGAGGAGAGGGAGGGTGTCAGGTTGATTTGATTTGCATCTTATTACACATTTAAGAAGATGGTCCCATTTTCCTATTTTGCTTTTTACTTTGTGGTTGTAAAGAAGGGTGGAGGAAGGGGAGTTTTAAATTACTTTAATTCAAGACAATTTGGTTTTGTAAACAATATTTGAAGGATGGCATTTTGAGGCTTGTTGCCGGACCAACCGGGCTGTGGTAGGTATGTGGGCCTGCGGGCCGCTCCAAGCAACAGCCTGGTGGACCAAACTCTCACAAGTCAAGCCTGGCCTCGGGCCGGGCTTGGGGAGTAGAAGAACTCCCAGAACCCCATCAACCAGGTATATGTGGGCCTGCGGGCCGCTCCAAGCAACAGCCTGGTGGACCAAACTCTCACAAGTCAAGCCTGGCCTCGGGCCGGGCTTGGGGAGTAGAAGAACTCCCAGAACCCCATCAACCAGGTATATGTGGGCCTGCAGGCCGCTCCAAGCAACAGCCTGGTGGACCAAACTCTCACAAGTCAAGCCTGGCCTCGGGCCGGGCTTGGGGAGTAGAAGAACTCCCAGAACCCCATCAACCAGGTATATGTGGGCCTGCGGGCCGCTCCAAGCAACAGCCTGGTGGACCAAACTCTCACAAGTCAAGCCTGGCCTCGGGCCGGGCTTGGGGAGTAGAAGAACTCCCAGAACCCCATCAACCAGGTATATGTGGGCCTGCGGGCCGCTCCAAGCAACAGCCTGGTGGACCAAACTCTCACAAGTCAAGCCTGGCCTCGGGCCGGGCTTGGGGAGTAGAAGAACTCCCAGAACCCCATCAACCAGGTATCAACCAGGTGGAAATTTTGGTTTGATAAATGGTTTATGTGGTGGTTTATATGGAGGTTCGGGTTCTATTCTTCATGCTATAATGCATTGTTTACCTGTTAAGAGGAACGAGGTGATAGAATAATTACTCGTACGTACACACACACATACACACACACACACACACACACACACACACACACACACACACACACACACACAGGGGCCTCGTAGCCTGGTGGAAAGCGCGCAGGAGTCGTAATTTTGTGGCGTGGGTTCGATTCCAGCACGAGGCACAAATGGGCAAAGTTTCTTTCACCATGATGCTCCTGTTACCTAGCAGTAAATAGGTACCTGGGAGTTAGTCAGCTGTCACGGGCTGCTTCCTGGGGTGTATGTGATGTGGAAAAGTAGTAGTTAGTAAACAGTTGATTGATAGTTGAGAGGCTGGCCGAAAGAGCAAAGCTCAAACCCCGCAAACGCAACTAGGTGAATACAACTAGGTGAATACACACACACACACACACACACACACACACACACACACACACACACACACACACACACACACACACACACACACACACACACACACACAGTTGTGTGTGTGTGTATGTGTATTATGAACTCAATCTCTTCTCTTATGATATCTCTTCTCTCAAGATCTCTCTCTGCTCTTCTCGCATTTTCTCTCTGGGGTCTGCAGCTTTAAGAATGTGAATTCCTGTCGATGAAGATACTTTTCTCATGTACAAGTTAGGAGAGTTCATTATAATTTCCACTCCTGGTACTCAAACTATATTACTTTATTGATTTTAATATGTGAAAATGCTAAAACTTTCGTTTCTTCTCTCGTATCAAAACTGTAGCTTTAGCAGTAAAAATCAACAATATTACTGTAGTGCTGTACAAGTTATTATTGACTTTCCTGCCTCTCTGATCCCTCCAACTCTCACTATACTTTCACTATACTCTCACCTTCCCACTTTCACCCCATTAACTGCTACTCAATCAAGCCCCAATGTACTCTCACTCACTATTCTTTCTCTATTGAACCCCCCTCACTATTCTCTCTCTCCAAATCTCACTCACCTCTCACACACTACTCTCACTCGCCTTCCCGCCGAGAATATCAGTAATACGCTCATCATGGTGTAGAGGGTTGTGCGTATGTCTAGGGTGGCCCTCGATGTGCTGGTGGCCCTCGTAAACCCCATCACATTTCTCCAAAAGATTTGATGATGATCGGACCACATACTAGAAGGTGAAGGGACGACGACGTTTCGGTCCGTCCTGGACCATTCTCAAGTCGATTGTGGTTTCGTTTCGGTCCAGGACGGACCGAAACGTCGTCGTTCCTTCACCTTCTAGTGTGTGGTCTGGTCAACATACTTTAGCCACGTTATTGTGACTCCTCGCCTGCAGATTTGATGATGTTAAAATATGTACCTAGACTTTCAGCTGCTATTAAAAAGTTGAATTATGTATTTAAGTGGTCAGGCGCCCTAATTATTCAAAATGGTATTCACTGTCCTTTAAATATAAATAATAATTAAAATAATACTATAAATGCTAATTATGTCGTAAGTAAAAATTAAAAAATTTATTTCTTCATTTTATATTAATTTTTATTGAATTTAAGTTTAGTAAACAATTAAGATTTCAACTTGATATCTGCAAAAAATAATTGAACAATAGTTTATCATTTGCCAGTAGATGGTATAATGGCTGAACATAAATTAAAGATTTCTTTACTTAATGAAGAAACGATGCAACTATTACTTAAACCATTAACAAGTGCCTTCTTGAAGGTCAGTAGGGTCTTCGCTACTAACTATATGTAACGAAGCACTTGAAGGTCATCACCGGAGGCCCTCAGCTGGTGGAGAAAGCAGAGAAAAGCTCCCAGAGGCATCTTTGACAAGTCCCTCACGACAAACATGAAATATGACCTGAAACTTGGAGTCTTGAGAGCTGCCCTGAAGGAAAAAGTTAGGCACTAAACTTTAAAATGCTTTCTTTTTTAAATCATCTTCTACTGTCGACACATGCTCCCCCTTTTCAACACACACGTCTCCAAAACCCCCCTCCTCCTCTCTCCCACACTTTGTTTCCTACATAAGACTCTTTACCCCTGATGGATTCGAACCCAGGCAACCAGGGTTCCATGCCCATTGGCTTGTCAAGTACTGTTATCGCTAGGTCACACTGACTGTTCAAAACAATTATAATTCTACTTTGTCTTTGACATGGTAGAATTTGTTTCTGAAAATGTGAAGAGTGACCTTGCGAAACGCATCACTAGGCGTCAGACTCAATAAAAAGTAAAAATTATGTTTGTAGAGCTAATTTTTCAACTTCCTTCTTCAGTGAACAAACAAAAAAAATATCGAGAAGATTTGTTCCAGAATCATAAATCTAAAGCTAAAAAGATAGGGAAATAGGCCAGGAAACATTGCATTAGACAATCCGCAGCTTGAAAAGCTGGGTCAAAGAGCTAGAGCTCGATCCTGCAGGCACAAATAGGTAAGTTCACTCACACACACACACACACACACACACACACAAACGAAGAGTAAGGGGAGTAAGGGGAGACATGATAACCACCTACAAAATTCTCAGGGGAATTGACAGGGTGGACAAAGACAAACTCTTCAGCACGGGTGGGACACGAACAAGGGGACACAGGTGGAAACTTAGTACCCAGATGAGCCACAGAGACGTTAGAAAGAATTTTTTCAGTGTCAGGGTAGTTAATAAATGGAATGCACTAGGAAGTGATGTGGTGGAGGCTGACTCCATACACAGTTTCAAATGTAGGTATGATAGAGCCCAGTAGGCTCAGGAATCTGTACACCAGTTGATTGACAGTTGAGAGGCGGGACCAAAGAGCCAAAGCTCAACCCCCGCAAGCACAATTAGGTGAGTACAATTAGGTGAGTACACACACACACACACACACACACACACACACACACACACACACACACACACACACACACACACACACACACACACACACACACACACATCTTCCATCAATACAAGTTTGTGGTTCTTGTGAATTATAAACTTCCCTTGAGAAAAAGGGGAATCTCGATGCCCAAGACTATCTTTCCGTTTCATTAATCGCGGAAAAGCTGCTCGTCGGAAAGATTATTAAATACAAAAATTCCCAAAATTAAGAAGATAAGAAGTTGAAAGATGAGGCTGAAGAAGATGAGTAAAGAAGGATGTAGAAGAATGTATAAAGATGGTAATAAAGAGCAAGTGTGAAAAGGATTATATCTGCAAGAACATGTCTTGCACAGCCACGTTGTAGAAGTGATTTGTTATTTGTAAAACCCAAGCAATGAAGAGGCACAGTGTTTTCTACAACATCCAGCTTGCAAGTTGTTTTGTCCGACCTCCAGTATCGACCAGGTGTTCTGTCCAACCTCCAGACTCGACCAGGTGTTTTGTCCGACCTCCAGTATCGACCAGGTGTTCTGCCCAACCTCCAGTCACGACCAGGTGTTCTGCCCAACCTCCAGACTCGACCAGGTGTTCTGTCCAACCTCCAGACTCGACCAGGTGTTCTGTCCAACCTCCAGACTCGACCAGGTGTTCTGTCCAGCATCCAGACTCGACCAGGTGTTCTGTCCAACCTCCAGACTCGACCAGGTGTTCTGTCCAACCTCCAGACTCGACCAGGTGTTCTGTCCAACCTCCAGACTCGACCAGGTGTTCTGTCCAACCTCCAGACTCGACCAGGTGTTCTGTCCAACCTCCAGACTCGACCAGGTGTTCTGTCCAACCTCCAGACTCGACCAGGTGTTCTGTCCAACCTCCAGACTCGACCAGGTGTTCTGTCCAACCTCCAGACTCGACCAGGTGTTCTGTCCAACCTCCAGACTCGACCAGGTGTTCTGTCCAACCTCCAGACTCGACCAGGTGTTCTGTCCAACCTCCAGACTCGACCAGGTGTTCTGTCCAACCTCCAGACTCGACCAGGTGTTCTGTCCAACCTCCTGACTCGACCAGGTGTTCTGCCCAACCTCCAGTATCGACCAGGTGTTCTGCCCAACCTCCAGACTCGACCAGGTGTTCTGTCCAACCTCCAGACTCGACCAGGTGTTCTGTCCAACCTCCAGACTCGACCAGGTGTTCTGTCCAACCTCCAGACTCGACCAGGTGTTCTGTCCAACCTCCAGACTCGACCAGGTGTTCTGTCCAACCTCCAGACTCGACCAGGTGTTCTGTCCAACCTCCAGACTCGACCAGGTGTTCTGTCCAACCTCCAGACTCGACCAGGTGTTCTGTCCAACCTCCAGACTCGACCAGGTGTTCTGTCCAACCTCCAGACTCGACCAGGTGTTCTGTCCAACCTCCAGACTCGACCAGGTGTTCTGTCCAACCTTCAGACTTTAATAAAACAGCTAAACAGCAAAGCAAAGAAAAAGAACAGCAAAGCAAAGAAAAAGAACAGCAAAGCAAATGCCTTCACCAATTAAATAGTGAACTTCAAACACCAGAGTATGCCTTGCCAACACTACGTTACCAAGCCTGTTGATCCTTGAAAGTTTGGAAATAGGCTGAGTGGTAGCTGAAGCCCCCAAAACAAGTTCCAGAGCAGATATTAAATGCATTCTATAACTCACAAATGACACCATTGACAATCAAATAGAACTGGAACCCTTGCATCATAGATTCACTATGATTCTAGTCCCTAAAAAATCTAGTCCAAGGCAGAGTTTATGAGCTCTGGCACACAGTTGGCTCCAAGCAGTAGCTAACATGACTGCATCTATGGATTAAGTAAATTTTGACTCCTAAATGAAATCAATAATAAGCTAAAACTTAATTGAGTTTGTAGGGTAAGATTTCAGAGGCGTTTGTACCTGGATGGAGTTGTGAGAGTTCTTCTACTCCCTTACCCTGATCCGGGGCCAGGCTCGACTTGTGATAATTTGGTCCAACAGGCTGTTGCTTGGAGCGGCCCGCAGGTCCACATATCCACTACAGCCCGGCTGGTCCGGCACTTCTTGAAGAAAACTATCCAGTTTTCTCTTGAAAACTAGTTGATGTAGAATAAGTTATAATAAAACTGAAGGTGTGTGAGAGAGAGAGAGAGAGAGAACAAGAACAAACAAGTAAGCAAAGCAGATTATCAACTTGTAGATGCACTTCTAGTTGTGAAACTAGCCGAAGCAGTTCGCATACGACAGTCAAGATCTTGGTAATGACCATTTAATACCAACTCTCTCTCCTTCTACATCTCCGCCGAGCTGGCTGAGGAACTGTCTCGGAGACATCGTAACATTGTTGACTGGCACTCACAGTGCCTTGAAGACTTCACGACTAGTTTGGCACTCACTGCTGAAAGCCATGAAGGCTCCATGACTAGAGTGGCACTCTGACGTTCCTGTGATGGTAGAGAACCAGTTGGTTTAACATTGTGCTGTGTCCTTACTTAAATCCAAGTCCAATGATATTGTCTGACATAACTTCAAGAGGAAACTAGATTTATTCCTCCAAGGAGTGCCGGACCAACCGGGCTGTGGTGGGTATGTGGGCCTGCGGGCCGCTCCAAGCAACAGCCTGGTGGACCAACCGGGCTGTGGTGGGTATGTGGGCCTGCGGGCCGCTCCAAGCAACAGCCTGGTGGACCAAACTCTCACAAGTCAAGCCTGGCCTCGGGCCGGGCTTGGGGAGTAGAACTCCCAGAACCCCATCAACCAGGTATCAACCAGGTATCTATAGAGTTCATAGCTGCCGCTCGCTCGCTCAAACCCCAAATAATCAATGAATATCTTAAAGTTAAGCTACTTCAGGATATTCATTGGCGTTTGCCTTTCCACTGGACAATTTCAGCGTCGTGGAGAGGGGTGACTTGCTGCATGGGTAACAGCTTCTCCTCCATATCGACCTACCCTGTTTTTGCGTCTTGGAGAGGACACTTCTACCTGGCAACGCTAAGTTATGTTCTTCACGTCATACCGCATTACTGAGGGGTTTATAGATCATTCTAATGACTCCCAACATGGTACATTTTAATGTCTGTCTTTCTGTCTGTCTTCAAAGCTGAAGCCCACACAGAAAAATTTATGTGTAATAATTCTGTAGACCCGGCATCTTTGACTTCTACTATGTTGATTGACTGATTAAGATTAAGGCAATCCAGGAGGTGGCACGGGCATGAATAGCCCCGTAACCCACTATGTCTTGATCTACTCTCCCCTTTGTCACGACTGGTGGCAAGTCCTGATATCCTTCACACTCTTGACTGCACTAACTTAGACATTCACTCGGCTTCACGACTTGTTATCAAGTAGGTGAGGGCTTCCTGCTATCCTCAGATTAGCATCAATCATCTAATAGATTGATGCTGTGTTGATTGTCCAATCCACAATCTGATGCTCTTTATGCACGCAGACTTGGAGATTACGGAAACATTTTGGCAATGTCATAACTGGTTTGGCACTCATTAGGAGAGTGCCTTAAAGACTCATTCAATCATTCGACTCATCAGAAACTCACTCATTCATGCCTCATAAATTTTCTTAACCTTTCCTACAGCTTCTCTTTCTTACACTTCTTTTTCTTCTTGAATCATTTTTATTATTCTGTGTGTGTTTACTTCTATTTCTTCTCCTTCACTTGTCTGTGAACTTTGTCTTACCTTCTCCCTTCCACTTTCCTTCTTGTCATCTGTCTTTTCTTTCTCGTATATTCCTCCTTCTCATTTGCTTCCCTCCCGTTATTCCATTTTCCTTTATTTTCGTGGCTTTTAAATACCCACAAATAAATCGAATAATAAAACTCTAATGAGAAGCAATAATCTTTTTTCTCACGTGTTCTTTCTATTTATTATTTTATCTCGTCGTCCTCCTATTCCCTCTTATTCTTAATTTTTTTCCTCCTCTCCCATCTACTCTTTCTTCTGTTCTTCAGTCCCTCCCTCTTTCTATTCCTGTTCCGTTGTATACAAAACCAATAACACAGTAAAAATATATATAAACTAGAATATATATAACTGCAGAGAAAGAGTTAAATCAGAAGAAATGGGAGATATTCCGTATTTAAAACACTGAAAACCTTTTACCCGGAGAGAAAGTCGGAGTGAAAGCATATGTCAGAGAAAGCACTCTGACAGGTGCAGTAGATGGGTAGATGGGTAAATTCATGGGTAGATGAAAGACATCTACCCATGAATTTCTTTTTAGATATTAAAATTCCACATCACAACAGCGCCAGAATAAATATTTACTGTATATCAATCTCTGAATGACATGAATTCCGAAGATAAAGAGGTTTCGCAAGCTTTATTTAGTCATTAACGAATGCAGTTAATATCGAAAGATTTACAGGTCAGGTTGGAATGGACAAGAAAAGGACAAGGAACTATGTTGACCAGACCACACACTAGAAGTTGAAGGGACGACGACGTTTCGGTCCGTCCTGGACCATTCTCAAGTCGATAGACAAGGAACTATGTGATGCCCTACAGTGGATGCCTCGACACACGAGACAGCAAGAAAGACCACCAACTATTTCTGGATGACGTGGAATCAGGAAATTTGTAGTCGATGCAGTGGAGGTGGAGAGTCCAGAGACCCGGGTACGGGGGAGGGAAACTTAGAGAGTAAGATATTTAATGATCTGATTAATGAATTCTTAGCAACCGTCTGTAGGATGCTAACTTCAGGACAGATGTTTTCGTCAGTTGAGAATCATTGGAATAGGACAGTTGGGGATCGAACTCAGTGTTCTGGGATAATCCCAGATGCATTCCATACCCCCAGGACCACGACATGGTAAAGGTTATATAACCTATAACTCTATATAACTCTATATAACTCTATTCAGACTCTATGGTCTGAACTGGTGGAACTCCAGTCTGCAGGCTGGTCGTGTGTATAAATGGGTCAGTAGTCACTGTGGTCGTATGTACGACTGGGTCAGTAGTCACTGTGGTCGTATGTACGACCGAGTCAGTAGTCACTGTGGTCGTATGTACGACTGGGTCAGTAGTCACTGTGGTCGTATGTACGACTGGGTCAGTAGTCACTGTGGTCGTATGTACGACTGAGTCAGTAGTCACTGTGGTCGTATGTACGACTGGGTCAGTTGTCACTGTGGTCGTATGTACGACTGAGTCAGTAGTCACTGTAGTCGTATGTACGACTGGGTCAGTAGTCACTGTGGTCGTATGTGCGACTGGGTCAGTTGTCACTGTGGTCGTATGTACGACTGGGTCAGTAGTCACTGTGGTCGTATGTACGACTGGGTCAGTAGTCACTGTGGTCGTATGTACGACTGAGTCAGTAGTCACTGTGGTCGTATGTACGACTGAGTCAGTAGTCACTGTGGTCGTATGTACGACCGAGTCAGTAGTCACTGTGGTCGTATGTACGACCGAGTCAGTAGTCACTGTGGTCGTATGTACGACCGAGTCAGTAGTCACTGTGGTCGTATGTACGACCGAGTCAGTAGTCACTGTGGTCGTATGTACGACTGAGTCAGTAGTCACTGTGGTCGTATGTACGACCGAGTCAGTAGTCACTGTGGTCGTATGTACGACCGAGTCAGTAGTCACTGTGGTCGTATGTACGACTGAGTCAGTAGTCACTGTGGTCGTATGTACGACTGAGTCAGTAGTCACTGTGGTCGTATGTACGACCGAGTCAGTAGTCACTGTGGTCGTATGTACGACCGAGTCAGTAGTCACTGTGGTCGTATGTACGACCGAGTCAGTAGTCACTGTGGTCGTATGTACGACCGAGTCAGTAGTCACTGTGGTCGTATGTACGACCGAGTCAGTAGTCACTGTGGTCGTATGTACGACCGAGTCAGTAGTCACTGTGGTCGTATGTACGACTGAGTCAGTAGTCGTAGTACAATAATTACAGAGAGGACAGTTATTTTACTCTCTGTTAAAATGGGTATATTAATGCAATAATTTAATAAGGAAATTTACATCACTTCTATAAATATTAGGTTAATTTATTTACTTTTTTTATATGTCAAAGGAACAACGACCGCCCAATCGTTTTTGTTACAATAACAACGGATTAACTCTTAAAAATATTTTGCGTTTCGCTTTTGGCCGTTCACGAAATCTTAAATCTTGTGAATGGTAAAATATAAGTTGGCGAGGAGTTTTTGGCGAGTTGGCGAGGAGTTTTTGGCGAGTTGGCGAGGAGTTTTTGGCGAGTTGGCGAGGAGTTGTTAAGTTATTGGTGAGTTGTTGAAGAGAGGGAGAGGGCGCCTGGCCTGGAGAAGAATTTCTCCACCACTATTTCCTCCCCCCTCCCCCATTCTCCAACACTAGCGTTCTCATTCACCAACACACACATAAGCAAGCAAAACACACACACACACACACACACACACACACACACACACACACACACACACACACACACACACACACACACACACACAGGCTGTGGGAACAAACTCTATTCATTATTTTAAAAGATATGATAGGGAAACAGGACAGGAGTCATTGCTTTAAACAAACGGCCAAATGGCGGCTAAAAAGGCGGGGTCTATGAGTTAATGTTCGACCTTGCAGCCACAAATAAGTGAGGACAAATAGGTGATTACAAACACACACACACACACACACACACACACACACACACACACACAGTGAGAGGACATAATTGAAAACTTAGAAACAGATGAGTCAAGGATGTCAGAAAATAATTTCAGTCTCAGAGTCGTAAATAACTGGAACTGACGAGAGGAGGAAGTTGTCAAAGACAGTTCGATACACAGATTTTAAATATATATATATATGAAAAGCTGGGGAAAAGTCACCGCATTGAACTACTGATGATTGAAAAGGTCAGTGTTCGATACTGCAACCACCAGTAACTGGGTACAACTAGGTGAGTACCCACACATACACACACATATATATTTACACATACATACGATTAAAATTTCTGGGGAACTTTGTTATTGATTTTTTCTTAGGAACTTTTATCAACTTTTCCCACCCCATCGTCAGTATTCTCTGGTCAATATGTTCACTGTTCTTCATGTGTGTGTCTGTAAGCTAAGTCACAGGTGAACAGGAATTTGTTCACAATTGTTATCAATTTGGGAAATTAATGTTAGCATTCTGCAGATGTTATAGAGATATTTTGTTGATATTGACAAGTTTTATGAATAAAAAATTATCAATAATGACCTCATACCCAGATTAAGTAGTCTTAAGTAGTCTAAGAATGAGAGGAAGACAGATTTTTGAACCAGAAAAGGAGAAAGACCTAGGAAGGAAGGAACTATCTGGGGAAAGCGCCAAGTCATTACGACTATATAGCACTGGGAAGAGGTCAGGATAAGGATTTGGGATGGGACGGAGGGAAGAAATGGTGCCCAACCACTTGGACGATCGGGGGATTGAACACAGACCTGCATGAAGCAAGACCGTCGCTCTACCGTCCAGCCCAAGTGGGTGGGATGAAAGACCTAGGAGTGGACATGACCCCAAATTTAATGCCGGAAGCCCACATTATCAGAATAACAACGGCTGTATTTGGCATCCTGGCCAACATCCGGGTATCCTTCAGAAACTTGGACAAGGGAGCCGGTCGGCCGAGCGGACAGCACGCTGGACTTGTGATCCTGTGGTCCCGGGTTCGATCCCGGGCGCCGGCGAGAAACAATGGGCAGAGTTTCTTTCACCCTATGGCCCTGTTACCTAGCAGTAAAATAGGTACCTGGGTGTTAGTCAGCTGTCATGGGCTGCTTCCTGGGGGTGGAGGCCTGGTCGAGGACCGGGCCGCGGGGACACTAAAGCCCCGAAATCATCTCAAGATAACCTCAAGAAGAAGGAGAAGCTGGCTTTCCAGGCCCTATATACAACGAAGGTGAGAACCACTCTGGAACATCTGGAATTCCGGCTGGGGTCAGAAATGGTTGGGCACGTTTCCAATCACCTTGTGCCCCTTGTTTACCTCGAAGTAAATAGGTACTCAAGAGTTACCCAGCTTTTTCTGGGGTTGTATGATGTGGCGGGTCAGTAGTTCCCTGTTGTGGTGGCGGGGGGGGGGGGGAGAAGGGGGACGTTGTTATAACGGGGATGTATATATTTATATATATAATGGCTGCCTGTCCCCCTGCACACTGAATTATTAAATTACGTGAATCTGCTCATATTCGTTAGCTAGAGTGGAAACCTAAGACACATCAGGAGTTTCCTCTTTGGATCGCAACACAAAGGCGTTGAAGCAGAGTGCTTTCAAGCGCCCCTGTTCCTCTCCAAGGCCTGGGTACAGATATCACGTATGCCCCGGACGCTCCCGGCCACCATCAACACGATAACTGTGATGGAAGGTTATCTTAACCTGAATACGTCCACCACCTACACACACACACACACACACACACACACACACACACACACACACACACAAACACACACACACACACACACACACACACACACACACACACACACACACACACACACACACACACACACACAAGCCAAGGGTTAAGTTATTTCATCAATTTCCTGGCTACTGGTCCGTGTTGGGGTCAACAAACTATATTTTAGCTCAAATGGTGTTCGTGTCACATAATGTTTACTCCCCCCTATAGCCCGCCAAGCATTTAAACCTCAGTCTGTCTGTCTGACTGACGACAGCATAGAATTCAAGGACCATGAGAGAGAGAGAGAGAGAGAGAGAGAGAGAGAGAGAGAGAGAGAGAGAGAGAGAGAGAGAGAGAGAGAGAGAGAGAGAGAGAGAGAGAGAAAGTTGCTTGCAATTCGACACCTTCTGGAGGCCTTCGTCAATATTTGGACAATATGAAGACCTAAGTGCACACGCACCACCACACACTGGAATTGTAACATTCTGTAATTCACGAGAAAGAAGAACCCAGGGGGAGAGTGTTCAGGAGGGGGGGAGGTGTTCCTCTCAAACATTCACATAATATATGTGAATGTTTGAGAGGAACATTCACATATATTCTCTCTCTCTCTCTCTTCACGGGAGAGAGAGAGAAAGAGAGAGAGAGAGAGACAGACAGACAGACAGACAGACAGACAGACAGACAGACAGACAGACAGACAGACAGACAGACAGACAGACAGACAGACAGTGGCTCCGACAAGATGGTTTCCGGCCTGGCACACTTCGATAAGTCAGACAATATCTACATGAAATATCATGTAGATAGCAGAGATAGAACACCTGCTATTGCCTCTGTTACTTGTGCTACTGCTCCTGCTATCCTGCCGCTGTAGCAGGATGCTCCAGCTGCTACTGTTGCCCCTACCGCAGCTGCTGACAGTGATGCTGCCTCTCATCTTACCGAAGATTGAAATATTGGGTAGCGAGATGCTCAGGAATATCCAGACATCCTGTGATGCCTCCACAGCAGTGCTGGGATGCTGTTGAATATAAATGCTGCACCTGATGGGTATGTGAGGCGTGAGATGTTGTGGAATAAGACTGACTGAAGCGTTTGATGGAAGGAGATGTAGCCAGGCAGGGTGTCTACAGGGAGAGGAGGTATGTAACACCTTTGGGGAAGGTGTAAAGAGGAATAGAGAACAAGATTGTTCAAAGGGAGAGTTCAGAGGAAGGTTATAGCCAGGGAGATAGGCTTGAGGGAGAGTAGTATATGTAGGAGATGAGGATTGGTTGGCGTGATGAGAGGGTTAGATTTGCAGGAAAAGTTAACAGATTTGCAATTGAGAAGTTATTTGAGGGAGAGGACCTTGTTGAAGGAGGAAGAATGTGAAAGTGGACAAATTTAAAGGAGGTTATCTTGAGGTTATCTTGAGATGATTTCGGGGCTTTAGTGTCCCCGCGGCCCGGTCCTCGACCAGGCCTCCACCCCCAGGAAGCAGCCCGTGACGGCTGACTAACACCCAGGTACCTATTTTACTGCTAGGTAACAGGGGCATTCAGGGTGAAAGAAACTTTGCCCATTTGTTTCTGCCTCGTGCGGGAATCGAACCCGCGCCACAGAATTACGAGCCCTGCGCGCTATCCACCAGGCTACGAGGCCCCCTAAAGTAGGAGGAACTACTTGAGTTTAGTAGTAAGAAACTACGAAAGTAGTTTCCATAGGAATAAGGAACATTAAACCAGAGAGTTGTTATCCAACTCCCGTTCTAGGCAGAAAAAAATCAGTAGAGTTTCTTTCACTGATGCCTCTGTTCACCTGGCAATAAATATGTATAAATATGTAATTGGAATTAAACAGAATCAGAGGGCAGCATTCTATGTGTATGTCCCCAACCACTTGGACTGGACGGTAGAACTACGGTCTTGCTTCATACAGGTCGGCGTTCAATCCCCGACCGTTCAAGTGGTTGGGCACCATTCCTTCCCTCCGTCCCATCCCAAATCCTAATCCTGACCCCTTCCCAGTGCTATATAGTCGTAATGGCTTCTAATGTTTTTTCGGCACCTTTGTTTCCTTAGCTTGAATTAGTGTCCTCTTGTTCGTTGCTGGTTTCAGGAATTCCTCTTTGTCAATTTGATCTATTCCTGTTAGTATTTTGTATGTGGTGATCATGTTACCTCTTTTTCTTCTATCTTCTTGTTTCGGCCTGTTTAACGCCTCTAGTCTCTCATCATAACTTTTGTTTTTCAGTTCCGTAAAGTTTCAGTTTCAGTTTGTAGCATGCCGCTTCACCTTTTCCAGTTTCTTACGTATGGTGCCTTGATAAATTCTTGAGATTTGGGCACCATACAAGTGCTGCATATTACAATTTTGGCCTCACAAAAGTCATGAACAGTTTCTTTAGTATTTCACCCATATAATTACAAGCAAGTCTGAAATTGGAAAGCGACGCATCCGCTCCTCTCACAATATTCTTTACGTGTTCCTCTGGCGACAGTTTACTATCCAAAATCACCCTCATGTCTCGTTCTTGATTTGAATTTTGTATGTTGACCAATCCACACACAAGAAAATGGAGGGACGACGACGTTTCGGTCCGTCCTGGACCATTCTCAAGTCAATTCAACTTAAATCTGAGTCGACTCAAGACTGAATCGACTTGAGAATGGTCCAGGACGGACCGAAACGTCGTCGTCCCTTCATTTTCTTGTGTGTGGATTGGTCAACATACTTCAGCCACGTTATTGTGACTCATCGCCTGCACCTAGAATTCTGTAATTCCTTTCCACTGTGTGTGTGCGTTTGATACATATGTAGTAGATACGATAGAGAATAATATGTCGGGAGTCGGTACATTAAAAAGCCGACGGTTGGAAAGGCGGGGTCCAACAGTCCGATCCTGCAGGCACAAAGAGTAAATATAATAAATACACACATAGACACACACACACACACACAATCCGGTTTAAGGTGCAGAGAACCAGGAGCTGAAACTCATCACACGCAAACACAGGTAAGCGAACCAATGATCACACACACACACACACACACACACACACACACACACACACACACACACACACACACACACACACACACGTACGTTCATTTAGAGTGAGAGAGCAGCTTCAGCAACAGGGCCGGCGATGAAGGCCTGACAATACTCTGTTATAGGATTTCAATATTACGAGTCGTGTTCCGACAGTACCCGCCCCCCATCCCCCATCACCCGGCACACAGCTACTCTAAACCGATAGTGTGTGTGTGTGTGTGTGTGTGTGTGTGTGTGTGTGTGTGTGTGTGTGTGTGTGTGTGTGTGTGTGTGTGTGTGTGCGCGCGCTAGCCTATTTCAACTCACCCAGTTGAGATTGCAGGGTTGAGCATCTACTCTTCCATTATGATGCCTTTCGAGCATGGCAGTGAATCCATTTCACTCGTTTTCAGTATCTACATTTAAAGATGTGTATGGAGGTGGGTTCCACAACTTCTTCATCCAGTTAATCCCACTTATTAACGACTCTGAGATTGAAAAAGTCCTTTCTGACAACCCTGTGACTCATCTGTGTTTCCAGTTTCCAATAATATCCTATCATTCTACTGTTAATTTGAACATTGTTTATATATGTATTTTGTGTTCTTAGTATCTTGTACGACGCTATCATGTCACATACTGCCCTCGTTATTTTGCTGACGTGTCCCTGTGGTGGCAGTTCTCCAGTTATGCCTTCTCTTTATCCTGTACTGTATGTGAGGTCTTCTTTCTCCCATATTTTATTTTCTTCTTTCCTATTCTCATAACATTGCATTTCTCAAGGTTAAAGTCTAGTAACCATTTCCCAGTCCATTTCTGGAGATTGCCTAGATCATCAAGTGATATATTCCAGTCTTTTTCAGTTGTAATTCGCCTCTATAAGCGTAGTATCTTCAGCAAACAGAGATAAGAATGAGGTTGTTAGATCCTTTACACACACACACACACACATATATATATATATATATATATATATATATATATATATATATATATATATATATATATATATATATATATATATATATATATTATGAATGATGGACTAATTACACCACCTCGTCTAGGATTATTACATTACTATGCCATTAATTTCCATATGTGATGGAATATAATTTGTCATTTGCTATCAAATAGTAGTTGGGAAGCTGTGTTTATGTTGGACGATGGCTTTACTGTTTACGACTTTTGGGGATGATGCACTTGCGAGTGTTGAGTGTTTGTTTGTCCCTGATTGAATGATGGAGTAGCGATAATCTCTCGCTACAGATTATCAAAATCTGTAGCGACAGAAAGAGCTGTCCTTTTTCTGTCGGCTTCTTGTCGCCGTTTTTGGTGTCGGTTTTTTTAGCATCTGTCAGTCATTTTTCGGATTTCATATCTTTATTAATCTCTGTCAGTCAATTTTCGTCTCTGATAGTCTCTGTGTTAATTTTGTGTTTTTTTAACATATTAATCGTGTTTTAATGCATTGATTTTGTTTTTTTCATATTTCCCTATTACTCAATATATTTTGAGTATTTCTAGTCTATAAATAATCCTGGAATATGCTGTGGATTTCTGAGAGAGGGAATTATCAAGTAAAAGTGCCAAGCCATTACGACTATATAGTACTAGGAATGGGTCAGGATAAGGATTAGGGATGGGACGGGGGGGGGGAAAGAAATGGTGCCCAAGCACTTGGACGATCGGGGGATTGAACGCCGACCTGCATGAAGCGAGACCGTCGTTCTATCAACGGATTGCTAAACAGTTAACAATTTTTATCCACCCATCTCTGTCAAGGGGCTCCAACCCTGTTATATTATGACTTGAAGAAATGCGAGGAAAAGGCAAGAGATGTCAGACGCAGCAAGGTTGGGCAAATTGCATATTTTCGGACTGTCAGAAAGTCTTTGACACTGTGCCTCGTATGAGACACAGACTGAGGAAGTGAACGAAAGTGACAAGAACATTTAATTTGCTTAGAGAGTACTTAATTACCACTTGGCGCAGTGGTAACACTTTCGCCCCACGCTTCTTGAGCGATTTGACCTTGGTTCGTTTCCTGGTAGAAGAGGATTGACTAGGCTCCAGTCTTTAAATTTACGCCTCTGTTCACCCAGAAGTGATTGGGTACCTGGTTGTTAAACGATTGGCGGATCGTGTTCCAGGGGAAACTAGTGGGTAAGGCTTACCATCTTGAGGTTATCTTGAGATGATTTCGGGGCTTTAGTGTCCCCGCGGCCCGGTCCTCGACCAGGCCTCCACCCCCAGGAAGCAGCCCGTGACAGCTGACTATCACCCAGGTACCTATTTTACTGCTAGGTAACAGGGGCATAGGGTGAAAGAAACTCTGCCCATGGTTTCTCGCCGGCGCCTGGGATCGAACCCGGGACCACAGGATCACAAGTCCAGTGTGCTGTCCGCTCGGCCGACCATGAGCTAAGGGACGGAGAGCTCTCAACCTGATAACAGGAAGCAGCAGTCGTCTGTTCCTGTACCCACTTGTATAAAAAAAATACATTCATAGTCAGGCAAGATGTATCAGAATACAGAACCATTATAAAATTAATACAATATTATACAAGATTTATGTGACCAATCTTCAGAAGTCGTTTATCATTTGTGTTTGTTGAAACAAGATTCACGAAGACGGATTTAGAAGGAATTTAGAAGGATTTAGAAGAATTTAGAGATGGATAATGAAGTCCAAAGATTCACTAGGAGATAACATCACACCGAACCTGCACCCTGAAGCAGATAACAGCAGTTAACAATTATAGTCAGCAGCAGATAACAACAGTTACCAGTTAACTTCCAGAAAAGACTGTTTTAAAATGCTTATGAAGAAATCTAAAGTAAATTGTGAAAGTACAGGTTGGCTATTGGAACATCCCTAAGCCAGGTAATCAGTAACAGCGAAACAAGGTAGTTCAGAGTACAATGATCACCTGCATTGTGCAATAAAGATCAATATTATGAACTATCGTATTGCTGACATGAACGACCTGAAGAAGGAAATTGACCCGTTTATAAACCGGTCTTCGGAGAGTCTGAAGCCGATAAGAAGATCGAAGATTGGAAGATCTGGAGGAGGAGGAGATAAACAAAGGGATGTAGAGGAAATAAAGAGAAATAAGTGCATAAATTCCTACGAAAATATATTGAAGCAACAGGAATAGGAGCAGGGAGACTCAGGGTGACTCAGGGTGACTCAGGGTGACTCAGGGTGACTCAGGGTGACTCATGGTGACTCAGGGAGACTCAGGGTGACTCAGGGTGACTCAGAGTGACTCAGAGTGACTCAGGGTGACTCAGGGTGACTCAGGGTGACTCAGGGAGACTCAGGGTGACTCAGGGTGACTCAGAGTGACTCAGAGTGACTCAGGGTGACTCAGGGTGACTCAGGGTGACTCAGGGATACTCAGGGTGACTCAGGGAGACTCAGGGTGACTCAGGGTGACTTAGGGTGACTCAGAGTGACTCAGGGTGACTCAGGGAGACTCAGGGTGACTCAGGGTGACTCAGGGTGACTCAGGGTGACTCAGGGAGACTCAGGGAGACTCAGGGTGACTTAGGGTGACTCAGAGTGACTCAGGGAGACTCAGGGAGACTCAGGGTGACTCAGGATGACTCCAGAAGCAATATAATATGAAGGATATTTAACTTCTGCTCTGGAAAAGAATAGAGAGAAAGAGAGAGAACACGAAGTTGACATAACTCAAAGCTGACACGGAAAGTTCACATTAGCAGAATATCGCCTGCATAGTACGACTAAAAATGACCGGAGAGCTGCTAGAAGCCTAGGAAATGGAATTATCAGGGGAAAGCGCCAATCCATTACGACTATATGGCACTTAGAAGGGATCAGGATAAGGATTTGGGATGGGACGGTGGGCAAGGATAAAGGATCTTTCAGAATTTAATCTCCAGCATATACGAGACTCAATTCTTAAGTGGAAACTTCATATGAAGAATAGAGAATGATCATTAGTGAAATGAAGAACTTAAATTTGTCTCAGAGGAGAAAATTAAGTGCATGGGGGAGACATGATAATGACGTAGTAAATTGTTCGTTGTTCCACCACCCTTTCCTTACATAACAGCCCCCTCCCCCTTCACTACACCCCCATGATTTCCCCATACCCCCTCTCCCTTCACTACACCCCCATGATTTCCCCATACCCCCTCCCCCTTCACTACACCCCCATGATTTCCCCATACCCCCCTCCCCTCCTCCACCACCCCTCCAGCAAAAGTTTGAAAAATGTTAAATGAATTTAATCAAAATTGCTTCATTAAACGATAATATTAGTGACATTTACCTGAAGAGAATGACTCTCCATGTGTGTAAATTGAGGATTTAATTGTAATTCTGAATTGTGTAAATGATTTAGTGTATAATAGGTATAATTTTTCGGGAATTTATGGTCCTAGGGTATGATAAAACAAATTTGTTGCGAATATATTATTTTGAGTCTATAAATGAATCGTTTGTCATAGTCAGTGTGGTATAATCTGCCATATTGTTATTAGATCAGTGATGAACTTTGACCTCATTATGTACTTACTTTCTACATACAATTATTCCTGATTTATTAAGGTCATGCTTCCCCCCTTTCTCTCCATCACACTATATCACTCTCTCTCTTTTTCTCTAAAACATATTCACTCAAATACATACATTATTAGTTATTAAAACATTCACATGAACAACTTATCTTGAATACAGACACTTCAGTGCCATTGTATAGATTTAAATAACACTTATGCCATTTAAAAGGCTCTGAACACTTGTATTGCTTCTGAATGCACTTGGGAGGATTTGTTTAGGGTCTATGATTATCCCTGAATTAAAAATTGCACTTAAGTCAAACGAGATGCTCTTCAGTGGGTCTGATAAACCTAGGTTAGTGTTTGTATGTGGGTTTAGTGCTGTTAATGTTCTAAGTACACTGATCCTGCCTATTGGACATTGAACTTGCTCGTTGGACACTGACTCTGTCATCAGACACTCTGCCATACTACACCCTGCCACCATCAGACATCCTGCCATCACACACCCTGCCATCAGACACCCTGCCATCAGACACCCTGCCACCATCAGACACCCTGCCATCAGACACCCTGCCATCAGACACCCTGCCATCAGACACCCTGCCACCATCACACACCCTGCCACCATCAGACACCCTGCCATTACACACCCTGCCACCATCACACACCCTGCCATCACACACCCTGCCATCAGACACCCTGCCACCATCAGACACCCTGCCGTCAGACACCCTGCCATCAGACACCCTGCCATCAGACACCCTGCCACCATCACACACCCTGCCATCACACACCCTTCCACCATCAGACACCCTGCCACCATCACACACCCTGCCACCATCAGACACCCTGCCATTACACACCCTGCCACCATCACACACCCTGCCATCACACACTGCGGAAAACACGGATGATCACGACTGATGCGGACCTCACATGCAACAAATCACATTTACCCCAAAATATACACATTTTTACACAAATTGAAGATGGGGAGAAGTATTAATATTTCTTGCTTATAAACGCAACTTATCTCCAATATGGTGGTGAGTATATTTTGAGATTATGGAAAACTGAGCCTTTTATTTGCCACTTGAATGAAAGGGAACCAGATGAGAAAGGCTTCTGAAACTAGATATTAGAAACCGGTTTTCTATCCTCTCTTTCTTCTTGCTCCTATCTTCACTCTTTTATCTTCCTCTCCATCCCCCTCTCACCCTAATAACACATTATTCCCTCTTCTGCTCAGCCACCACCCCCCCCCCTGGAATCACGTGACCTAATAATGACCCTAAATTGCGATAAATGTCAGGAATAAGATGTTTTCATGACCTTGACCTTCCTTCTCACCCCCAATCTCCCCTCTCACTCCCCCTCTCTCTTCCCCCTCCCCTCTCACTCCCCCTCTCTCTTCCCCCTCCCCTCTCACTCCCCTCTCTCTTCCCCCTCCTCCTTACTGCCTCCTCATCTTCCCTCTATATTTTTCCTCGCGATAAAATCTATATTTAGATGGAATAGATATGAAGGTTTATATGTGTGTGTGTGTGTGTGTGTGTGTGTGTGTGTGTGTGTGTGTGTGTGTGTGTGTGTGTGTGTGTGTGTGTGTTCGCTCACCTAGTTGTGCTTGCGGGGGTTGAGCTTTGGTTCTTTGGTCCCGCCTCTCAACTGTCAATCATCTGGTGTAAATCCTGAATATGAGTGTATGTAAATAATGTAAAATTTACTACTCATGTAAAAATAGGTAAAATTTTGGGACTCTTAGTCGGAGAATGGTGACTAGAACTTTACATGAGAGGGTATAAACTGTGCTTAGTGATGGGTTGTAATAGTGAAGAAATGTGTGATGGTTATCTGGGGTCAGTGAGAGTTGAACAAAAAAGTGTTTTGTGACAATGGGGACAACTTATGTGATTGTGAGTTTGTATATGGGGGTAAGAGTTTAGGAATTGTCTCATGGATGGGGAATGGTGAGGGATTGTGTGGCGGAGGTGATGGTAGGTGAGGAGATGGTTAAAGATATCTTGGTGATGAGGTAAGAATGGAGTAGTATGGGTGGTAATTGTATGGCTAGGGCAGTTTCTCATGTATATATGGAAATAGATGAGAAACAGAAGTTTGACTTGGGTGATGTCGAAGAACAAGGATTATTATGAGTGATGGGGAGAATGGATGGTGAGAATTAGCAGGAAATAGAATGGGGAGAGATGGTAGTGATGGTGAGCATGTAATGGGATTGGATAGTGATAAAGATTCACAAGCAACAGTCGTTCAGGTAGGCAGACAAACACACACACAGAAAAACAAACAACCAATCACGTAAGCAAACAAAACGGAAGAAAATCAACTAGCAATTTCGCACTGGAAAACAAATCTCTGCATTTCTTGAGGCAAAACAGAAACACTTCGATGGTTTTACAGGAGATTAAACCTCTTTAAACCCACCGAGACAATAGGATCGCAGGGACTAAATTGGTGTTAGGAGACGCAGGTTCAGATCCCAAATGGCCCACAGGTGGTTAGAGTTCTCTGTCTGGTAGTTGGTACCTGTGGTATAGTCTGATCCGCTGTTTTTTTTTTTTTTGCACTCGCGTGTGTTTGTGTTAATTTTGATTTGAGAACTAAGTAGTGTGTGTGTGTGTGTGTGTGTGTGTGTGTGTGTGTGTGTGTGTGTGTGTGTGTGTGTGTGTACTCACCTATTTGTGCTTGCGGGGGTTGAGTTTTGGCTCTTTGGTCCCGCCTCTCAACTGTCAACCAACTGGTGTACAGACTCCTGAATCTCTGTGTGTGTGTGTGTGTGTATGTGTGTGTGTGTGTGTGTGTGTGTGTATGTGTTGACCTGACGTGGAATTAAGGAAAGAACGAAAGAAAAAGATAGAGGGAAGAAGGATGAAACGAGAAGGAAAAAACAGGACCACGTAAAGGAAAATAATAAAAAAATTAAATAACGAATGAACGAAGAAATAATGGAATGAAAAGATAAAGAAAAAACCAATAGATTGAAAATAATTTTAAATAATAAAAAGCAACACTTTACATGTATAAAAAATATATAATAATCATACTAAGTATCAAAATAGTTCAAAAAATTAACAAAATTCCAATGTGAAAAAACCAATAATAATAAAATTAACTTTAAAATAACATTTATTTTAAATTAAAACTAGAAATAATAATTTAAAATAACAATAATTAACAAAAACAGCATTAATAATTAAATTAAAACATCAGAAAATCAAAACAAAATAGTGTTAAATCCTAGGATATATAGCGAATAGAGAAGAAAGGAAATAAGAGTCTTCTAATAGCACATTATTGGAACCTGACTCGTCTGAATGGCGCCAGAAATGTGGTCACAAACGCCAGTTGGTGCTCACCTTTGACGCAGACAGGTTGGCGCTGTGTCATTCTATTCCAGGTAACACGAAATGGGAGAAGGGTTAGGGGAGAAAGGGGAAGAGTATAGCTATTTCTAGCACAAGGGAAGAGGCAGCAGGAGAGAGGGCTAAGGTAGAGAAATAACATGCTATAAAGGAGAAACACTGAAATATAGATATATGATATATAGAAATATCTTATTAGATATTTTTAATAAGATGTTTCTAATAATATTTTTAGTTATTAACGCGTTCAGGCGTCGCGTCAGACTAGAAATGCAAAATGAATTTTGGAGAATTGATTTTTCAATTACCATCGACAGTGAAAAGAAACATAAGAAATATTGAGAAAATTCGTGTTAGAATTATTAATCTTACCTTTTCGGTCATATTTAACAACTGATATATAGAAATATAGATATATGATATATAGCAGAATAGTAGTAATAGTAGTAGAAGTAGAAGATATTAGTAGTAGTAGTAGGGTTCTAATACTTATATCTACCGCAGTAGATAAGTTAGGTAAAACTGATGCATTTTTGGCGGAGTGGCAAATCGAGACTCCCACTGTATGCTAAAATATGGCATTTACAACTCAAGACGGTCAGCCAATAATATCGTCACCTTATCTATTGCTCATAACGTGTCCTGAAGATAAATAATTGTTATCTCTTAACTCATTACATACTATACTGATTTGTTGAGCGAGGCATTAAAGAGTGTAGATGGAAGATCACAGATCTATACGAGTAGAGTTGATGTAAATGTCAGTGATATAGCCAGAGAGAGAGAGAGAGAGAGAGAGAGAAGATACGCAGATAGACAGACAGAGCGACAGAAAGTAGATAGATTTACACACACATAACCCACTCATCTTCATCTTTAACTACCACTCCAGCAGTGTCTCAGAATCTCACAGTGGTCACTGGTCTGAGAGGAAGCAGCTTAGCCTGCCTTGGTTCCAAGCTCCATAAAGCTCCATTATCAGGAGAAATTATAATGGGGTAATTTGTAAGTAATTATATTATATGGTTTGGCTGTTATCGCAAGTTTCAGGAAGCGGTTTAATGGGCCACTTTAATGGTTGAGGATTTACAGAGGTGGGAGATGATAGCAGCGAGTTCTGTCTATTTTATATAATGGTTATCTGTCTATTATATGTGATTGGTGTCTCTGTTATATGATATATGCCTGTTTATTCGTATGTAATAATGTCTATTGATCTATTGAACTGTTTCTATGTGATGTGTCAATACTCTCTCTCTCTCTCTCTCTCTCTCTCTCTCTCTCTCTCTCTCTCTCTCTCTCTCTCTCTCTCTCTCTCTCTCTCTCTCTCTCTCTCTCTCTCTCTCTCTCCCTTGTCAATATGTCCATTTAACTCTCTCGACATGTAATATATTCACTTTAAACATTACTTGCGTCTATTCTGCCATTTTTTTATTTACTTAAAAGTCCTCGTGTGTTTTTCTAAAGGCTTCACACTTAATAGTGAACCAGAGACTGCTTCACTTGACGCAGAATTAAACGTTATTAATAGCAATTTGTTAAATTTTAGGGCCACATTTCGTTCAACGAATGTGTGATGTCCTTTGAAGTGAGGCTCATTTTATTTAGGTATGTTGTTTCAACGCTGTTGGGTCGTTAAACGTCGTTAGGTGTTTAGAAAAGTTGGGTGTTTGAACACCATTAAGGAACCAAACGCCAGAGGGAATCCAGCATCTACAGGGATCTTGAACCTGTTCACCTGGTGATGGACTTCAGAAAACTGGATTATCTATTTATAGTAAATATTTTCATTTCATCAGGTGTTAGAAAGTGATAATATTGACAGATTTGTCTCTTCAAGTTGTGTTTTACCTGCGTTTAAATGTAATGATAATCTCTCATAGAGATATAGATTTTTTTTAATTTAAGAATCTCATATATTCGCTAAAGAATCTTTAATATTCATAAAAAATTCAACGTTTATTAAAAAATCGGTAAAACTCACTAACAATCTTTCAAATTCATTAAAAATTCTTCAAATTTATTAAAAATTCTTCAAATTCATTAAAAAAAATCAACATTCATTCAAAAATCTTCAACATTCATTTCAAAATCGACAACATTCATTAAAAAAAAATCTTCAATAGTCGTTAAAACATCTCTAATATTCGTTCTAAAAGTCTTTGTAATTACGAAGAAAAACCTTTTTTTCATGAAATTTTATCAAGCGCCGGGCGTAGTGATAACCGGTCAATAGAAGGCAGTTCAGATAATTACTGGCAAGTTGTTCTAAGGTCTGACCAGTGATTACGTCTTACAGATGAGTGATGGTAATATGGAGGAGCCAATTGGAGCCTTAACACTCTTCCAAACGACCAGTGAGATCACTGAAACGGGCGCTTAAGCGGCTGTTATCCCTTACACCGTGAATTAGACTCCTCACTTAAGTCTGGAGTGGAATTTATGATGAATAGAATGATTTTACGCTAGAATTTCTTCCTCTTTCTTTCCATTTTTTTTCTTTGGTTATACACGCACACACACACGCACACACACACACACACACACACACACACACACACACACACACACACACACACACACACACACACACACGCACACGCACACACACACACACACACACACACACACACACACACATACTCACACATACACACTCATACACAGGAGTTCAAGAAAGAAAGATGAGAGTGCAAAGCGAAAGCGGAGAAAGGAAAGAGAGAAAAGGTAGAAAAGGTAGTGGGAAAGGAAAAAGACAAAGGCGAGAGACAGGAACGAAAGTAGAGAAAAAAATATAAAATAGAAAGGCAAAGAGGAAATAGGAAAATAAAAAAGGGAGAGAGAGAGAGAGAGAGAGAGAGAGAGAGAGAGAGAGAGAGAGAGAGAGAGAGAGAGAGAGAGAGAGAGAATATCGAGTCACTAATATTGATTTAAACCCGTCTCTCCCAAGAAAGACTAATTGACCCTTTTCCATTTCTTTACAATCTCGTTTCCACTTGAATTCTTTCTTTAGGGAGAGGGAAATGGGTTAATTTTTTCATATTTTGCTTGTGTGTGTGTCTTCACCTAATTCTCTGTCTGCGATAGTTACATGGTCTGTAGGAAATGTATTTATATGTATCGTACACTGTCTCAAATTAGGGAGAAAGGGGAAGAAAGGAGGTGAAGAGGAAAGGGACAGAGAAAGACAGGTACAGACTGGTATCCCATCTACAACTATATATATTACACACACACAGATACACACACACAGACACACATTTTTCCCCACATGTACACACACTCTCTCTTCCCCCTCTCCTCTCTCTCTCTCTCTCTCTCTCTCTCTCTCTCTCTCTCTCTCTCTCTCTCTCTCTCTCTCTCTCTCTCTCTCTCTCTCTCTCTCTCTCTCTCTCTCTCTCTCTCTCTCCTTTCACTTCAACTATTTTCCGCCTCTAGAAGCCTTTCTCCATTTTCTCCTCTCTACGCTCTACTTTTATTTGCTTTCTTATAATTTAGACAAAAAACAATTTCAACATCTTATTTGATAGCATGGAAAGAGATTTGAGGGAAGTTAGACAGGGGAAATGTACGACAGCTGATTGAGTGAGGGGAGGGAGAGGGGAAAATAGGGGGAGAGGGGAAATAGAAAGAGTGAATTGAGCTAGAAAAATGAAAGAAGACGTGGAGAGAGGCCGTGATAAATAAGGGAGAAGGGAGATGGAGGAAAAGTTGTAACTGATAGCAATGAAGGAAGAGAGGAGGTGGAAGAAGAGAACAGAGAGAGAAGAGACAGAAAGGTACGAGTAAGTGATACAATAAGATACAATTTAATAAATTTATTCACTATCAGACAAAAAAATAATTTACAGTTGATCTGATTCCCCAACATCGTATCCCAAACAACATGATGTATTTGTTGACCACACCACACACTAGAAATTGAAGGGACGACGACGTTTCGGTCCGTCCTGGACCATTCTCAAGTCGATTGTGAAGTTACGGACCGAAACGTCGTCGTCCCTTCAACTTGTAGTGTGTGGTCTGGTCAACATACTTCAGCCACGTTATTGTGACTCATCGCCTGCAACATGATGTATTTGTTTATATTTAGGCCATGTTCTAGCTATTATACAAACAAATACTTTAAAATTAGCGTAATACACAGGGCCATAACATGACCAGGATATAAACAGACTCTGTAATATAGCTATAACGTGACCTGAATAAAGCAACTACCCATTTAACTCCACAAAACTATGTTTCAACTCCAATGACCTGGAAAATCATTTTAGATTCGTGGTTAGCCTATTGACTATTTCAAGCTAGAGTGAGGATATTTTGTAAGTCAATTTACCTAAACAATCACTAGTTACAGGGGCTGAGGACATTAGTTCAGATTCGAGTTAATTGGTTCAGATACCTGGGCGCCGGGAATAGATTTGCACTGAAACTTTCTGATGAAAGCGGGCGAGAAACTCATTAGGTAAACCTAAGATTCAAGAGCAGCCAGTTTCCTGTTCCAGCGCCTCAGTGTCGCGATCCAGAGAGG